>NC_087437.1:16435907-16738938 GCF_036321535.1 Camelus dromedarius | reverse complement strand
ACTAGGGTAGGGCTTCTGTTTCCCCCATTTTGCTCTCACAATTAATACATATTCTTATCAGAAAAGTTAGAAAATATTTGTAAGTAAAAAAATTTTTTTCATTACCCATATCACCATTCAGAAATAACTACTGTTAATATTTTTATGAACATCCTGATATTTTCTTATGAAAATGTTTTACCCAAAAGAAAAAGTTATTTTCTTAGAATATATTCCAAGTAGTAGAATGCTGAGTCAAAAGGAGTGTGTGTGTATGCATATACTTTTTAAAGGTTCTTAGATATATAGATATATACATTCATTTTCTACCCTCTAGAAAAATGACAAATTTATACTTCTAATATCAGTGTAAGAATGGGCCCATTTCCCCATGTTTTCCTTGCTAATTTGGTAGATGAACAAATGAAATACATTGTTTTAATCTGCCCTGAACATCTTTTTATTTACCTAGTAGACAGTTTGTGTTATTCATTTGTAAAATCTTTCTTTGTGCCCTTTGTCAATTTAGAGCATCTAAATCAGACTGGAGTCAGGAAAGACTTCCGAAAGTAAGAGATGTATGTTTTGAAGGATTGATGAGAATTAGTTAGACAAAAAGGAAGGGAGCAATATTCTAGGCAGGGGAAAACGTACCTGAAGGCTCAGAGGCCTATCATGGCACAGTGAGTTCAGAACAACAAGTAGTTCTGGCTGATTTCACGAGGGGAGTGTACAGACAAGCAAGAGGGAAGGAAACCAGAGAGCAGCAGGAAGTGGACCACAGGCTGTCTTGTGTGCTAACCTAAGCAGTCTGAACTTTATTCTGTAAACTGTGGGAAAATAAACAAGGACTTTTAGGGTGTGGAGTGACATGATGAATTTATGTATGAAAAGATCACTGTAGCAGCTGAATAGAGGCATAGAAATCAATTAGAAGGCTACTGTAATCTGTGTGAGAAGCGGTGAGACCCTAAATCAAGGAGGTGGCAGCAGTTAACAAAGAGGAGGGCACTGATTAGACAGAGAGAAAGAATTCACAGAGGAGGAAGAGGGGAAAGTGAGAGGGAGGAATCTTGGGTTTCTGGCTTGGGTATTGGGGGACTAATGCTGTCACTCCCAATGCAGACTTTTTGTTTCTGTTTTATGGGAAGTGGCCATAGAAAAGATAAAGAGTTTTATTCTGAATGTGTGTTTGAAGAAGTCCCTGTGGAACAACCAAGTGGAGATGACGGGATGAAATATGAATATAAAAACCTGGACGTCAGCAGGCAGATCTGGGTTAGGGATGCAGTCCCGAGAGGTCACTCAGGGTGAGTGCATAAAGTGAGAAGAGCTCTGGGCTGAGGATCACTGACATTCCTGGCTAAAGAGAAGAGCAGAAGTTTTAGAGGCAGCCTAAGAAGCAGTTTCAAAGATGCTGAAGGAGAAACTTTGAAAACAGGGTTACTGGCGTTGGATGCTGCAGAGAGGTTAAAAAAAAACAAAAATTACCCACTGGACTTGCTAACATGAAGGTCACTGGTAACCTTAGCAATGGTGATCTCAAAAAAAGTCCTAAAGACTATGGGATAGTCCCAAAGACCATGTGTGCACAAGTGTCATGTATAATTAAAAATATCTGTCAACATTAGTCTAAGAGAACTCTTCCAATAAGTCAAAAAGTACTAAATGATAAGAATAAGAGGGCATTGTATCATAGTTTGAATTCTTTCTTTCTCAATGGCACATGAATTAATGTGTTTTATGATCTTCAATGTGATGAAATATCAGTCTAAACATGTTACAGCAGGGGTAGAAGGCAGAATATAGAAGATTCCTTGGGAAATTAGAGAAATTATTTTGAGTGTTTACATTTGTTCCTCCTCAGGTCTTGTTTCACGCTGCCTGCCCACATCCCCCAAGCATTCTGTCTCTCCTGGTTCTTTCATCCCTGCAAAGGGCCAGAGTCTGGTTTCCCAATTTCTATCTAAGTGGTTCATATGCAACTTCAGAGCTCATTCAACACCATCACTTCTGCTTTAAGCAGTGTATGATTACTCTAACAAGTACTCTCCACTGGCTCCTGGTATTCCTCCAGAGTAAACTGTTATATGGCCAGTCCTAATGAAGTGGACCTGTTGTGAAACAAAAGTACAGAGGCAGCTGACAAGAAAAGTTAGGAGGGAGAACTGGATTTTGAAAGACAAAAGCCTTACCAGGTGAAGAAGGGATTAAACTGGACCTTCTAAGAAAAAATAAATTCTACAAAGGCACAGAGATATGAAAAAACCTTGCATGTTTGAAGAATTATAAGGAGTTTGGTATTGCTGACGTTGAAAATGTACAGTATGGGTTTTACAGTTTCAGGGTCTCCTCCAAAAAGTAAGAACAAAAGTAAGAATGTAAACTCCATCTTCAAAGAAGTGAGAAGACACCTGTGACCCCAAATCAATGTATGTATATATAAAGACAGGAAACAGAATGGTAAGTGACTTTGCACAGTAGAGGAGGAAGGGATATTAATGGCAAACAAACCAATTCCCCCTGCACAGCCCCCAAAAGGCTCAGGTTTGGAGATATCAGATACCACAGAAAATGAGCTTGGGTAGAGGACTGAACACAGGGATTATTTGAAAGTCTGCAAAGAATAGTTAGAGTCCTCCCCACCCCTACTCCACAAACTCAGAAAATCGTCCCTCCTTCATGCTGCTGATGACAGAAATCTTATCTGCTGGTGAAAAAAAAAAAAAAAACTGAACCAAAAAAGTACCAACTCCAGGACCATAACACAAAGTGGGTGATAAAGGACTTAAAGCTGAGTAAAATTCTACTTTCCAAATAATCAGCCCACCAGCTCCCTTTCCCCTGCCCAAGTCCAGGTTGCCAGAAACTAGGCTTATTACCTTCAGCTCCCAGCCCCCACTCTGGATTATAGAATCCTTTTTTGAAGATTAGAAATCCCACCTAACCACATGATCTCCTTACAGTGAAGCCCACTAACGGACAATGCTACCTACAATCAGAGAGCTTCCTTTCAGCTTTTCAGAGCCTCACTTTTATTTTAAATCAGTTTTATTGGTGTATAGTTTACACACAATAAATATGTTCATATTAAATGTACAGTTCAATGAACTGAAACAAGAACCACTGCCCTAAAAAGGAAAGAACATTTACATTGCTCCAAAACTATTCCTGTGCCCTTTCCCAATCAATTCTCCTAGCCTGCAATATTTTACAACCACTGACCAGAGTCCCACCACCATACACTAGCTTTGCCAGTTCTAGATCTGCACATGAATGTGACCATATGACATGTATACTTCTTAGTCTGGCTTCTCTCACTTCACACAATGGTTCTGAGATTCGTCCACATTACTGAATGCATCAGTTGTATACACCTATTTACTGCTTAGCAGATATTCTACTATATAATAAATATACCCAAATTTGTCTTATCTGTTCAGTTAATGGACATTTGGGTTGTTTCTAGTTTGGACTGCTATGAATTAAAACTGTTATGAACCTTCAAGTAAAAGCCTTTTTGTGGATATATGTTTATATCTTTTGGGTAATTAACAATAGAATTACTGAATTGTGAGAAGTGTACATTAACTTTATAAAAGCCTGTAAAACTGTTTTCCAAAGTGGTTCTACCATTTTACAGTCTTATCAGCAACACCTGAGAGCTCTAGTGGTTCTACAGTCTTTTGGAGACTTGTCCGTTTTCTTAATTTTAGCCATTTTAGTGAGTGTGAAGTGGTACCCACTGTGGCTTTAATCTGCATTTCCCTGACAACTAATGATGTTGAGCATTTTTTGTATGCTCATTAGCAATTCATATATATCTTCTTTTGTGAAGTTTCTATTCAAATCTTTTGGCTGTCTCTTATTACTGAGTTCTAAAAGTTCATTTATATATTGTAGATATAGACATTATCTCTTGGTCTATGGGTTCCCTTTCCATTTTCTTAGCAGTAGCTTTCAAAGAGTAGGAGGTTTTAATTCTAATTTTTATTAACCCAATTAATCCAATTTTCTTTTACAGTTAATAATACATTTGCCAGTCTTAAGATCTTTGCCTATCTTAAGAACATAAACATTTTCTCTTAAAGTTTTTTTGGTTTTATGTTTTATGATTTCAAGGTTTATGTTCCATTTTGAATTCATTTTTACATATATTATGAGGCTAAGTTTGAATATCATCCAGCACCACTTATTCAAAAGACTGTCTTGTTCCCACTGAACTATGTTGGAGCCTTTGCTGAAAAACAAATGATAATATATATGGATTTATTTCTGGAGTCTCTATTCTTTTGTCTTTAATATTCACCAATACCATTCTGTCTTAATTATTGTAGAATTAGATTAAATCTTAAAATAATAATGTAAATCTTCCATTTTTTTTCTTTTTCAGAATTGTTATGGCTATTCTATGTTCTCTGCACTTTATAACAATACTGGAATCATCTTGCCAACTTTCACAAAGATAACCTGCTAGAATTTTGATTGGAAAATAAAATTTCATTGAATCTAAATTTCCATTTGGTGACAATGGAGATCTTAAGAATATCAAGTCTCCAATCATTATAATCCATGAACATAGTATATCTCACTGTTTAGATGCTCTTTAGTTTCTCTCAGCAATGTTTGTAGGCCTTTCATTAAATTTGCTTGCAAGTATTTCATGTTTTTTGATGCTAACACAAATGGTACTATTATTTTAATTTCATTTTCCATTGTGTCTGTTTGCTGGTATAGAGAAATACAATTGATTTATGTATATTGATCTTGTCAACTTGCCACTTGATTGTATTATTTATAGCATTTTGGGGGTAAATTTCTTGGGATTTTCTATATAGACAATCATGTTGTCTGAGACTAGAGAATTTTACTTTTTCCTTTCTAATATTTACTGCCTTCCTGACAACTGCACTGGTTAGAATATCCAGAACAGTACTGAATAGAAGTTGTGAGTTCAGAAATCTTTGCCCTGTACTGGATTTTAGGGAAAAGTATTCAGTCTTTCACCATTAAATATGATGATAGCTGCTGTGGTAGATACCCTTTATCAGACTAAGAAAGTTCTCTTCTATTTCTAGTTTGTTGTGAGTTCTAAAAAATTTCATATGGTGGTAGAATTCTGTTAAATATTTAGTCTGCACCTGTTGACATAATCACAAAATTTTTACCCTTAATTTTGATAATGTGATGGAATAGGGGTGAGAGAACTGAAATTCATATTAGGAAGACAAGGCATAATGTTTTAAATTAATGAACGATTAATCTGTAATATATATGCATTTATAAATATGGAGTTGAATAATGGAAAAAATGCTAAGAAAAAATTGGCAGTGATTGTCTCTGAGAAGCAAGCCTCGTTGGAAGGGGAAATTGACCTTTTTAAAAGGTCTTTTAAGTTGTACCACTTTAAACATAAGAATATATAATATTTGATAACAGATTTTAAAAACTAAAAATGAGTTCTAGGGAGATGTGAGGATGAGGCTGGGGCTCATTACTGTGTGTTAAGGTTGAGAAGCAATGGTGTAGGAGAGACCAATTAGCTTCAGGCCTGAGTTGTTTCGTTTTGGCAGGGCATCCAAGAGGAGACATTTCCCATTCAGGTGAATATACTTGACAATGAAGAGATGGGAGATGACAATAAAGATTTGGGAGTAAGCACCAGATAAAGGGTTTAAAGCCACAAGACTGGAGATCGGCCAAGATGGCGGACTAGAAAGACCCCCAGCTCACCTCCCTCATGAACGCACAAAAACCACATCTGCAGAACAACCATCTATGAAAAAGACTGAAACCTACTAGAAAATATCTTCTACAACTAAAGACATAAAGAAGGAACCACAGTGAGACAGGTAGGAGGGGGGTAGACTTATGATATAATCAACTCCTATACCCTTGGATGGACAACCCACAAATGGGAGAATTATAGTGCAGAGGTCCTTCCACAGGAGTGAGAGTTCTGAGCCCCACATAGGGCTCCCCAGGGGTCCTGCACCAGGAAGAGGAGCCCCCAGAGCATTTGGTTTTGAAGGCCAGCAGGGTTTCACATCAGGAGTCCGAACAGACTATGGGAAATAGAGACTTTACTCTTAAAAGGCACACACAAAATCTCACACACACTGGGAGCTGGGGCCAAAATAGTAATTTGATAGGAGCCTAGGCCAGACTTACCTGCTGGTCTTGGAGAGTCTCTTGGAGAGGTGGGAGGTGACAGGGGGCAGATACCAGAGGTAAGAAAACCACAGTCTCATAACCTGTGTATGCAGCCTGTCTACAGCAGGCCAGACTCTACCCTGGAACCACCTGGGCCTCAGCTCTGCCCACTAGCAGGCCAACACAAGTTTTGGGATCACCTGGACCCCATTCTAAACTGTCAGCAATGTCCCTCCCCCATCCACCACAATCTTATACTGGCTCTGGGATCCCTGGATCCTGCAGCTAGACTCTTTCCACCAGTGAGCCAGCACTAGTGGGGGTTCTGCAGTCAATAGCCTTGTGACCAGACCCTGCTAACCAGCAGCATCTGCACAAGGCTGGCCTGGCAACCAACTGGGAAAGAGACCAACCAAGCTTATTAGACAGCCCACATAGTCAGCACACCACAACAGAAGGGTTGTATGCCCATGTAGCCCTCATAGGGGGAATCCTTAAAGCATACAGCTTGGGTGACAAGAAAGCAATGAATGCAGGGATGCATAGGACGTCTCCTACAGAAGTCTACTTCTCCAAGGTCTATAAATATAACTAACCACCTACATACATAAAAATACCAATAGCAACTTAGAAAAAACGAGGCAGTAGACGAACATGTAGACGAAGGAATAAGATGAAACCCCAGAAGAAGAACTGAGTGAAGTGAAGGTATGCAACCTACTCAAGAAAAGGTTTAGATGATGAAATAACTTGGGAGAAGAATGAACGCACAGAATGAGAAGTTAGAAGTTTTCAAAAAAGAGTTGGAAAATATAAAGCACAACCAAACAAAGATGAAGAATACAATAACTGAAGAAAAAAATACACTACAAGGACTCAAGAGTAGACTAAATAATACAGATGAATGGATCAGTGAGCTGGAAGACAGAGTACTGGAAAACACTGCCCCTGACAGAAAATAGAATGGAAAGAAATGAAGACAGTTTAAGAGACCTCTGGGACAACACATCACATGCACTAATATTCACAATATAGGGGTCCCAGAAGGAGAAAAGAGAGAAAAAAGGCCTAAAACATATTTGAAAATATAATAGCTAAAAGCTTTCCCTAACCTAGGAAAGGAAATAGCTACCCAAGTCCAAGAAATGCAGAGTCCCGTACAGGAAAAACCCAAAGAGGAACACACCAAGACACACTGTAATCAAAATGACAGAAATTAAAGGTGAAGAGAAAATATTAAAAGCAACAAATAACATATAAGGGAAATCCCATAAGGCTATCAGTTGATTTTTCAGCAGAAACTCTGTAGACCAGAAGGGAGTGGCACAATATACTTACAGTGATGAAAGAGGAAAGCCTATGACCAAGAACTCTATCCAGCAAGGCTCTCCTTCAGATTTCATGGCAAGATCAAAAGCTTTACAGACAAGCAAAAGCTAAATGCATTTAGCACCATCACAAATGTTAAAGGAACTTCTCTAGGGGAAAAAAGAAAAGGCCACAACTAGAAACAAGAAAACTATGAAATGAAAAAGCTCACCAGAAAGGCAAACATATAGTAAAGGTAGGAAATCATCCATACACAAAGCCAGTAGCAAGGTTAAAAGACAAAAGTAGTAAAATCATCTATAGTCACAATAAGCAGTTAAAGGATACACAAAACAATTTGATGTAAAATATGACATCAAAACCAGTAATTGTGAGGGGAGGAGAGTACAAATGCAGGTTTTAAAAATGCATTTGAAATTAAGAGATCAGAAACTTAAAACAATCATGGATATATATAGGCTGTTATACAAAAATCTCATGGTAACCACAAACCAAAAATCTATAATAGGAGGAGGGTATAGCTCCAGTGGTAGAGCACATGCTTAACATGCAGGAGGCCCTGAGTTCAATCCCTAGTACCTCCTCTAAAAATAAATAAGCCTAATTACTTCCCCCACTGCCAAAATAAAATAAACAATACAATAATTTAAAAAATCTGTAATAGACAAACACACAAAAAAGAAAAAGAAATCCAAACATAACACAAAAGATATGAACACAAGAAGAAAAGAAAAAAAGAACTACAAGAACAAACCCAAAACAATGAACAAAATAGCAACCGGAACATATGTATCGTTAATTACCTTGAATGCAAACAGACTAAACGCTCCAACCAAAAGACACAGAGTGGCTGAATGGATGCAGAAACAGGATTGATATTATGTTGCCTACAAGAGACTCATCTCAGATCTAGAGAAACACACAGACTGAAAGTAAGGGGATGGAAAAAGGTATTCCATGCAAATGGAAATAAAAAAAAAAAAGCCAGAATAGCAATACTTAATGTCAGAAAAAAACAGACTTTAAAATACTGTTGGAGACAAAGAAGGACATTACATAATGATCAAGGGATCAATCCAAGAAGTTATAACAACTGTAGACATATATGCACCCAACAAATGAGCACCTAAATATATAAGGCAAATATTAATGGACATAAAAGGAGAAATTGACAATAAAACAATAATAGCAGGGAATTTAACACCTTGTTTACATCAAAGGGTGGATCATTCAGACAGAAAATCAATAAGGAAACACTGGCTTTAAATGACACACTAGACTAGATGGACTTAATTGGTATTTATAGAGCATTCCACAAGAAAGCAGCAGAATACACATTCTTCTCAAGTGCACATGGAACATTCTAAAGATTAATCACATGCTAGGCCACAAAATAAGCTTCAGTAAATTTAAGAAAATTGAAATAATATTAAGCATCTTTTCTGACCACAACGCTATCAGATTAGAAATCAACTACAAGAAAAAAAACTGCAAAAACTACAAACATGTGAAGGCTAAACAATATTCTTGCTACTAAATAACCAATGGATTACTGAAGAAATTGAAGAAGAAATTTAAAAAGACTTAAGAGACAAATGAAAAGGAAAACACAATGATTCAAAACCTAAGGGAGAAAGCAAAAGCAGTTCTAAGAGGGAAGTTTCAGGAAACAAGAAACATCTCAAGTGAACAACCTAACTTTACAACTGAAGCAACTCGAAAAGAACAAATGAAACTCAAAGTTAGTAGAAGGAAAGAAATCATAAAGATCAGTGCAGAAATAAATGAAATAGAGACTTAAAAAAATAGAAAAGATCAATGAAACTAAAAGCTGGTCCTCTGAAAAGATAAACTAAATTGATAAACCTTCAGCCAGACTCATCAAGAAAAAAAGGGAGAGGGCCCAAATCAATAAAATCAGAAATGAAAAAGGGGAAGTTACAACTGACATCACAGAAAAACAAAGGATCATAAGAGACTACTATGAACAACTATATGCCAATAAAATGGACAACCTAAAAGAAAAGCACAGATTCTTAGACAGGTACAATCTCTGAAGACTGAACCAGGAATAGAGAATATAAATAGACCAATTACCAGTACTGCAATTGAATCAGTAATTTAAAAACTCCCAACAACCAAAAGTCCAGGACCAGATGGCTTTACGGGCAAATTCTACCAAACATTTAGTTAACACCTATCTTTCTGAAACTATTCCAAAAAATTGCAGAAGAAGGAACACTTCCAAACTCATTCTATGAGGTCACCATCACCCTGATACCAAAACCAGGCAAAGATATCACACAAAAAAAGAATATTACAGATCAATATCATTGATGAACATGGATGTACAAATCCTCACCAAATACTAGCAAACTGACTCCAACAATATATTAGAAAGATCATACACCATGATCAAGTGGGGTTTATCCCAGGGATGCCAGGATTTTTCACTATCTGCAAATCAATCAATTTACTATAACACAGTAACAATGTAAAGAATAAAAACCATATGATCATCTCAATAGATGCAGAAAAAGCTTTTGTTAACATTCAACATCTATTTATGATAAAAACTCTCCAGAAAGTGAGCATAGAGGGAGCATACTTCAACATAATGAACACCATATATGACAAACCCACAGTTAATACCAAACTCAACAGTGAAAAACGAAAGCATTTCCTCTAAGATCAGGAACAAGACAAGAATGTTGGTTCGGAAGTCCTAGCCACAGCAATCAGAGAAGAAAATAAATAAAAGGATTCCAAATTGGAAAAGAAGTAAAACTGTCACTGTTTGCAGATGACATGATACTACACATACAAAATCCTAAAGATGCTACCAGAAAATTACTAGAGCTCATCAATGAATTTGGTAAAGTTGCAGGATACAAAATTAACACACAGTAATCTGTCGCATTTCTGTACACTAACAATGAACTATCAGAAACAGAAATTAAGATGCAGTCCCATTTACCATCACATCAAAAATAATAAAATATCTAGAAATAAACTTACCCAAGGAGGCAAAAGACCTGGATTCCAAAAACTGTAAGATGCTGATGAATGAAACTGAAGACGACACAAAGAGATGAAAAGATACAACATGTTTTGGGATTGGAAGAATCATTATTGTTAAAATGACCATACGACCATACTAGCCAATGAAATCTACAGATTCAGTGCAATCCCTATTAAACTATCAATGACATTTTTCACAGAACTAGAACAAAAAATTATAAAATCTGTATGATAACAGAAAAGACCTGAATAGCCAAAACAATCTTGAGAACAAAGAATGGAGCTGCAGGAAATAGGCTCCCTGACTTCAGAGTATACTGCAAAAGCTACAGTAATCAAAACAGCATAGTACTAGTACAAAAACAGACATATAGATCAATGGAACAAGGTAGGAATTCCAGAAATAAACCCATGCTTTTTTTGTCAATTAATCTATGAAAAAGGAGGCAAGAATATATGATGGAGAAAAGACAGTCTCTTCAAGACATAGTGCTGGAAAAACTGGACAGCTACATGTGAAAGAATGAAATGAGAACATTCTCTAACACCATATATAGAAACAAAATCAAAATGGATTGAAGACCTAAATCTAAGACCAGATACTATGAAACTCCTAGAGAAAAACACAGGCAGAACTGTATTTTTCCAGTAATTTTTTTTGGATCCATCTCCTAAAGCAATGGAAATAAAAACAAAAATAACAAATGGGACCTAATTAAACTTAAAAGCTTTTGCACAGCAAAGGAAACCATTAACAAAACAAAAAGACAACCTAAGGAATGGGAGAAAATATTTGAAAATGATGTAACCGATAAGGGATTAATTTCCAAAATTTATAAGCAGCTCACACAGCTCAATATTAAAAAAACCAAACAACCCAATCAAAAACTGGGCAGAAGATCTAAATAGACATTTCTTCAAAGAAGATATACAAATGGCTAACAGGCACATGAAAAGATGTTGAACATCACTAATTATTTGAGAAATGCAAATCAAAACTACAATGAGGTTATCACCCCACATGTTCAGAATGGCCATCATCAAAAAGGCTACAAATAATAAATGCTGGAGAGGGTGTGGAGAAAAAGTAACCTTTCTACATACACTGTTGGTGGTAATGTAAATTGGTGCAGCCACTATGGAGAACAGTATAGAGGTTCCTTAAAAAACTAAAAACAGAGGATCCAGCAATCCTACTCTTGGGCATATCTGGAGAAAACTCTTAATTCTAAAAGATACATGTACTTCAATGTTCATAGCAGCACTATTTACAATAGTTAAGAAATGGAAACAACCTAAATGTCCACTGACAGATGACTGGATAAAGATGTTGTGGTACATATATATATATATATACATATATATATATATATATATACAATGGAGTACTAATAAGCCATAAAAAGGAATGAAATAATGCCATTTGTAGCAACATGGATGAACCTGGAGATTGTCATACTAAGTGAAGTAAGTCAGACAGAGAAAGACAAATAACATATGATATCACTTACATGTGGAATCTAAGAAAAATGACACAAATGAACTTATTTACAAAACAGAAAGAGACTCACAGACATAGAAAACAAACTTATGGTTACCAGGGGGAAAGGGAGGAGGGAGGGGTAAATTGGGAGTGTGGGATTGGCAGATGCAAACTACTGTGTCCCAAATAGATAAAAAACAAGATCCTACTGTATAGCAAAGGGAACTATATTCAATGGCTTGTAGTAACTTGTAATGAAAAAGAATATGAAAAAGAAAATATATATATATGTAACTGAATCACTATGCTGTACACCAAAAACTAATACAACATTGTAAATTAACTATGCTTCAATAAAAAGTTTAAAAAAGTAAAGGAGTTATACTTATAAACATATTTATTTAAAAAATTAACACACATAACAAATGTTGGTGATAATGTGGAGAAGAGGGAACCTTCCTACACTGTTGGTGGGAATGTAAATTGGTGCAGCCACTGTGGAAAACATTATGGAGGTCTCTCAAAAACCTAGAAGTAGAACTACCATATGACCCAGCAATTCCACTCCTGGGTATATATCCAAAAAAAAAAACCAACCCACCAAAAAACCCCACATTAATTCAAAAAGATGTTCACAGCAGCATTATTTAAATTTGCCAAGGTATGGAAGCTACCTAAATGTCCATCAACAGATGGATGAATAGAGAGGATGTGATAATATATATATGTAATATTATATATACACACACACACACACACACACACACACACACAATGGAATACTACTCATCCATAAAAAAGAATGAAATTTTGCCATTTGCAGCAATATGGATGGACTTGGACGGCATTAGGTTGAGTGAACTAAGTCAGTTAGAGAAAGACAAATACTGCATGATATCACTTATATGTGGAATGTAAAAAACAACAAACTGGTGAGTAAAACAAAAAAAGAAGCAGACACAGATATAGAGAACAAACTAGTGGTTATCACTGCAGAGAGGGAAGGGGGAGGGGAAAAAATAGAGGGGTAGGGGATTTTAAAAAAGGGTTATTTTTGGATTAGTTGAAATCATGTGTGTGAAACTTCTGAAAATTGTAAATCACTATAAAATTTAAAGAATATTCCATTCAATAAAAAAAAAAGCCACAATAGTGAACAAGATTGAATGTGCATAAGGTGAGAAAAGAGTCAAGGACAAAACTCTGAGGAAGGCTGGCATGTACGGGGTGAGAAGAAAGATGCAAGGAAGGAGAAAAAGCATGAATTTTCAAAGGGAAGAAAGAGAACCAGCCAAATATGACACGGAAGTCAAGGGAAGAAAGTGCTACATTCTTCTAAAATGCTGAATTCCAATGATTCCATGTACCAACAGACACTAAAGCTATACTTTTCATTTAAAAAAATTTTTTTAAATGTAAGTACTAGGTATTGGACCCAGGACCTCATGCATGCCAAGCACCCGCTCTACCACTATATCCTCCCCTCTAAGGCTATACTTTTATAATTTCACAGAGAATTTTGGGAAGCTAGTAAAAGCTTAAACAACATAAATGTAATAATGGAAAACAGAAAATGGTGTTACACATATTTTCTATGTTGCTATTTATGTGTTCTATTTCAGGAAACATCTGGAGCAGAGGGTATGAGGTAAAGAACTTCCACGGCTTATCTCAAATGATGAAAGGATTCAAGAAGAAAATGATTCAGATAAACTGCAGACGCAAGAAAAAAGTGGTTGAATAACTTTGTCACTCAGATGAGACATCTGAAGACTAAGAAGAGGAAAAACTGTAGAAAAGTGCCTGAAACTTTATATTTAACAGAGTATAGGAGGTGTGTTGATTCAGAAGGAATGAGTCATTCAGAAATAATAAAACTATTAGTTTGCCTGGAAAACACAGGCACTCTGTGGTGGATGACTCAGTATGGAAACTGATCCCATGAGAACAATTTAGAGAAATACAAAAACATATACCATAGAACTACTTGCAGGATAAAAAAAAGGAAACCTGGAATATTTTGTGTGTTCACTTCAAAAATAGTTGAGAAGATAAATTAAGAAATCACCTAGAAGGGAAGATTTTTCTGATGCTCATAGAAACCATATATATGAACATGAAAGAACAATTAATGCTTTAGGTTTAGGGCTAATGTCTTAATGAGACCAGAAGTAAAGTAAGAATATCTCAGCAGCAGGCCTAATTTGAGCATAAGGGAAGAAGGAAGCTCTTAAAAACTTATTTTTACCTTTACTCCAGTGGAGAAACAGGAAATGTGGCTGAGGGGAAAAGCACCAGGTGGGCAGTCAGGGGCTCCTTGTCCCAGCTTCGGCACTGACCAGCTCAGTAAGTTGGTCAAGTCATTTCCCTCACTGGTATTCGCCTTCTCTTCTGGAAAAACAGGACAGAAGATGGCTTTAGGGTCTAAGGAACATAAGAAAAGTGAAAAGTTCTTTCTCGGTTTGAATTAGGAAAAAGCTATACTTTACTAGAGAACTGCTTTGTATTATTTGATGTGGAAAGCACAATGAACTGGCTATTAATTTTTAATGCATATAATTTGCAAAGTTACTGATTTCTCTGAGTACTGACTCCAAAAGGAAAATTAGGAAGTTAAACTTTGACCATTTTATAATTTAAAAAAATTCCCTACTATATATTCCAAAACATCAATAGTCGTCTCTATCTGCTGGTAGTATCTTAAGTTACTTTAATTCACGTATTTTTCTTTTCTAAGCCTTTTTCTTATTTTGGAGGAAATCACATAAAAACGAAACCACATTCTATAAATAAAAATCATTTGGATGGTTTAGAAGAACATATATACCACACAGTTTAAGGAGCATTTGAATGCTACTATAAGCCAGATACCCTTTAAGACTAGGGAACTACAAATTCTATAAATTTGCTTCAAACAGCTTACAGTGTGAGTGGGCAGAGAATATATCTTTTATATCAAGGAGGGCATCCCAGAGAGGAGGACTGCCAAGCCCAGCCTGGAGTAGAATAGTAGTTGGCTGCAGAAATAAAGGGAAGATGCCTTGTGGACAAACAGAGCAAGGCAGTAAGTGGCCTGGGAGGTATCAGGAGCTACCAGGAGTTTGGTATTATTCCAGTGTCAAGTTTGAAGAGAGGCTTCTAGGTGCTACAGCTAAAGGGGTGGGGCAGAGGCAACCTAGCATTCAAGAGCCCGAGAGGTTTCAGTGGGGGGCGGTAGGGACGTGGTCAGATTTACACGGTGGGTGTATCACTGTGTAGCACTGCGGAGGACACAGTTGGGGAAGCAAGAATAAAGCCAGGCAGACCAGCTAGAAAGGCTCTGCAGAAAGAGTCCAGAAAAGAATCAGTGAAGCTACAAATGAAGGCAGCTCAGAGGCATAAGTGACTACCCATGATCACAAATCTACGAGTATGATCTGAATGTAAATTTATCTTTAAATCCTGTGCTTTTCTGTATCTCTGTGCAAGCACAAATTTGGTCCAAGGTGACAACAGGTCCTAAATTCACTTTTATTAAGTAAATTGTGAATCTTAAAAAAAAAAGACTATTCATTAATATACATTAAATACCCAAAATGTTTAGGGCACTATAAAAACAAAGCTCCTGACTATAGGAACTTAGAAGATAAAAGAAATGGGACAAAAAATAATAGATCAATTCATTCAGTAGGTACTTACTGGGGCACTTCTGGGCCTTGACAGAGATCACATTCTAGTGACAGTTCCTTTTAGAACATAATTTCTACATCCTCCCTTCCCTCCCTGACAAGTTCACTTGGGCACAAGTGAGTAGAGAAGCCCTTCAGAGCCAAGTGGACAATTCTAGGAGATGACCAGGAACCTGGGGTGAAATAAACAGAAGCATGGGTCAGGGGAAAACTTGCTTGAGTGGAACGATAAGAGAACAGGGGAAAATCCCAAAGGATGACATGAATGGCAGGAGGCTGTGGAGGAACCTGGAATTGCCTTCAGAGTGGCTTGGATATAACAGATCAAAGTTACTGCTTATTTTTTAAAACGACAGTTTTAATCTTTATAAAAGTAATGACTGTAGAAATAAAATATGACTGCTGAAAAAAAAGAGAGAGAGGAAAATACAAAGAGGAAAATAAAGATCACACCCAGAGATAGTATCAATATGAACATTTTTGTCCTTTTTGACTTTCAACATACACATAAACATACACAGACCTGGGGATTTTTTTGAATATTTATTATTATTTTTTAACAAAAGTGAGAATTAAAGTTTGATACCTGCCTTTTCCACTTAATATAGGGAAACATCTTTTCATGAAAATAAAAGTCTATACCAAAATGTATAAAAATCTGATATACATTTTGTGGATATACCAAATTACTTATTCAATTTTCTACTAAGGTACATTAAGGGTGTACGATAAGTAAGGTGCAGAAAGGAAGCAAGAAGCAAGCAAATAATAAAACTGACTTCAGCTGTGGCAACATTTTGAGTATTCTAAAGGTGGAAAGAGGTAAGACACATGGAAGCTCATGAGATTTTAGTGTTCCAGACATAAGATGAATAATGTCTGAATCTGGAATTCTTTGTGGATGAAGAATTTCCAAACGGGAAACAAAAAAAGAAGACTGCAGCCCAACACACACTAAAAATGAAGTAATTTCAAATCTTCACATCTGCAGAACAGACAGAATGTCAAAGAAAGCACTCAGACAACTAAAAATAGTGGGTGGACTGCCAGGGGAAAACCAGCGCTACTCTAGTGATCACCCACAACCACAGCGTTTCAAGGAAGCGACAGAGCTCCCCAAACTCTGCTCCAACAAAAAGTGCACTGAGTCTGTCTTGTGGAATGCTAGGTGGCCTAAGGCTTGTATTCTCTCTGGGCCTCCGTTTCCTCAAGCGTTTGGCTGCGCTCTGTGAATTACACACTGAGCTTGTCAGAGTTCCCTTGGAAGCTGCCAAAACGAGCCGTTTCCCATAGCAACCAGAATAGCTCTGCTGTTATCTGTTTTATATATTGGATGGATCTATAAAAAATGTTTCACTTGAAAAAACAGATTTCTATAGCTAAAAGTATTTTTAAAATCACAGGATTAAAAAAAATCACATTCACCCTTCAGATTATTTAATCATTCACGAAGGTAAAAATATAAATGTATAGTGGAGGGATGTGAAAGTCACCACCTTAACACCTTAGTTAAACTTAGCATCACTAGTGGTGGGATAATCAGATAATGTGTAACTCCCAGTACAGTGCAATATGGAGACTAAAGTATCATTTATGGTTTTCTTGCCCAAAATATTTAGCTTTAATTAAATTTTTAGATTTCATGTCCACTTATAGGAAATACAGGCAATAGAGAAATAAGTTACACACCACCATGAGTAAACAGAGAAATTCATAATGGGGCTCATTCTGTAAGAAACTGGCCTGGTCTCTTCAATAAATCAGTATCATAAGGGGAAAAGCATGCATGTGGAGGTGGGTAGGTGAGGGAGAGGCAGAAGGAACACCAACTATAAAGGCTCTGAGAACAGACTACAGGGGCAGGCACAGAGGCAGGGAGACGAAAAAGGGGGCTAAATTTGCCTGGGCTAATTCAGGAAAAGATGATGCTGGCTTGGACCAGGTGGTAGCAGAGGAAGGGTGAGAAGTCAGACTCTGGATGTATTTTGAAACAAGAGCCTGTGGGTCAGATGTATGAGTTTTGTGGGGAAAAAGGAGGTTGAGGATGAATCTAAGGTTGATTTTTTTTAACCGTTGTTGTTTGTTTGCCTCAACAACTGGAGGAAGAGAACTGACTTAACTGAGACTGGGAAAACTGCAGGGAGAGCAGATGTGTTGGTGGGAACAGGAGTGATAGTGTCTAGAAAGATCAGTAGTTCTGTTTTGGGCATTACTTTTGAGATGCCCATTAGACACTCGCGTAAAGACATGCAGAATGCTGTTAGAGACCTGAGTCTGGATTTCTGGGGAGAGATTTAGGCTGATACCAACTTAAGAGACTAGATGAAATCACCAAGGCGGGGAATGCAGAAAGAAAAGAGGAAGAAACATACAGAAATATTTATTCTATAATAAATCTTAGTTTCTAAGATTCTATAGAAATCTACATTTCTATATAGGAATAGAACATAGAAGGAAACATCCAAAGGCTGAGCCTAGGGGCACTCAAACATGCAGAGGAGCGCTGTCCAATAGAACTCTGTAAGATGATGAAATATTTATATATCTGTGCCATTCAATCACTCCCCACATGTGGCTACTGAGCACTTGAAATATGGGTAATGTAACTGAATAATTGAAAATTTAATTTAAATAGCTACATGAGCTAGCGGCTATAGTACTGGACAGCCCAGATCTAGAGTTTGGAGAAGTGAAGAGGAAATCAGCAGAAAAGACTGAAAAGAAGTAGTAAGAGAAGGGGGAACCATGACAAGTTCTCCAAGG
The DNA here is from genome assembly GCF_036321535.1 of Camelus dromedarius. NCBI lineage: Eukaryota > Metazoa > Chordata > Mammalia > Artiodactyla > Camelidae > Camelus > Camelus dromedarius. The sequence continues at coordinate 16,720,542 of NC_087437.1, read as the reverse complement.
GTCTCCTGTGTTTCTGTACACACTGCAAGCAAGGCACTGCTGCCTGTCTTGATAGTCAGTGTTATTTTTATATGATATGATACTTCTGGACTAGTTTTTCAAGAATGTGTAACAAACAGCCTTGGAAGACTTGATACTGTCTTGCTCTGGAGCAAAGGGTCACTGTCCAGTACAATAAACATGTTTCCCCCTGGAACAAAGAGAAGGTATGCTTATTGCCCATCATAAAAGATTTGGGCTCTCTAAGGTCATGTTCCTTTCTAGTAAAACAAGCCACCACGTGTGCAGGTGTAGTCTGGCCCCACCCACATTGCCTCAGAGGTAACTGGGCCTCAGGGAATCAGTATAAAAATACTCCTACTCAGGCTACTCTATTGCTGTAAGTAATAAGCTGTCTTTTGTCTCTGATCCAGAAGTCTTCTGTTTTCTACCACCACTCTCAAAACTGGCAAGCTAACTTGTTAGCTTACAAATAGGGCAAAATATTAGGTCCTGCATAGTTCTTGACAAGCATTTTAGTATAAAGTGAAAAAGGTGTTTAGAAGAGGAAAGAGTGGTTAACTTGGCTCCTGAATGTTGTCAGATAAGTATTCAGAAATGACAGATGTTTTGATGGAATTATGGGAACAGAAATCTGACTGGCTTGAGTACAAGAAAGAATGGGAAGAGAAAAACTAGCAACAGAACTCAGTCAACTCTTCCAAGAAGTTTTCCTGTGAAGTTTAAGTGAAATAGGGCAACAGAGGGGAAAGTCGAGTCAAGGAGGATTATTTTTAAGACGGGGGAAATATTTTCATGTATAAGACAATGATTCAGAAGAGGGTAAAACTGCTATAAGAGAAAGAATTATGAAGCACTTTGGTTAGTTCTTTCACAATAACAGGAGAGAAAGCGGAGTATATGGATATTACTGCAAGTAGTGGGTAAGTATGGTGGCGAAAGCTTGTGAAAGCACTTTTTCTCCTATTCCTTTTCTGAATTAGGAAGCAAGATCATCAGTTGAAAGTGAGGAGTGAGGAGGAGATGGTGAACATGTAAGGAGACTGAAGACATGCAATAATCTCCTAGGAGGAGACGAAACAGAGAAAATGACTGGGGAAACTTAGTACAACTGCCAGGCAACATTCCGGGTCCACTTGGGGTTATGAGCATTAATTTAACATAAGCTCAGAAGCATGATTTTTACAGGCATGGTACAGGGCAAAGAATGGGATTTAATCAGTGCTGTGGTTTAGCCAAGCAAGGGTGCTGAAGTGAGAGAGAGGCAAAGGAACTGAGGATATATGCAAGGGAGAGATGATGATGATGGACCCCAAGCCTCTATCCTAGCTCCTGAAATCCTAACTCTTCCAGCTGAGCCTTGTGGGACTCATGGGTAGATAACAACAAAATCCCCAGATCCCAAACCTCTTCTCTGCAGCTTTCTTCAACTTCCTTTACCTTCTTATTTAAACCGAAACTGGACTGTCCCCTGAGGATGCTTCCCTGTAGCCCTTAGATGATGCCTCTTTTTCTCTTCCACATCTTTCAAACATGAGGCCTGGTAGGCGTCCTTCCTGTTCCTCATTGTTACTTCCACTCCATTCTCCCTCTCCCCTCTCCCCAAATCCCCTGCTCTGAAGTCATATACCATTAGACTCTACCACCCACTACCCTTCTTTAACTGCAGTATTTAAGGCTCCCCAAGGTCACTCCCTTTCATTGCTTGATTTTAGCCTTTAGTTCGCAGTCACTCCAACACTATTTCTATGATAATTCTTATTGATTTCAACATCCAACCAGATAATCCATCTGATATCCTGGCCTCTAAGTTTCTTGGTCCTTTTCTCCACAATGATAAATATGCTGATCTTGTTTTCTACCCTGTCTCAACCACTTTCTCCCATGATTATACTCTCTGTCTTCAGAACATCTAAAAGTGTATTTTAATAACCATATATATGAAGGAGTATCATTTACGAAAAATTAACTGGTGAGTTCCGAGTAAGAACACCCTCTGTAGGCCTCCACTGGCCGAGCTGAGGGAATGGTCATACATCAGGCACGACCACCCTCTGCAGGAATTCCTGCTACCATCATCAGCAGATAATGAGAGCAAGAAGAACTAGGCATGCTTCCTCTTTGAGGATCCTTATCTTGGGCTTGTATTCCTTAGATGCAGGGGAAATGTGTGTGTGTAGGGTTAGGGGAGAGGTAGTCATGCTGCTATGTTGACTGACCCTTCTTGTATTGGGCTTGCAAAGGGAAGACTAATATTATTACATCATCAGTTTTAAAAGTACTTATACGCTAGATATTGTGCTAAGCACATAAATGCACTATCTTATTTAATTTTTATCAAAGTCCATCTGTCCTACACCACGTCCATATTAAAGCTAAAGGAGCGGGGATAGTCAGTACCTGAGTCCCTGCCATAACCCCAGATTTCTTGACTCCTAGGGAAGGAATTGTCTCAAATTTTACTGGCATAAGAAAAAGACAGGAAGGATGGAAGGACAGAAGAAAGGAAGGAAGAGAAGACATAAATCTATAGAACCCTGAAGTCACTCCAGTAACCTGGATAGAAAAAACAAAAAGGTTTCTTTTTAACCCCAATTCTGTGCTTTAGAAAGCTTGAAAACCTAATAAATTTATTAATGAATGATGAAATTGTGACACACGAAATAGCCATATAAAAGGAAATCATAACAGATAAGTTAATGGAGTAAAATTTAAAAGTTAGACTCAAGAACCAATGAATAATGTTAAGGCTACCTAACTGAATTTCAGACTGTAAGTGTATTACCAAACTTTATAAGCATAATTAAGACAATGAGCTTGTTCAACCTTAAAACTGACTGGGACATAATTAAAAGCATATTCACAAATGGCATCATATCCAGAAATAGAACTATATTGTACAAGACATGCCATAAAACCAAGTACAAAGCTTAATTTTTTTTTTTTGGAACAAGTGACCTATGAGATTAAATCAACAGGAGGGAAATGGAAAATGCAGAAGATTCTAAATGTGGAAGAGCTGTGAAAATCAGGACAAGAAAAAATTAATGGAAGTGTGAAATACAAGATTTGATTTGGAGGAAACATAAATACAAAGACTCAGTGCAAAGATTCTCTGAACAGAAGAAACGAGTAATTTCCATTCACAGAATATTTATTAAGCATTTATAGCCTGCTACAGTTTCTCAGGAAGGGGGATGATGGGATTCAGGTGGCAGTGTGATGGATCACAGAGGCAGAAGCAGAGATGAGTCAGAAAGCCACTGCAATTTACTCATCCTTATAACCCCAAAGTAGAGCCAGTGCACAGCATAACATAGAAATTCAATGTATTTACTTAATATATGAAATGTTAGATGCTGCGGAGCACTCTGAAATTCAATTGGGGAAGGGGAACAGGGCAAATATCCAATAGAAATATCTATGGGCAAGAAGGAAATGCAGATTATTTTGAGCTGAAAACCTTCACAGTTTTTACCTGTGTCCCTCAACAGAACCCACTGTTTCCCCATTTCTTTGTTCCCATCCTAGATACAGCTTTAAAATCTTATTTATTGATTCAATGGATCTGCTCTATTTAATCAGCTTTAATGTATCCTAGATGAAGTCGTATCACAGATAAGACCACTGGCTCACTTTTGCACTGATCCAGCAAATCTCTGAGCTTGCCCACTGGAAGAGCGTACGAAACACTTGTCTGCCTGTAAGACAACTTCAGGCAAAAGACTGTGGTCCTGTAGGCTCAAGAGTAGTACCAAACAAAGTAAAACAACCACTGGGGCACAAGTCTGAATCACCACCTCCAGTGGGGCTCTGTAGCCACAATCTCAGCAGAAAAAAATTCATTCAATATCATAATAGGGGTGCTGGGGAGGTGGGGGGGCTAGGAAAGAGGATGCTGAGATCATACAGGAAAACAGAGCTGATAACAAGGTTTGACTGCAGGAAGCCAAGAGGGGAGACATGATGGGCATCCAACCCAAAAGTTCAGAAGAAGGTATAGAGGTTGAGCAGAGAGTCAGAAATTTGAGAGCATGAGAGCTGAGAATGAAAAGTTATCTGCTGTAATAGACCAAGTAGGTTGTTCATGATTTGCTTTGTATTTGTTGTTATATCAGACTGAGCTGACAGGTCCATGTCTAAAAGTCAGGGTCAGGGCAGCCACCAAGCATCATCAACCTGTCATTTGGCCTCAAGTACCCTGAATGAGATGATGAGAACCCTAAGATAGTCCCAAAGTTCTTCATTCAGTTGACATTCTACATGTGGGACTAAGGGATTTCTGTATTCTACAGATGAGGTCCAGCAAGGGTTTGTTATTAATTACAGACAGACAACCCAAATAGTCTAGTACATATACAATCAGAGTACCTTACTGGGGCAATAGGTCTTTTTACAGATACCTTGGTAGATGTTTGGAAATCCATAAAAGTGAAATGGCCATCTGACATATTTGTAGGCCATATTCAGGAAATAAGCTCACTCAGTAAGGCCTGTCAACCCTATCTCCAAAATCTCTCTCAGTTTCGACCACTTCTCATTAGAATTCTGCTAGAATCCTGGCCCAAATTATCAAGCCTGCACTACTGTTAAGGACTTCTAACTGGTCTCTCTGCTTCTACCCTTGCCACCCACCCCCATAAGCCAGTCATTCTCCAAACTGCACAACTACAGTAATACAAATCAGAGCAAATCACTCTATTTTAAATTTAGAAGATTTAAAGTCTCCTATTTAAAAATCACTTCAATGGTTACCTACTTCATTTTGAACAATACTCAAAGTCCTCACCCATGGCCTAGTATAGCTCCAGAATCTACGCATCGCTTTCCTGACCTCATCTTGTACTGTTCTCCCTTGGCCTTTGGTTTGGTTCCTCCAACAGCCTTGACCAAGGCCCCATTTCATTACTTTCTACCCCATTACCTAGTTTACTATCTGCACAGCACTTATCAGTATCTGTAATTGTTTTACTGTTTACACATTTACTGTATTTAACCCATGCAATAGAATGTACACTCCACAAGGGCAAGGATCTTGTTTGCCTTGTTTACCCTGTATCCCAACACCAGAACAGTGCCTGGTATAGAGGAAGAACTTAATGAGAAAGAGGAGAAAAAAGAGAAGGAAGCAACTTGCTAATATACTACCGTTTCTATTTCTTTGGATGAGACTTAGGCTAGGAAAAAAGTCACCTTTTAAAACTAGTTTAAGGAGGGGCTGATTGATACCACCTAGAATGAAGTGGCCCTCTTGGATATTTCTGGTAACTGCTTAGCTTAATCTTGCATTTTACCTGATGAAAAGGTTTAAGCATATTCCTTGAACGTAAATCCAGCACCCCTGGCCCCTGTCATGAATGCCCAAGTACTGAGAGGCAAAGTACAGAAGACAACCCACTAGAGTTTCAAGACCCCACACTCCCTCCCAACACACACTGAGAAAGACTGCCAACAGGAGGATCGATTACGCTTGTACTATAGCTAGGAAAGTTCTTTTACAAAAGTCTATTCATCAATAGATCTCTGGCTCACCAGCAAGGGGGCCCTTTATCAGCCTGATCAAATTTAGTTAACCTATGTTCAAATCCCTAGAGAATGCATTCCTGCATAGGCACTTGCTTACCCAACCATCTGAGAACATTTTGTCAACCAAGTCTTGGTCCCTCAACTGATGACTGGAGACCATTAAGAGCTTCTGCTGGTAGCATTGTCGCGCAGTACACCTACCCCTGGTGGTGTTCCTCCTAATGAATGACCCTGTTACTACTCACCTGTGCTATGCATGAAGGGCTCAAAACAAACCGAATCCCACTACATCGGTGGACCAGAACGTTTGAATGTCAGTGGTTACCAAACTAGGTGAGCTGAAGGGAACTTCATGGAGCTCTCCAGTCTGGTTTGTCATCTGTCTAAATAGATTTTTATGATGATTGTGACTGGGAAACAGACTTTGGCCTAAGGTATCTAAATCTTGATAGGTATTATGGTGCAGGTCTTACGGAAATTTTTGTTTCTATTCTGAAAAGTTTTAGACATTTACTTCATTTCACCTCCTAGGACCCTCATTCCTACTGGGTGGGAATCAGCCATAAAGATAACCGGGGCAACAAAGTTGCCTAGGGTTACAGAGTGGTTCATGTGGTGAACTGACCTAATCTTCCTTTTCTATTATACTCTGTCTTTTTGTTGGTAAGGGGGGTGGGTACATATTTTATAATCCTCTCTTCTTTTCCCCAGAGCTCAGGGCACCAATTAATTCCTTTTCAAACAAGCCTTTCCTCCTATGTACTGAACAAGAGATGTCCCTACTTCTGAGAGACCTGTCTTGTCCACAGGCTAGGTAGAACTTTATATGTAACATGCTTTCCAATCCCTAGTCAAGTTTAGTTGGGACACTGACTCAAGGTAGGCCAATCATGTTTTCTCTCCTGGGGACTTGGAATTGAAGTACTGAAACATTGGCAATTAGTTGCGAGCTCTGGATCTTAAAGTCCTACAGATTTGATGGCTGAGCCCACTGCTGTAAGGCATCCATGATAAGTAACATGGCAGAAGAAGCTGGTGTTAAAACAGAGCATATATAATACAGATGGAAAGAGAGAGGAAAGCATGTTCAGTTTCCATGATGGCTGGCTGTACTTAATAAAACTGCAGTGAACTGATGTGCTCTCTGTGTTACTATAAACAACCTTTTTTTTTTTTTTTTAAAAAAAAAAGGAGGCATTGGGGTTTGAACCTAGGACCTCATGGATGCTAAGCATGTGTTCTATCTACCCCTGAGCTAAACCCATCCCTAACACTTATTACTCATATACCTTTAAGTGGATATTTACTCCTTGAAACCAATCATTTTCTATGACAGGTAAACGTACACCTTCATCGATCTTCTCTCTCCATTTTTCTTTCAGCTCTAGCTTTCATTATACTCTACTGCCTTCCCTCTCTTGGTCTCTCTTCATTTAATCTGTAGCCAAAAAATCATCATCATGTGTAATGGATACTTACCCTGGTTTTTAGCAGCCCAGAATCTTTCACATATTCTAATCTGATTATAATGGGGCAGTTGATCAATACATGTGTCCATCTACCCACTTTTAAGAGCAAAGCAACAACATGGATTGAAAGGGGGAAATTATTGCCCTCCTAAAAGTGAGCATCAATGCTGTGTTCTTCAGTTAAAGGGCCCCATCATATGACACATCCTGTACCTGCCCTCTGATGATGGTACATATCTTTTCCAGGCTGGCCATTCTGGATCCAGGCCCAATCAGACATCAGTCAGTACAATTTCAGTGATCAGGCCTTCAATGAAGATCAGTGTTTCTCAACCTTTTTTGACCAATAAACACTTCAAAAAATAACATTGCAAACCTCCTTAGGAATTTTTAAAATTATTAAAAAATCTTTTGTATGACATAAGATAAAGCAATTTTAAGTAAAAATATTTCATCTTAGATCAGGATATTACTAAAGCTTTATTATAAAGTTCATGTGGCAACATCTTTAATTATATTGATAAAACTATACTGATAATATTTAATGACAAATTTTGACTTTTGCTCACAGTACATGAACTGTTTTATCACGTAAAGAAAATCACAAGTTGTCAAATAAAATTGTCAAAAATTAAAAGATGGATTGATTTACAACCAAATGTATTAAATTAAAAGACAGACTTGGTACCAAATGTATATTGAAATGTAGCCTGAAGTTTAATCTGCGTTATAGCATCCAAAATAAACAAACTTTAAAAACCTGATAGTTGGAATTCTTCCGTTTTGATTTTATAAAAAATTAACTGCTTATTTTGATAATTCAGAGGTTTAGTTTTTAAACATCAAGGCAGGACAAATGGTTTCATGCTGCTCTCTCAGAGAAGTTCTCAGCAAACACAAATACACTGCAGATCTTTATCACCAATAAATAAAAAGCCAGTTGCATAGAACAATCTTTTCTTTTTTTCTTTTTTGTATTTCAAATGTTTAAATCTTCCCTTTTTAGAAATTTAAACACCTAACAGAGTATGATCAATTATAGTAAATAAACATCCAGCTGTCTGTAACACCAGTGGCATAGTAAGTTGAAAATGAATTCTTTTTCAGAGCAAAAATCTCTTCCTTATTTAATACCAATGGAGTCTTTCAAATGACAATCCATTTTAGAAATGAAAGCATCTTAATTTGATTAGACACCTCCTAAGCTTCATGATATTCAATACAGTATCTTTATCTTGCTATTTGTATTTGGTGAACCAATCTGAAATTATTTTCTAGAGTGGCTTTAAGAAGAGGAAATAGCAAATGCCACTTACATGCATGTATGAATACTTCTGTGACTTTAAACATAAGGCATGCCTGGCTAATTTTTTTTTAATTTAAAATAATTTTAAAACTCTTTTTATTTTGAAATAATGACAGATTTTCAGAAGAACCGCAAAGAGAGTACAGAGAATTCCCTTATACCCATCATCCAACTTCCTTTAATCATGTAGTTTTTAAAGTATTAGAAACATCTTGATGTTTCATAAAAATTTTGACAGATGAATGCAACTTAACATATTTCATAAGAGGCATCTTGAAATACTTTTGCAGAATTATCATTTTCATGCTTCACATTAATTTATGATATTCTGACATGTGTTTTACACATGTTCCATCTTTAACCAACAGTCCATTATGGGTACAAACTAAATTATACTTACGACTAAGAACAACTCTTAAAAACAGTATAATGGTCCTTAAACTCTTCCAAAAAAACAGAAGAGGAGGGAGTATTTCCTAACTCATTTTATTTCTTAATTTATTTTTATTTTTATTTTTTGCAGGGGGGAGGTAATTAGATTGATTTATTTATTTGATTTTTCAGGGCTTGAACCCAGGACCTCAGGCATGCTAGGCATGTGCTCTACCACCTGAGCTATACCCTCCCCCCTTCCAAACTCATTTTATGTGGCCAGTATTACCTTTAATTAAACCAGACAAGGACACTACAGGAAAAGAAAATCACAGGCCAATATCCTCGATGAACAAAGATGAGATAAAAATTCTCAGCAAAACAGTAGCAAACTGAAATCAACAATATAGTAAAAGAATCACACACTTTGGTCAAGTGGAATCTGTTCCAGGGATGCAAGGATAGTTCCACATCCACCAATCAATGTGATATATACATCACATTAACAAAATGAAGGATAAAAAGTGATCATCTCAATAAATGCAGAAAACACATCTGCAATCCATTCATGAGAAAAATTCTCAAATAGGGAAAGAGAGAATGTATCTCAACATAAAAAAGGCCATATATGACAAGCCCATAGCTAACATGAGACTCAACAGTGAAAAGTTTAAAGCTTTTCTTCTAAGACTGAGAACAAGGATGCCCACTCTTACCATTTTTATTCAACATAGTATTTGAAGTCCTAGCCACAGCAATTAGGCAAGAAAAAGAAATAAAGCATCAAACTCAGAAAGAAAGAAATAAAACTATCTCTATTTACAGATGATATAGTATTATATACAGAAAACCCTAAAGACTCCATCAAAAAACTGTTAGAACTATTAAACAAATTCAGTAAAGTTGCAGGACACAAAATCAATACAAAAATCAGTTTCACTTCTACACATTAATAATAAACTATCAGAAAGAGAAATTTAGAAAATAATCCCATTTATAACTGAATTAAAAAGGATAAAAGACCTAGTAATAAATTTTACCAAAGAGGTTAAAGATGAGTACACTGAAGTACTAAAAGACACTGATGAAGGAAACTGAAGACACAAAAAATGGAAAGATATTCCATGTTTGTGAGTTGGGAAAATTAATAGTAATTTAATAAAAAACTAAAAAAATATTAATTATCCAAAGCAATCTACAGTTTCATTGCAAATCCTATCAAAATTCCAATGGCATTTCTCACAGAAATAAAACAAACAATCCTAAAATTTGTATGGAACCCAAACAAAAGACCCCAAATAGCCAAAGCAATCTTGAGAAAGAAGAACAAAACTGGAGGCATCATACTACCTGATTTTAAAATATATTATAAAGCTATAATAATCAAAATAGTGTGGTATTGGAGTAAAAATGGACACAGATCAATGGAACAGAATTCAAAAATAAACCCACACATATGCGGCTAGTTAATTTATGACAAAACAGCCAAGAATATGCAATGGGGAAAACAGTCTATTCAATACACGATGCTGGAAAAATTGGACAGCCATATGGAAAACAGTGAAACTGAACCCCTATTTACACTATACACAAAAATTAACTCAAAATGGATTCAAGACTTGAATATAAGACCTAAAATCATAAAATTCCTAGAAGAAAACATAGGCAATAAGCTCTGTGGTATTGGTCTTGGCAAATTATTATTATTATTCAAATGAATAGCCAGCTGAATAAGATTCTTCCCTTACACTATTCACAAAAATAAATTCCAGGTGAATTAAAGACTTAAAATTTTATGTTAAAGTATAAGAAAACGTAACATTCCATGTTTATATCTTCAGGGCACGAAAGACATCCATTAAAAAGTTAGTAAAGGAAAAAAAAAGTCAGTAAAGTCAAAAGCCATAAAGGCAAAGGCAGGTAAATCTGACATCAAAATTATAAACTGCTACTAACAAAGAAAGAGGACTGTAACAGATTGGAGAAAAATGCACCATTTTCATAAATAAAGAATGAGTATCTAGAACTCAAAGAACTTCTATAAATAAATAAGAAGTATCTGCTATGCTGCATTTAACAGAAAAAAAAATAACAAAAATAAGAGTGCTTAAAGAAAACAGATGTTAAATTTCTCTCTTACACAAAAGAAGTTGAAAGCTGGTGCAGCAGCTCCATGAAATGCTCCAACCCAGACTTTCTGGCTCATTAAGCTACCACCATGGTCCTCATGGTCTAGGATGGCTGTTAGAGCTCCAGTCATTACACCTCTGTTCTAATATATAGGATGGGTGAAGGGATGAGGGATTGCTTTCTCCCTTGAAGGAGACTTCAGAAACTCACACCAAACCCTTCTGCTTATGTATCATTGCTAAAACTTACATGGTTATACTTAGTTCCAAGGAAGCCAAGGAATATAGTCTTCTAGATGGGCAGCAATGGACCTGGCTAAAAGCTGGGGTTCCTATCACTAAAGATGAAAGAAGAATGGATCATGGGAGGTAACTAGCATCTTTGCTATGCAATCCAAATAGAGAAAGAAAGAAAGAAAGAAAGAAAGAAAGAAAGAAAGAAAGACAGACAGACAGACAGACAAATGGTGAAAAACTTGAGAAAAGATACTTAACCACAGAGAGATAAAAATTAAAACAAGGAGAGAGGAGTTTAAAAAATTTTTGAGAGATGTAGAAATTTGCAAACTCGTGAAGGCATGAGGATTTTTAGCCTTTGTTAATTCTTCTTTAACCAAGAGAATATATTCTATATTCCTAGTGCAACTAAAAGTAATAAAAGTATTTTATTTATTAAAAAACTTAAACACATTACTGCTTTTAATTGTAGTACATATTATATAGTTACATAATATTAATATAGACACCTTGAGGACCAATTTGGCATTATCTATTAAAATTTTGATTCTCTGATTATATGACCCAGTAATTCTATACAATATAAACATTCACATATTTGCATAAGTACAAGGACGTTCATTGCAGTAATGTTTAAAAGAGAGAAAATTGGAAACGACCCAAGTGTTCATCATTAGGGAAATAGCCCTACTTAATTTTCTTCAGAGCACTATTACCACAACCTGAAATTGCATCATTTATTTATCTAATTTTTTGTCATCTAGGAAATTAGCTTATCCAGGAAAAGAGCAGAGGCAAGGAGAATATATTCATACAATACTTGTTTGGTCAAAAATTCATTAGAAATAATGCATTGTCTTTTAAAATAATAAACCAAAATCATTCCAGCCTTTAATAACATGATCCCACCAGAGGGCCCTCATGAAGGCCTGGAGGTTTGCAGACAGGCTGAGAAACAATGACCTAGATGAAGCCTTTGAACTTGCTATTCAGAGAGTCTGTCATTGGATGTGATCTGTTACCCTTCTCTTTAGGGTCTGAGGCATTTCAGAGTAAAATCAACAAACTCTCTCCATTATGTGGAACTCTTAACTGCCTTTAATACCTGAATTCCAGTACTGCTGCTAGCACTGAGTGAATCTCCACTCACTAGGCAGGGCCTGCCATGGGAGAGAGGTCCCAACCAGACTGCCAGGAGAATGCCAAGATTGCTAAGACATACTATGCTGAGAAGACAAAATGCTGACACCTGAGCCACAGTGCTTGAGAGGGGCTTGACACTGGTAGAAGTGCTGTGCTCATCAATACTCACAAGGAGGATTCCAGGGCTCCATCCCCAAGGCTGTGAAATAGGGAATGTGCCCGTGATCACAAAACGGAAGGGCTAAGTGTGCCTTTGCTACGACTTGTAAGTCCTTAGTGACATACCGATTCACAGCCACTAATCTTTGCTTTTTATTTCAAACCTCACAAACAAGCAGTTTTCAAGCTGCTTTTTTTTCCCTTTTTCTTTTCTCTTTTTTAAACTGGAGGGACTTGGTTCAAACTGAAGCTTAAAGATGAATAAACAAATTGGGGGAGAGAAATAGCCTCAGTGCTCAGTTTTGGTGGGTGGGAGGAACACCCAGACTGCTGAGAACTCTGGGAAGAAGAGCTTGAAAGGGAATGGAGTGCTGGGGAAGATGAACTTTAGCAAAGACCTGAGGGAGGGAGCTTTGTAATTATTAGGGGAAAGTGAAGGTCCTGGGGCAGGAATGCAGCTGCTTTGTTGAAGGAAGAACAAGGCACCACCTGTGACTGGGACAAAGTAAGCACAGGGGAAGGGAGTAGGAGATGGGGTCAGAGAGGAAAGGCGGGTTTAGATTATGTAGGCCCTTGTAGGTCAGGGTTAAAGTCTCTGAGCTGAGAACTTTTACAGGGTCCCTCTAGCTGCTGTGTTGAGAACAGATTCTAGGAGAACAAGGACAGATGCAGGGAAACAGCCTATGGTAATAATCCAGGTGAGATATAATGGTCGTTCAGACAAGGTGGAAGCAGTAGGGATGTGGGATGTGACCAATTCTAGATATGTTCTGAAGGTAAATCCAACAGGGTTTGCTGATAGACTGAACATAGGATGAAGCAAAAGAAGACAGTCAAAGACGACACCAAGGTTTTTGGCCTGGGCTAGCGGAAGAATGGAGCTGCTATTTATGGAGATGCGGCAGGCTGTGGGAAGAGCAAGTTTTGCAGGGGAAGATCAGGAGTTCAGTTTTGATATGTCTGTTAGTTATCCAAATGGAGAGCCCAAGTAGGTACTTTGATACCAGAGTGTGAGATTCAGAGGACAGGTCTCTAACTTGGAGAAAAAATTTGGTAGTCTTTGGTGGTAGAGTTGGTATACAGATAGTATTTAAGGTCATAAGACTGGGTGAAATGCCAAGGAAATAGGGTTGATAAGGAAGAACAGAGGTTTGAGGAGTAAACAGTGCTCTAACTTTCAGAGGTCAGGAAGATGATGAGGAACAAGCAAAAAGACTGAGAAAGAACCACTAATGAGGTAGGAGGAAATCCAGAGAATGTAGTGTTCTGGAAGCCAAGCGAAGAAAGCATTTCAAAGAAAGAGGAATAATCAACTGTGCAAAATGCTGTTGAAAGGTCAAGTAAGAAAAATACTGAAACTTACTCACTGTAGTTAGCAATGTGGAGGGTAAAGGCCTGATTAGCATGGACTCAAGAGACACCGGTGGAAACGAGCTGAAACTCAGTGCATTAGACAACAGAGAGGAACAGATCTGGAGGGGGATACAGGGTCAAGAGAGGCGCTGGTCTTATATTATGAGGCACTGTGTCTCTAGTATCTAGTACTGTGCGTGGCACATAGTGGTAACTCAATAAATATTTGTTGATTGAACTAAATGAGATCACTAGCTGTTCAATTAGTAAACAGTCTTAACTCTAGAAGTTTAAAAGCTGATACAGTAAACAGTAAAATGTGAGAATTCTTGGTCCATTAAAGAGAAACGCCTTTATTCTTCTCTTCATGTCTGAAAACTCTAGTTTGGAAAACTATGCCTTACATACTTATAGTAGCTAGCCTTAAATTTGAGAGGAATAGCTACAGAATTTGACAAATACACGATCTACAAGAAAATACACTTTTAATTCTGGACGGGTACAATCTCTCCAAAAACCTAATGCACCTTGGGGGCGTGTAACTGTACCCAGGGTACAACATGGATCCCAGCCCTCTAGCTATGTCATGACTCACTGTGCACCAGATGGAAGACTTCCAGTGGTTGCTGAAGGATCTGACAGGGGTCTAGTATCCAGAATATATAAAGAACTCTTAACTGCTCAACAACAAAAAGACAAACAGTCCAATTAGAAAATGGGTAAAGAACTTGAATAGGTATCTGTCAAGGAAGATATACAAATGGCCAAGAAGCACATAAAAAATGCACAGTATCATTAGTCATTAGGAAAGTGCAAATCAAAATCATGATGAGGCATCACTTAATATTCTCTCGGATGGCAATAACCCAAAACCAGAAAATAACAAGTGTTGACAAGGACATGAAGAAACCAGAACTTCTGAACACTGATAGTGAAAATGTAAAATGGTACAGTTGCTGTGGAAAACAGTTTGGTGGTTCCTCAAAAAGTTAAATAGAATTAACATATGACCCAGCAATTCCACTCTTCGATAGACACACAAAAGAACTGAAACAGACATTCAAGCTAAAACTCGTACACAAATGCTCTTGGCAGCACTATTTACAATAGCCAAAAAGTTTAAACAACCAAAATGTCTACCAATTGATAAACCGATAACAAAATGTGGTATATCCATTTAACGGAATTATTATTCAATCAAAGAAATGAATATTATTTGAAGGAATACATGCTACAATACAAATGAACCTTGTAAATATTAGGCTAAATGAAAGAAGCCAGACATAAAAAGTCACATACTGTGTAACTCCATTTATATGTGCTCTGAAATAGACAATTCTGTAGAGAAAGAGAGCAAATTGGTGTTTTCCAGGAAATAAGGGGAGAGAGGAATGGGGAGTGACTGCTTAATGGGTTCAGGGTTTCCTTTTGGGGTGATAAAAATGTTCTGTAATTAAATAATGGTGATGGTTGCACAACACTGTAAATGTACTGAGACTCACTGAATTGTACACTTTAAAATGGTTAATTTTATGTTATGTAAATTTTAACTCAATAAAAAAAATAAATCACACAGCTCACACTTGACAGATTCAAGGCCATGTACCCAAGAACTGACTCTAAGTCCTCTTGCCATGCAACCATTCTGTCTCCTCTACAAACCAAAGGAGCTCTGGACTACCTTGGCAGTGAACTTTTCCCTCCATATACCACCATCCAGGCACAGTACCTAACTATATTTGTGATAATAGAATTCCTACAATTGCCCAAGCACATACAAAGTTTCCAAGCAAAATATTTTCTTCTCACAGACTCCCAGTACAAACCTTCTTAGACCGAGGTCTGCTATTCATGTCACAAAGTCATCCTTTATCCAGAAGTGAACCATTATCCACCGAATGGATGGACCAATGACAGCTATGAAGTCCAATACCTCACAAGATGAAACTCTTGTCTGCAAAAAGACTATAGCAACAGGGCTTATGTCTTCATCTAATAAATACCATTCTTCATCAATAATCCTTGGCATTTTCCAATCCCTATGGTTTCTGTTCTGCAGGCAGATCACAACTCTTAGAAACATAAAGTGCGAAACTGACCTTAAACCCTCCTGTGCCAGATTAAGGTTGCCAATGAGGCAGAGGTGGATAAAAGAGACTGGTAGTGAACATCTGCATGAAAACCCACTCTAAAGAGTCACCTTAAACCAAAGTCTTCAAGATAACAGCATTCATACAACCTTTTGGAAACCAAAGTTTTTTTGACGTTCTTTTCTCTCTGAGCTCAATGAGGGCCTACTTCGCCAACTTGTATCCATACTCTTTAATGACCAACAATGATGAAGATTTCAAAGTATGAGGAATTTTACATGCATGCAACTGGAAAATCAAGCTGCAGTATGAAGTTAATTGGAAAAAATACTGCTGCAAAAACTATTCCTAGGAATCTGACAGCTAGATACGTATTCTCTGACACAGCCAAGTATTCCATTTTCAACATACCAACAATCTGGTCTTTGTTCATCAGTTCAATGGGAGGATGTCAGGATCACTGAAGCCCTGCTGGCCTTTAGGAGCTCTATGGCTTTCCAGATAAGAAAGAGACTAAGGGCCTAATCACCAACATCTGAGTCTCAAGGGTCCTGGCAAAATATCTTCTCAGTGGAAAGCACAAAGTCTCCAAAACAAATACAAGCAAGACCCTTCTGAAATGGGGTAGAGTAGGTCATCGGCATCACCGAGATACTTCCCTGAAAAGTGAGAAGAAGCATATGGGTAACCAACAGACTGAGCACTTACCACAGAGGCATATAAGACACCTGCCCCTCTCTCATCACTCCCCTTTTGGGTAAACGTCTCCAAAGATTTTTCCAACATTCACCATTTCCATCTCCTTACTTTCTACCTCTTCAACCTAGTTTCTGCCTCTATCAATTTAAAGCAGTTCTTGCTGAGGTCAAAGACTCCATCTTGCTAAATTCAACACATCATTTTCAGTCTACACCTTTACTTGATGACTCCTCTTTTTAAAAATACTCTCTTCTCTTACCTTTTATGACACATCTTAAACTGGAATTAAATTCTAAAGTAAGTTTCTAAGATAAAAATCAAATATAGTTTAAATTACTCTTGAAAATGCTTTAAATGGCCTATTCATTAAAGCATACCCATTTTTTTGTGTACATAACTCTATGTAGTAGTGAACAGCATACATTATATATATATACACACATATACATATATACATACACACACACACATGCAAAATAAACAGTAAGTATACCTTCAGAATAGAAGAGTTCCTCTCATCTAATTAAAAACACCTTCAAGCATATTGGGTTAAAAGTTTGCATACCTCAACTGCCAGCAAGGTGCCATTCCACTGTACCTCTCTGACCATGTCTCATTGCTTTCCTGGGGCTACCCTCCTTCACCCAGCTTTGAAATGCTGGGCCTAAGCCCTCTTCTCTTCTTTGGCTTTATCAATGGTTCTCAACTTCCATTACTCAGTGGAATCACCTGAGAATCTTTTAAAAATCCCAAACTGCAATTTAGACCACATAAGCAGAAATAGAAATTTCTGAGATAGGCCCCAGCATCAGTAATTTTTAACCATTCAATGTTTCACTATTTCATACTTTCCTCCTAAAACTGGGATCACACACTCAAATGCCTACAGGGTCAGAGAAGTAAATAAACAAAGCAGGCCAGGAATAAGTTGTAGGAGTGTCAGGCTCTCTGGTGAACTAGAAAGCAGCTTGGATCAGCTGTGACTTAGCTCCAATCACTTGCTGCCACATGGAAACCCAGCTCGGTAGTGCTACATCTTCTCACTTTTAAAGAAAAGCCCCAAATCTGGATTCTCGTGGGAAATTTTCAGATTTTAAATTATTGGCAACTAACTCAAAATTAAGCAACAACAAAAACTATTGTATGTGAAAAACAAAACACATCTGTAAACCAGATTCAGCTACGGGCTCTGGGTGTGCAACCTCTGCTCTCAGTAACACCATCTATGCCCTGCAACTTACACCTAAATATCTGTATCCCCCGTTCAGCCCACTCCTCTGGGCTCTGGATTTGAATTATCAAATGCTTATGTGACATCTCCAATTCTCATCAGCCCCAAAGTGAACTGCAATTTAAATTACCTCAAAACTATTTATCCTTTCAGTGTTTTCTAGCTCAGGGAACAACTCCACCATTCACCTGGCTGGGAAAGTGAGAACCTTGGGCTTCATCCTATGCACCTGTTTCTCCCTCTCACTGCTTGTACCATATCAATTATCAAATTCTGTCAATTATGCCTCCTAAATATCTCCCCTGCACCCATCTACTTCTGTCCATCTCCTCTGCTACCACCTTGGTCCCAGCTGCCATCTTTCCTCTACCATCCCACAATGTGGTTTGCTCTCTGTAGCCATGGATGTGAACCCACAGATATGGAGGACTGACTGTACTACTTCATTTTAAATAGGACTTGAGGACCTGTGGATTCCGATACCCACGGGGTCCTGGAACTAATCCCCAGGGGATACTGAGGGCCGACCATATTTGCCAGCTCAGGCTGCCATAATAAAATAACTTAGATGGGGTGGCTTAAACAACAGAAATTTATTTTCTTATGGTTTTGGAGGGTAGACGTTCCAGATCAAGGTCTGGCATGGTTGGTTTCTGGTAAGGACTCTCGTGTTGGTTTGCAGATTGCTACCTTCTTAATGCGTGCTCACATAGCAATTCTTCCCTCTTTTTCCTATAAGGCCGCCAGATTAGGGCACCACCTTTATGATCTCATTTAGCCTAATTACCTCCTAAAAACTCTATCACCAAATATAGTCACAGTAGGGTTTAGGGCTTCAAAAAGCAATTTTAGGGGGACACAATTCACTCAACAGCACACTGTAACCTATAACACTCCATAGCACACGGTAACGTCAGTTGTCTCCAACATTCACTCTTCTTCCCTTCCAAGCCATGCTCTCCAATGTGACCAGAGTAGTCTTCTACAACCACAAATAAAAATAATCTTTTACAAAAACACTTACAAATATGTGCACACATATTTGATCCAACAATTCCACTTTTAGGAATTTATCCCATATATATATATTCACACACATGTGAACTAGCATATGCATAGTGCTATTATAGTAAATTGTTGGAAACAATTGAAATGTCCCTCTATTATAATCTGTGGTGTACCTACACAATGGAATACTATAGAGTCATTCAAAAGAATAAGGAAACTATATATTGGAATGGAGACTTTCAGGACACTTAAGACAACAAAACAAGGAACAGAACAGTGTGTACAGTATGCTACCATTTGTGTAAACAACAGAAGAAAAGAATATGCATTTGCTTGAATGCCCACAGGAAATGTCCAGAAAGATACACAAAGCCAGTAACAGTGGTTCCTCCTTGGAAGCTATGGGGAAGACGGCAGCTAGGGGAAGAAGCAGAACCCACTGCAGACATTCTTGATCTAATGGGCCTGGAGCATGGCCCAGGCACTAGTATTGTTCGAAGTTCCTCCTGTGATTTTAGTAAGCAGGCTGGACTGAGAACTGCTGCTTATCTCCTTTCCCAGGTTCATTTTGTATCATCCAGCCCCTATCATTCTCCATCCTCCAGCCACACTGGCCTCTGAGTTTGCAGAAAAGGTACTGTTCCTTCTGCCTGGAATATTGTCCCCCTAAGCTTGCCTTGTAACTTCTATTTATTCTTCAGAGTCCACCTCACCTTAAAGGTTATTTCCCAAGGAAGCTTTCCAAACTAGGTCAGGACCCTTGTTTTATGTACTCAGAATGCTCTGTACTTCTTCCAGAATCTATCACAATTATAATGAGTAACTGTATAATTATACATATATGTCTGTAATTCTCTTTAGACTGTAAGGTCCAGGGGTGCAGAGACCTCATCTGTGGTTTTTACTGCTGTATTCCCAGACCTGAGTGAACGTCTGGCTGGCAAAGAAGGCCCTCCCTCAGATATTTGTAAAATGAGTGAATAATTGCTCCTGCCCTCAAACCTAGTCGGGTAGAGAAAATCGACATAGAAGCAAATGAGGATAATGCAGTGTCACTAGAATTAAGACAGTAGTTTATCTAGAACAGTGGTTCTCAACGAGGGGTGATTTTGGCCTTGATACCTGGCAAGGTCTGGAGGCATTTTTGATTGTCACAAGTGTGGGTTCTCTGACTGTTTGACTGTCACAACTGTGTGTGTGTGGGGGGGCTACTGGTAACTATTAACTAGACACCTGGAATGCTCCTACACATCCTATAATGCACACAACAGCCTTCCACAACAAAGAATGATCTGGTCCAAAATGTCAACAGTACCTATAATTTAGAGGATGGTCATATCTAAAAGAGTGATCAATTCTACTCCAGGAGGTGGATTTTTTGAGGTGGGGGGAGTGGGGTGGGGGATGGGGAAGATGTCAAGAAAAGCCTCAGAGAGGAAATAAAGCTTTAAGCTGTGTGTTGAAGAGTGGCAGGGACCATATCAGTGTAGACTATGTTTTCCAGAGGTAATGAGGCCTCTGAAGAGTTTAAAAGCCAAATTGTGGTTTGAACAGCTTCCCGCCTCAAGTATCTCATACTCCTATATTACTCACCTCCTTATTCTCTTCTTGCTGAAACAAAACTTTCATTCTCTTAGGGCAGTGGTTTCAGCTAACCACTAAGGCCAAATTAATTCAGACTAAGATAAAGTCAGATAGCCCTTTCACTCTCTAGAATGTTAGCTACATTTAAAAATATACAAATACTCATGAATACAAATAAATCTTTAACTGCTAATGTTCAGATTATTAGTAGCTAAAGCTATTTTTTGAACTCAGCAGTCAAGTTGGTCCTGGCAAAAACTTCTCCAAAGCTTTCTATTTTTTTTTTTTAACTTTTGTCTTCCCTGTCCTTAATTTCTGAACTCCCAGATTTAGAAAAGATCCACAATTTTTCCACAAGTATCTCATCCTGTAAGTTTTTCTGCCAGAGAAGATAGGAGAGACATTTGGATGCAATCAACGTGAATAAATTGTATGTATAAATTAGGAGTGGTCTATAGAGTCTTTAAAGGCTTCACTAAAAGTCATGTCTACTCCTGGAAGAAACGAACTTGAGATAATTTTAAATGGTATTACCAAGAAAGCAAGCCATGTTTTACTATAACACAAGCCTGCTACCTACTAAGCTGGAAGCACACGCTCTGCTCTAGTATGGCAATTCTTAGGGTCTCAGACAGTGCTCTCTTTACAAGAAACTGAGGCCTGAGACTAATGAAGAACAAAGAAAAATGCCTGGTACGGAACGTTTGGGCGATGTTTCGTACATAAATGATTTAAGGAGGAACACTTCCTCAGATTTTGGAAGGCACTACAAATCATTTTTTGCTTACGTGTTAAGAATTTTTATTTCGTGTTTTCAGACCATTTTCTAATAAGAAAATACCTTACAATTTACAAAGAGCAATTTATCCTCCCTTACATTTGCTGACCACTAAAACTGGATACAATTTCCTCAAGCTTTACCAGAGTCAGAGGATTGGGAATAACGTGAGCACAGCAGAGTTCAGCTGCAACATCAACTCCAAGACCGGCCAGCTGGTTTCCATCGAGAGGTCCCCCAGGAGAAAGACCCTGGGAGGCGGCGGCCGGGGTTGGCGCGAGAGTGAGACCAGCCGGGGCGGCCCAAGGGCAGAGCCGGGGTCTGCCCGGCCTCCGTTTACCTTTTTTTCAGGTATTCCCGCTCCCAGCCCGGCCCGGGATCCCGCCCGAGGCCCCGAGCTGGTGACACATCCTTCTTTGGCCAAGTCGGGCCGAGGTTGGGCAGGGGGCGGGGAAGGAAAATAAAGCCTCAGCGCCTAACGACGTGACTCTCAGTTCTTCCAAAACGTTGGCATTTGTTTCTCTGCCAAGCTTTCCTGTTAACAAGTTCCCGAGGGCTGTACGGGCGAACTGGCCCCGGAGCCCCGAAAGTGGGAGGGACCAGGCCGTCCCCCGCCTTCCCTCCTCCGTGGGCGCCTCCGGGGCAGGCCATTTCCACACCGCCTGGGCTGCCAAGGCCCGGGACCGAACTGGGCGTGCAGAGCCGCCCGCACCACCTTCGAACCCCGACTTTCACGGTTCTCCCAGCCGGGACAGCGCCGCGCGGCCCCGCCGGCCCCTCCAGAGCCCTCCGGCCAGGCCGGTCTCCGCCCCCAGGCCCCGGCCCCGCCCGCCCGGGCCTCCGCGCGCCGCCCCCCGGCCTTGCCACAACCCGCGGGTCGGACCGGGGGTGCGAGGGTTCCAGGCCGCGCGGCGGGCAGCTCCACGCCTACCTCAGCGCCCTCGGCTCCTCCTCCGGCTGCTGCCTCCGCTCGCGGACAGCGTTGGGCACCAGGGCTCCCGGCGGCGCGGGCTGTGCGGCTACGAGCGCTGGGCGTGAGGAGCTGAGGCCCGAGCGTGCCCCGCCCAGCCGCACGTCCACCCCCTCCCACTCCTCAGCCCCACCCTCAGTTGCCGCTCGGCGCCCCGCCCCCGCCAGGTCCCGCCCCGCCCCCGCCAGGTCCCGCCCCGCCCAACAGGCCCCGCCCCTTCCGCGGGCCCCGCCTGCAAGGTCCCGCCCACTCGCCTGCCGCAGCTGAAGTGGGGCCGTCAGGGGCGCTGCGAGATCCGCCGTGGCCGCTGCGGATGCAGTTCCGTGGATTGCGGCTCTGTGGGGACGCGCGATTCGTGGTGTTTAGTACTATTTGGCGAATGCGAGTTTTTCTCTCGGATTTATTACTGTGATTGTTTATTATTATTGTTATCGCTCTTGTTGTTATCGTCAGTAGTTGTTTTGCCATCCTGGAGCACACTGGTTGGTTCCATTGAGGACGGAGGCTGCGGACAGGTAGCCCTCACCGCTGACCAGAGACACCTCTTCACTCCGATCCTACCAGTGGCCCGCACCTGCGCCACATGTCATTATGAAGTAGTGAGCAAGTTGTATGAATTTTGAAAGAAGAGGTATTTGTTAACTTGTTAAATATAACACAAATATTGCCGTATAAATACATAAAGCCGTATAAAACCAATGTACACCTTATGAATGATTCTGAGACATACATCCTTATAACCACTCCTGAAATTTAACACCATGTAAAATGGGCTGGGTTAAAACATAAACCACCTCAATAGCTGGGAGGACTCAGCTTGAGAAGGGCCTCCCCAAATTGCCTGCCTTCCTTGTAATTGACACAGGAACTCCTCCGCCTCCTGCCCGTAATCATGTGCTCTGTAAGAGTAGATTTAAAAAATCTGAAATTGTAAAATTCTTTTTTTGTTTCTTTTGTTTTCATATTCTTTTTTATTATAGGTTACTATAAGATATTGAATATTGAAATTAAAACGTCCTTAATTAAAAAGACAAATAAATAAATATACATAAGCATATACGTAACTTAATAAATAAATCAACCAAGAGATTGAACAGCATGAGTAAGGAGCACCTAGTGGTAGGGGGTAGGAGGTATGTGAGGACTTAAAAATAGCCAATGACTAGGTGGTCTGCAAGGACAGGTCCTGGGCACCTGGCTATCCTCACCCTGTCACTAGCACCCAGCACAACACCAGGCATATAATAGGTACTCTGTGTGTATTTAGAGTTCAAGGAAAGGAAAAAAATACACAGTTGCCCCTTGAACAAGATTGTAGGGGAGGGGTGGAGTTAGGGACACGAACCACCCATCCACCTCCTGCTCAATAGAAAATGCTCTGTACCGTTATCTCTGCCTAAAAAACAAAGGCATGGATAAATGACTCACCCAAGGGCAGGAAGCTGAAAAGTCTGGATAAAATCAGGACTCAAACCCTAGTTCTTTTGATTCCACATATTGTGATCTCTAATCGAACACAAACATTCCCCCCGTCTGTAAGATGAAAATGCAAGTACCATATTTATTGAAAAATATCTGTGTATAAGTGAACCTGCAAAGTTCAAATGCTTATTGTTCAAGGGTCAACTGTATAAGCTCCCCAAACATGCTTTGCCTACTGAACAATTTCATCCAGGGTCAATTCTTCCAATAGCTAAAATGATGTGCTCTCTGAGATGCCTCCATGACTTGGAAAGAGGTCATTATACTTCAAACTTCATACTGCTTTCCAGTTTTATTTAAGCTCTTTTGCATGCATTAGGGTATCTTATTTGAGACTTAGAGCAGTCCTGTAAGAAAAGTAGGGCAGGACAGAAGGACTTTGCAAAGGTCACAGTGTAATGCATACCTATGAGGAGAAGTACATAGTGAGCTATACAACAATTTCAGTACTGCTGACCATGCCAAATCTTGCTGCATTCCTAGTTTGTCTTGACAGTTTTACTGCCTAAATTTTTACATTAGGACTTTTTGGGCTTCTTTGCCATTCACTTATATGCAGTATGACTTGAATTTATAAAGGACACCATATCTAATTTGAAATTTGATTCAGTACGATGGAATCAGCATCTCTGTCCTAAGTATCGTGGTGAATTTGGGGAGAAAGCTGCCAATTTGCCATCCGTTATTGAGAACTCCAGCTCTGTGGTTGGTGATGGGAATACAAAGAATAGAAAATGAGTAAGACATAATCTTTGCTCTCAAGGGTTTATGGATGAATTAGGGAGAAGGACTTGGGAATAAATGAGTGTTTAATTTATTTGGCTGGTCGGGGAACAGTCCTAAGCATGATTAATTCTATTAGGGGTAGGGAGAGAGTGTGGGTAAGTCTTTTCAGAGAAGAAAACATCTGATTTTTTTATATGGAAAAAGATCAAATACTGCAAAAGTAGAGAATAATATGATGAACTACTTACTATGCCTCATTACTCAGCTTCAACAGTTAGCATCCGATGGCCAATTTGTTCCTTCTGTACCCTCATCTCTCTCTCTCCCTGGATTATTCTGAAGCAAGTTACAGAAGCATATTATTTCACCCATAGATATTTTACTATGTATCTCTAAAAACTAAGGTCTATTTAAAAAAAAACAACAAAAATACTTATTTTTAAAAATCAACAATTTCTTAACATCTAGTCAGCATTCAGAATGTCCCAGCTTTCTCATTAATGTTTTCTATAGTTTATTCCTTCAAGTCAGGATTCAGACAAGGTCCTCACGGTCCTCTATTTGGTAGAAACCCTTAAATGTTTTTTTTCCTTGCACTTTATATATTGCAGAAATTCATTGTTAGGTCCTGTGGATTTTCCCACATTCTGCACTTGGCCAATTACACCCCTGCGATGTTGTTTAATATGTCCCTCTACCCCTATATTTCTCATAAATAGAACTAGAGACTTGATCAGATTTAGGAAAATACAACCGATAAAAAAGAAAAGATCATTCAATCAAAAACAAGCCCAGACCTGTCACAAATGTTAGAATTAGCAGATAAAGACATGAAAGGAGTTACTCTAATTGTATTCCAAATGTTCAAAAAGGTAAGTAGACCCATGAGAGATATAAAAAGACCCAAATTTTACTCCTACAGATGAAGACAACAATGTTTGAATAAAAATACCCTGGATAGATTAATGGTAAATTAGACATTTCCAAAGAAAATATTGGTGAACTTGAAGTCACACCAACAGAAATTTGCATAATGAAGGAAACACAGGGAAAAAAAAAGATTTTGAAAACATAAAGAGCATCAGTGAATTGTGTGACAATTTCAAGTGGCCTAATGTATGTGCAAATGAAATCTCCAAAGGAAAGAAATGGGGACAAAAAAAATTTGGATAAATAATGGCCAAAAATTCCCCAAATTGATGAAAACTATATATTCACAGATCTAAGAATTTCAACACACCCTAAACACAAGAAACATAAAGAAAGGCACATCATAATCAAATTGCTCAAAGCCAGTAATAAAGAATCTTGAAAGTAGCCAGAGAAAAGAAATGTATTATGTAAAGAGGAACAAAGAAAATTGACAGTAGATCTCTTGTTAGAAACAATACAAGCAAGAAAAGAGTGGAACAACATCTATAAAGTACTGAAAGAAATCTATCAAGCTAGAATTCTATTCTTGTCTAAAGATTTCTCAAAAATAAAAGCAAAATAAAGACTTTTTCAGATGCACAATAGTAAAAGAATTCATCATAGCAGACCTGTGCTATAACAAGTGCTAAGAAGTCCTACATGCATAAGGAAAATGGCACCAAATGGAATTACGGATCTACAGAAAGGAAGGAAGAGTGAAAAAATAGTAACTGCATGTATACGTACATAAAAATCTTATAGTTGTTTATTAAAATCTCTTTAAAAGGTGATTGATTATTTAAATAAAAAGATACAATGTATTGTGGATATGATCACCAGATAAAATAGAGGATGCCCATTTAAATTTGAATTTCAAATAATTATTACCTTTTTAGTATAAGTATTTCTAAATATTGCATGTAACATGCTTATTTAATGAAGATATTTGTTATTTATCTGAAATTTAGATTTTACTTGCTGTCCTTTATTTTTATTTGCTACATCTGGCAACCCAATTTTGAGGTTTATAATATATGACAAAAACAGCAAAAAGGCTAAGAGAGGAAATAAAAGGATGCTGCTATAAGTTTATTATACTGTACTGATACATGAAGTGGTATAATTTCACTTGAACATAAATTTTGATAAGTTAAAGACCCATGCTATAAACCCTAAAGCAGCTATTAAAATAACAAGACAGTAATAAGCTGGTAAGGTAACAAAGGAATTAAAATTTAAACATAAAAATTTTAATTAATCCAAAAGAAGATAGAAAAAGAGGAAGAAACAACAAAGGATCATTTGGAAAAGTAAAAAACGATTAATGAGATGATAGACTTAAACCAAATCATATTAATAATCACATTAAAAGTAAATGGATTGAACACCTCCAATTAAAAGGCAGAGACTAGATTAAAAAGAAGATACAATATGCTGCTTACAAGTAATACATTTTAAATACATAGATACAAATAGTTTAAAAGTAAAAGGATGGAAAAAGAGTTACTAAACAAACAAAAGAAAATTAGTCAAAAGAAAAGATTGCCGAGCAAAGAATATTATCAGAAGAAGAAGTTCGTTTCATAATGATAAAGGGGTCAATTCAAGATGACATAACAATTCTGAATGTTTATGTACTTAATAACAGAGCTTTGAAGTACATGAAGCAAAAGTGGAAATAGACAAATCCACAACCATAGTTGTAGATTTCAACCCTTCTTCTAGTAATTGATAGAACAAGCAGACAGAAAATTGGCAGATATAAAAGATTTGGGCAACATTATCAAGCAGCTTCACCTAACTGACATTTGTAGGACACTCCATCCAATAAAAGAATTTACATACTTTCTAAATGCACTTGGAATATTTACTAAGATAGACTAGATTTTGTGCTATGAAACAAAGCTCAATAAATTTAAAACTATTCAAGTCATACAAAACATGCTCTCTGACCACAGTGGAATTATGTTAGAAACCAGTAATACAGCGAAACTTTAGTATATTCCCTCCCTCTTACCGTGACCCCCAAACCTGTTCCTCTTCCCATGTTACCTTCTCATCTTAGGTCAAGATCCTATTATCCACTTGGTTACTGGTTAATTAATCCAGAAATTCTTAATTCCTCCTGCTGCCTCATCTCTCTTACAGAACAAATCTCCAAATTCTGCTGACTTTTCTTTCAAATTGTTTCTCAAATCTGTTTGCTCCTCTCACGGTCTGTTACTGCTGCCTCAGTCGTCAGCAGTTCAGATCATCACCATATGTCTTGTGAGTCTATACCAGCCACCTAGCTGTTCTCTCTGCCTTCCATCTTGCCCCCCTTTCACTCACTTTCCACATGTGGCTGAGCATGGTGAACAGTTTATCACATCCTTAAAGTTTCTTAGCATCTGTGAATAGCTTTTCTTTATTTGGAATCTCTCCTGTTAGGAATTCTGACTCCCAGGTTGAAGCGAGAACTCACTTTCCCACCTTCTTTGTAGCTACAGGAGGATGTGACCTAGGCTCAGTCAGATGCACCATATAAGATTTTAATTAGACGAGCACAATGTAAAGAAGCAGGACATCCACAACAGAATAAAGTCGTAAGATACATGAGCAGAAGTTTCTAGAGATATTGTTCCTTGCAGGAGGAATGTGATTATTTTGGGAAATCTGAAAAGTTTGAAGTTTGTGTTTGATTTTCTTTCTTGCTTTTCTTTTTGTTTTCTCCTTTCCTGTCTTCCTTCCTTCCTTCCTTCCTTCCTTCCTTCTTTCCTTCCTACCTTCCTTCCTACCTTCTTTCCATCCTTCCTACCTCCCTTCCTTCCTCCCCTCCTTCCTTCCTCCCCTCCTTCCTTCCTGTGGCAGTTTATTGAGACACAATTCATACACCCTATAAGTCACCTATTTAAAATTCAGTGGTTTTTGGTGTATTCACAGAGCTGAGCAATCAAAATTAATTTTAGAACATTTTCATCAACCCAAAGAGAAACTCCATACCCATTAAGCCACTTTCTATTTTCGCACATTGTGCCTCCCAGCAACCACTGATCTACTTTCTGTATCAATAACTATTCTGGACCTTTATATAAATAGAATCATGGAACATGTGGCTTTTGTATCTGGCTTTCTTCATATATGTAGCATAATGTTTTCAAGGTTCACTTGTATTGTGCTGATCCACATGTCAGTATTTTATTCCTTTTTATTGCTGAGTAATATTCTCAGTGTAGCTATATAATTATCCATTCACCTGCTAATGACCATTTGGGTTGCTTTCAGTTTTTGGCTATTACAAATAAGAACATTCATGCATAAGTCTTTGTATGGACTTTTGCCTTCATTTCTCTTGGCTGTATGTTTAGCAGTAGAATTACTGGGTCATGTGGTACCCCTATGTTTAAAGTGTTTGATTTTCTTTGCTTGAAGGTTATGGAAATGATTTTTGTGAGAACCAGGATGTGAGAGAAGTTGATTTTTCATTATTTCATCATTTGAGTTTTCAAAGGGCAAGCTTTTGTATACGGAAATAAAAAACAAAACAGGAAACACTTAGAGCTACACTTGTTTAATTAATGTCAAATTCGTAAAAAGGCATTCAGTTTTAAAATTCAGTTTTTCTTAGGCTTTTAAGCTTAACTTTAAATATTGCAGTTTTATTTATTAAATGTAGTATTCTGTTGTAACTTAAAATTAGTTTATAAATATGATAAAGTTCCATGAACATTTATTATTAACTTGATTAAGTTACCAGATATTTCAAACTACAACAACAAATATAACATATTTGATTCTCTAAAGCACTTTAAACATTCAATAAACAACCTTACAAATCTAATAGGCCAATATTCCTAAGCACTTAAACTCTATTTACAAACTTAATAACTCAAAAGTTACAGATTTTGCATCTCAGATTCCCAGAAAAATTCACTCAGTTTACAAACATAATCAATTCAACTTTTACGCATCTCAAATTTGAATCCCCAATCTACTCTCAATTAAATTCTTTTAAATATTTCAAAATAAAATCACAAGTCTAAATTCAACATTTCAAGTACCCCATTTGTCACACAAAATGTGTCCAAATTGCCAGGATGATTAAAAAATAACTTATTCTTGAACTCAACACAAAAATGTTAAATCTTAAGTTTGAATCACTTCTTCACTCATTTGGGGACTGTGTAAGGTTGGCTAGTAGAAAAATTCAGCTAAAGTAAGGAATTACAAATAATTCTTCATACATAGTTTAATGTTTTAAGTTAATTGCTTAAAACATAAATGTTTAGCTTAGAACATATAAATATACATTTATTCGCCATATTCTTTCTCTGAATGAGTCTGTTAATTTGAGATCCAAGACACGTCATTTCATTGCATAAAGCACTCTCAAGTTGTATCCTGTATGATTTCTAGTTTGGATTCTGTTAAATTGGAGCAAAAACTTTAAGCCACTTGCAACGCAGTGTAATTGTGGATTGATTTTAGATTTTTACATTTCCTTTCAATCTTTTATTAACTGTCTTGTCCATTTTCAGTTTAAGAACTTTTTTTTTTTAGCAAGTTGCCATTAGCTAGTCTTTCCAAAGAGTTCATCTTAATTTTCACAGAAATGACAACTCTCCCTTTCCACACTCATATTTCATGGGCTTATGTCATTATTTC
This sequence comes from Camelus dromedarius, assembly GCF_036321535.1. NCBI lineage: Eukaryota > Metazoa > Chordata > Mammalia > Artiodactyla > Camelidae > Camelus > Camelus dromedarius. The sequence continues at coordinate 16,690,724 of NC_087437.1, read as the reverse complement.
ATTAAATTAGGTAATTAGGATAACAGACACAATGAACATCTGTAAGTTTGGGAACAAACACAACTGATTCCTGGTTTGTGTTGTGACCAGCTGGTGGAACTGAAAATGCCGCTATACTAGAGAGTGACAAACTGAAAGTACTCAACTGTAAGTGTCCTGGGTACCAATTGGTATATTTTACAGAAGGAATGGAGAATGTTGGTTAATTTTAGTAACTGAGCTAAGTGGAGGTTGGTTCATAAAGCTTCAATCATTTTTCATGGTTTTAAAGATCGAGTTATAATTTATATAAAATAAAATCTACCCCTTTGAGTGAGTGTATAATCCTATGAATTTTGACGAATACTTGGCAGCGGTGTAATTACCCCTATCATGATCAAGATACAGAATATTTCTGTCAACCCTCAAAATGCCCTTGTGCTACTCCTTTGTAGTCAATCCCTCCCCCACTGCCCCTGCAGCTCCCACTCCTGGCAACCACTGATGTTTGTATAATTCGCTGGAGATTCACCCAAATTGCCGTGTGTACCGTTAGTTTGTTCCCTTTTATTGCCGAGTCGTAGCTCATGGTATGGGTGTACTACAGTTTATTTGACTGTTCAACTGCTGAAGGACATCTGAGTTGTTTCCAGCTTGGGGCTATCGTGCAAAAAGCTGCCAGGAACATTCAGGTGCAGGGTTTTGTGTGAATACATGTTTTGCATTTCTCTGTGTGGTGATATTTCTTTGTGGTTTTAATTTCCCTAATAATGGCTAATGACGTTGAACATATTTTCATACGCTTATTTACCATCTGTATATCCTTTCTGATGGAATATCTGTCCATGTCTTTTGCCCATTTTCTAATTCGATTGTTTTTTCACCATTGAGTTTGAGATTTCTTTATATATTCTGGAGACTAGTCTTTTGTCAGATATGTGATTTGCAAATATTTTCCTCCCAGTCTGAAAAAGCTTGTTTTATCTTTCTCTTAATAGAGTTTCCCGCCTCCCCCCAGGGCAAAAGTTTCTAATTTTGATGAAGTCTAATTTATCAATCTTTCCTTTTGCAGATCATACTTTTGGTGTTAAGTCTAAGAACTATTTGCCTAATCCTAAATCCTGAAGATTTTGTATTGTTTTTCAAAAGTTTTATGATTTTCCATTTTACGTTACATCTATGATTCATTTTTAGTTAATTTTTACACAAAGTGTGAGGTTTAGGTTGAGATTATTCCCGCCCCCTGCACCCCAGCAATGGATGTCCAATTGTTATGGCACCGTTGGTTGAAATGGTTCTCCTTCCTCCACTGACTAACTGTTGTGTGTTTGTCAAAAATCAGTTGGGCTTTCTAGTAACAAGGAGTATACCTAGTGTCCAGATTGTGGTTTCTAGTGTTGTTCTCCAATAAAAGGAATAGGGCTCCTTAGAGAAATTGTTGATTCTAGGACTGGCAGGAAATATGTAAGATGTTCCTGGAGCATCCTGTAGTAAAAAAGGTAAGCAATGGAATGAAAAACAAAACAAAACACATGGATGAGGGTGTGTCAAAGGTCCTTAGGAGCCAACTGGAAGAGTTCCCAGAGGCCAAAGTTGGAACAATTTGATCAAGAAAATAAATAAACTAGTATTGGATTATAGCTCAAAGTATGAAATAAATACCCATGATTCCATACTGAGATAAATAATTGAATAATAAATAAATGGAAGAGAATAGCAAATCTCCCATAGAGAAGAATTCCTAATAATTGATGTAGTTACTCTACCCTCAAGGTGGGATACATAACTCCCCACTCTTTTTGGGTGTGAACTGTGCATGGCGACTTCTTTTCAAAGAGTACTGTCTGGAAATAGGGGGAAAGTAACTTTATAGAGGGGAAATCAGATGAACCCTACCTCACGCAGGTGATCAGACTCAAAACCAGCAATCATAAATCATGTTGATAACATGTACTTTTGACATGAGGTGATAAAAATAACACTTTACTTCTGTTATCGTCCTTCTAATAACAATTACCACAGTCTTATCAGGAGAAAAACATTAGCCAAACTCCTATATTGGGACATTCTACAAAGTATATGACTTGTGCTCCTCCTCAGTGCCACCAGGGTGATGAAAAACAAGGAAAGTCTAAGAAATTGTCACAGCCAAGAGGAGCCTGGGAGACATGACAACCAAAAACTAAAGAAATCTGAATACACTGTGACCATTAGTTAATAATAATGTGTGAATATTTGTTTCCTGATTGTAACAAATGTACCATCCTAATGTAAGACATTGATAAAAAGGGAAACTGGGTGCAGAGTATATGGCAACTCTTTGGACTATCTGCTTAATTTCTCTGTAAATGAAAAACGGTTCTAAAAAATAAAATCTATTTAAAAAAACATATTTGTGTGACTCTATTTCTGTGTTCTCTGTTCTGTTCCATTGATCTATTTGACGATCCCTCGGCCAGTAACACACTGTATTGGTGCTGTGTGGTATTGTCAGAGGGGTAGCTGTCTAGAGGCCTTAATAATTGAATAGTTTTTTTTTCACCTGTTTTAAAATGAATTGTCTGTTCTCTTATTCTTGAGTTTTGAGGATATGCCAGTGGACTAGAAAAAGCCCTCTAGCACCAGCACTAGTTGCAAGGGCTTGGCGTGCCTTGGGACCAGGTGATAGAGATTTTACAGAAGGAATGGAGAATGTTTCTTAATTTAATAATTTGGTGAAATGAAACTTGGCTATTAAAGCTTCTAGTCTTTTTATTTCAACCCTCCCCACGGTTGAAAGGACATTTACTCAACTGAATTAATATCAGTGACTTGGAGAAGATGTGGGACTACCACATATTCCAGATTGGAGTTATCTGTTGGAGGTCAGGACATTGGACACTGGATCTAGGTTCACCTAGATTATTCCTCCTGAACTACTCTTTGAGAAGCTAGATCCCTTTTTATACTGTTTGTTTGTTTTTGTTTTTACCAAGAGAATCTCTAAGACTACACCTTTCAGCTGGAATTTAATATGTTTCATACCCTAGTGAATTGCATAGTCCCTAGGCATAACTAAAGTTATATCTTTACCTCCTCCTCCTTTTTTCACCAAAGTCTTTTTCAAATATGTTTGAATTTGGGTTGATGGGATTCTGTATGCCGCAACTAGTTCACAAGTGCCTGATGAAAAGATTCTTAACATTTTCCCCTCTCCAGACCCCTCTGGCAATCTGATGACACCCATGGATCTCTTCGCAGAAAAGTGTTCTAAAATCTAATTCATAAAGTACATACAATCACGAAGGAAACCAAGTATTAACATACGGTTATCAAGATATTAAAACACACATGCAGTATATTTACACATGCTTCTTTATTAACAGGTTAAATAGCAAGATCTAGTGACAAATTTAATTGCCATCACGATTTCAAAGTAACAACGAACAAGAATGGTACTTCAAGATATTTGCAATAGCCATAAAGTTAATTGAATTAAGATATCTGTGAATTCTATTGGTGACAAAGCCATTGGAGCTACTAACTGCTCCAGTATATCGCCTCCAATCATAATCAAAGGAAATGCTAGATTTTTCACAGGTTATGAAAATAAAGATGTAATTTTATTCTTCATCTGAGTTCACAGTTTAATGGAATCCCATTTCTGCTCTGTGAGATTCTTCACCCTTTTCACATTTTACTTTTTATTTGTCTCATCTACTACCATTTTCTGTTCATTTTGATTCACCCCTCTGGGACACGTTTTAGAAGGAGGTTGTAGGGACTGAGGGAGGTCGGTAGGTGCAGACTTGACCCCTGGAACGGATGCCTGTCACCCTGCCACCCACCCTTCTGTTACTCCCACACCCATGCCTCCTGGGGCCTAGCTGGCTGTTGCAAGGAACTCCTCAACCGTGAAAACCAGCCCTAGTCACTGGGAGTTAGACTCAGGACTGGTTTCCCTCTGTGCTTTGTGGATTTATCCGCAAGACCTGCCCACAACAGGTTGTTCTCTCCTTTATCATCCTGAAACTTGTCCTGTTGGAAGTGTCTTGCTTCAGACATCCTGAATCTGGGCAGCCCTTTTGGAATGTGTGAGAATTCAAATTGTTTTCCAATTCCAACCTCTATAGCTCCTAGAGGGCAAAACAGAACCACACGTTTAAATACTACTGATAAAGCAGAATATTGAAGACTTTGTTATGGAAAATGAGCACTCGAGGATATAAGCAATATATTGCCAGGATTGTGAAGCTAAACCATGAAGGCAATTATTTTATTAAAGTGAGGATGACCGTTCATCCTCTGCAACATTCTTCTCTCTTCAGTTCCAATGCCTGGTAACCAGCTGTGCAGTGGGACCCTCAGTGGTGAGAACAAGATGTGTTTTCTGCCTTTGGTGACACTGCTGTTTTTACCGTGCTTTTCTTGCAGTGGAACTCTTGTTGATGTCTGCCCTAGAGGTCACGGGCAGACATGTTCTAGTTCTCTTGACCAGCTCCCAGGGGACTGGGAGTGGACTGGATTCCGGCCAGGGCCATTTATTCTTGAAGAAATTAGAAACCAGCGGGATATTGCTCTGCTTATTCAGAAGGAGTAAGAAATAAACTAGCATGTGACAGGGCAAGGCAGTTTATCTCGATCTAGACAAACTTTTATTTTTATAGGTCTATAGAGGTGATAAAAATGAAGACCAGGAGGCAGATATGGCTGGTAGTAAAATGAGAGAAAGAGAGAGAGAGAGAGAAAGAGGGATTGAGATTGATAAGGCAAGTTTCCATCCAGTAAAGGTTGTTTTCATGTAGAGTTAGGATTCTCCCCCCTTATTCTCTTTCACAGTTCTTTTCTTTTTTTAAATTAAGAAATTTTAGAATATATAAAGCACACAGAAAAGTAGAGTTAATTGTATAATAAATATCCATGTAGTCACCACCCAGATGGGACAAGTGTTACAGCTACCTAAAGAGAGAGGGAAACTCCGATGAGCCAATGAAGATGCACAAAGAGAAAGGGTCCCCATTAATCATCTTCCTGCCACAGAGAATGTGAAGCCACCCAGCCAGGTAAGAATTGGTCTATTTCCTTCCTCTCCTTGCTGCCAAGCCCCTATAACATTTGGGAGAACAAAACAGCAGGGTGTTAAGTGGGCGAGGAAGACAGGTGGGGGGAACAGAGAGCAGAAGGCCCCACTTCCCCTTCCCCAGTGCGGGCTGCCAGCCCCGGGCAGTGGAGGGCAGGAGGTTTACCACCAACTGAAGTTGTGAGTTTTGCTTATTTCAGGGGATTATGCATTCTGATTGCTAAACTGAGACTGTGTTGGTGACTTCAAATGACTGTGGATTGTCCATTACTTAAAAGGGAACAGAGAAGCCATGGGACTCAAGAGTTTTCATTCAGGAACAGGGAAGGTGACTTCCACTGAGTCAATGTGTAAAGGAAACAATGGGAGACAAAGCCAAGTTGAGCTTCATTGCCAGGTGGCATGCCTGCTCCACACACCACATGGAAAGCATTTTGCCAATTCTAAGATACCCTTGATACGAAGGCAAAGTATAATTTTAGATGCTGCTAAAAAAGAAAAGAATTGCTACCTATGATACATCAAAAATAAGCTAAAAATCCATAACGAACAAAATACCAAGTTTTAAATAGGATCAGGAACACTGATTTTTTTCTTTTGCCTCAGGCTCCGTTATGTTTCAGGATGACACTGTCACCAAACTTTGTTTAAAAATGTAACATTTTGTTCATCATTTTGGGGCAGTAATTTTTTTTTGAAAAATATTCATTAAAATATATTTATCTTGATTTTTGAGTTTTTTTGGCACCCGACTAAATTTTTCATCCAAGTGCCTTGCTCGAATTACCTGCTTCACCAAATTCCTCTGGGAGATAGAGATGGGGGTAGGAAAAAAAAGAAGAGAAAGAAGAGAAAAAAGAAAAAGCACAAAAGATCCTTTTGCTTGTTTTCTTGCCCATGTAATTATTTCTTTTTAAAAAATTATTTATTTTTGGGGGGAGAGTAATTAGGTACTTACTTATTTACTTTAATGGGGTACTGAGGATTGAACCCAGGATCCAGTGCATGCTAAGCACGTGCTCTACCACTTGAGCTACACCCTCCCTGCTTGCCCATGTAATTACAAATGGGAGTGAGAGTTTCATAAATTTCTCAAACAGAGATCTCATTAAAATTCTTGCTGGGAGATATCAGAGATGGTCTAAGTGATAGCCTCAGATACCACTGAAGAAGGGAGCTCTTTTTGAGAAGACTCCAATTTACTGCCTGGGTGACAGAAATCCACAGTAACTGGGTAAATCGGCGCTTTCCCTGCCACTGTTATTAAAGTGGGAAGCAAGATTCTTGTTGTGCTTATTTCCTCATTCCTGCCACTTAAGGAAATTCCCTCTAGTTCCAGGCAAAGTATAAAAGGAGATTTATGACTCTTGTGTGTAATGATAATACCTGGTTTACAGCTCTCTACCATTTTCATCATCTCATTTAATTCTCATAATATTTCTCATTCAATTCTCAAAACTACCACAGAGGGTAGGCAGGGAAGGTATTGCTCTATTTTATGGACAAGTTATCAGTTTCATTTTTCAGGTGAAGCTGACCCAAGTCACATGATGAACTGCTACCAAATGGGAACCAGAACCCTGCTCTGTCTACTTCAAGGACAGTCCCTTTCCTTCATGGTGTCGTATGCCACTGCAGACAGGCGGAGAGACACTTTAAGTGAGGGATTGCAGCTATAATCTGAGCTGGTTAGCAGCTGATCTCCTTGAGGCTATATCCAGTCTCCTAATGCTGTTTCATATTAAACAGGTTTGTGAGTGAGTCACTTGGCTGGCACCAACCAGCAAAGCGATTGCTTCAGCTCTGCTTGGAAACTCTAAGTCCTCCCTTTGCCTGGGGGAAACAAACTCAATGCGGCTCCGTCTGGGGCTGACTGTGTGTTTCACTTACATAATTTCAGGCTTCATTGAGCATTCACCCGTTTTCCCTTTCCATGCTTACGTGATTTGGTACAGTGTTCTCTTATGCTGACACCTCTGTCTACAAAAGTTTCCCTTTGTTTAGGTGATACTGAAGTAGAAAAGACACGCCCTACCAAGGGAACTCTTAGTCAAAAAAAGCAAAGGAAACTGTTGATTAGACTAACTGGGTTCCCACCTGACACCCAGGTGAGTCTTAGTGGTGACAGAATTTCTATCAGTTCGAGGAGGGAGTTTGGATTTTCTGCTTCTTGTCCAGGACTGAGGTGTAGGTTGCTCTTGGTAATTAATTTGGGAGCTAAAAAATCCCCTCCTAAGCTCAGGGACCTGACTGCTGAAAGAGTACCTAGCTGTCTTTGAGCTGGAGTTGCTACCTCAGTTGCTACCCCTGTGCCCTACAGAGAGGGTGACACCGTACTTGCCAATGTTTTATTGTGTTATTTTACGTTAAATGACTGTTTTCCCTATTGGACTCTGAGCACCTAGAGGGCAGGGATCACATCTTTAACTGGGATCCCCTGAGAGCTGGGCACCTCGTAGCCAGTTTTATCATCATGTGGCATCCAAGAGTAAAACACAATGCCAGTTGCAAAGAAGTTCATAAAGTCTCCAAAAGACCATGGGCAGAAATTACAATCACACCCATGTACGCTGCCTGTGCTACTTTGTCCTTCGCTGGTCTGTCTCCCCAAGTCCACTTACTGACCCATCTCCTCCCAATTTGCTCACCACCTCCACTCCAGCCTCACCTGGTTCTCTCTCTCCTTCGCTCCCCCAGATCTCTGCTCTCTTCTCCTCCAGTCATCTCTGGCTCAGTTCTTTGTGATATGGTCTCCCTTGAATTCTTTCAGTCTTCTTTCTCCCCCATTCTCCTGATGGGCACGACACATCCCAGAAGTGGAGTATGTGAACAGAAACCTCCGTAAAGGGCCTGGGAGTGTTGCTAGGAGGGAGGAGGAGGCTGTGAACACATATGTGTTAATATTTTTGTCCTCGTCACAGTTATCTTTGTTTCCTCGGCACTTAGCTCTGCATTGAGCACATATTAGCTTTTCAGCGAATGATTCATGAATGAATGAATGAAGAATTATTAGCCTTTACCCCAGTGTGCCATCAAAGCTGTTCATGAGTGCCACCCCTCTTAAGGAGAGACTGACTGGTCAATAGTCTTTGTCCCATCAGTCAGTGGGATTTGGCCGTATCTTTTTGGCTGCTTTTAATCTTGCAGGCAGAGATGCCAGGCTCCCTGTAGCCAGCCTCCATCGGGAAGGGGGCTTATTCCTCCCAAGGCCTCTTGTGCCTGGCCTGCTTCACGCCTTGATCCTGCCAGCGCCGTTTCCTGAGACCAGGCCTATGCTCTACCTGCCCTGCGCCTCAGTGAACAGAACACTTCCACGAGTGCCTCTTCGACCCGGTGCAGCCTCACTCTGTTGACCTCAGTTCTTTGAGGGGGCTCTTCCAGTGGCCCCTCAACGCCTGGCTGGTAACTGGGCTAAGTCTGCTGCATTAGGCTCAGATTTTTGTCTTTTATCATTGATCTCTGCTGAGTCCACCCTGACTCCCATCTCTGGCTTTTTTGATCTAAAATTTCTTTGCCTTTTTATAATCTCTAGAAACCACTTTCCTAACCCTTTTCTGGATGCAAACTTTGACCATTGTCTTCTAATAAGACTGTGGGTCTCAACTCTAGAGAGCCATGGCTCAAAGTGGAGAAGGAACAGGCAAATGGCACCTTCCATCTGAACACCAAGGCCTCCCTGTTCTGGCCAAGGCTTCCTGCAGAGACTTGATTTGAAAGTTAGTATTAATACATTCTGGCAAGAATATTGGTTATAAGTGACTTTTTCTAGTTAGACATTAAGATCTATTTCTACGTTATGATGAGAGAAGAAACATGATATAAGATGGATGGAGAGTTAGGTTGAAACAGAGATAATTCCCTGAAGATATTATGATGCTTTTTTAAAAAAGTCAAGGCATCCAGCTAGTGCGGAGAGGAGAAACATTTGTTGGATAATAGAATTTTAAATTATTCCTGGATAGAATCCTCTAAATTCTACTGCTCCAACACTGCTCAAAAATCCAACTGGGAGGAGGATTTGCTCTATTTACTTAATTTATTTATTTGGGGTGGCTCTATTTAAGTCCAAGCAGAGTTTACCTATAGACATCTGATGTCATTAAATATTAGCCAGAGTCCTGTGGAAAGTCTTAAGATTATCTGGACAACGTCAATGCTAGTAGAAGTGTTATTTGATTAATATTTATTTTACGTTAAACACTGTTTGTTGTTTTTAGTGTTTCATTTACAAATAAGGTTACCTATTCTCAGGGGCTTCTATCTCTGAATGGATCAATAAGAGTTAGTGGTAAAACACTGGTTTAATGGATAGCACATAGTGCCCAAGAAGGTGAGATGATGAAAATAGAGGGAGCTAGAATATAATAAAATAGTGGGACCTGAGGATTAGCACCCTAAAGGAGGTCAAAGAGTAGTTGTTTTTGTTTGTTTTTCTTAAAGGAGAGAGCAGGAAAATGGACTGATTGTGGGTTTTGGTGGGATATTAGGATTTAGGTTGGCAAAACTGAAATAGCTCTGGGTAGTGGTTTTGTTCAGGGTGAAGCCACAGGAGTGGCTGGTGAAGTGGAGAGCAAGAGAAAGTCACCTGTAGCCTTGGCAAGACAAGGGGAAGAGAGTTAGACTGAGGCCCAGTGAATGTGGAGTGAGTGACCAAGAAAAGGCTAGATGACCATGATTGATGGGCACAATGAAGGGTAGAGAGTTTCTACAACTCAGTGAAGAATAAGTGTTTGGATATAGTAAAATGGAGCCAGAAGAATAAATATATTCCTTTTCCCAAAAAGCCATGGGGTGTGTGAAGAATGGAAGAATGAATACCCTTACTCCTGGGGAGCTGCAGGAAAGCCTGTATCCTTCAACAAGTCTGTGTTTCAGTTAGGGCAGGAGGGAAAAAGAGCCAGAGGAAAGTCTTGTATTGCAGAGAAGGGAGTTGGTGAGTGGATACGGACCCCAGAGGGTGAGTAGAAACCATTGGGTTGTGGGGGAGGGAATGGTAAGAGGATGAGCCAAGGGGAGGATGGAGGTAATAGTAACAGGAAAAGCCAGGCCATTAGAGGGGCTTAGTACTCAGGGTGGAAGCAAAGCTTGCCAGTAGAGGGGAGGTAGGTAAAGCAGAATTAACTAGTCTGGAGGGTCTGTTTGGGCCTCTGGCATAAGAGGTTTCTAAGCCCATGCAGAGAGGGTGCCGGGTAGCGTCTGAGGCTAGGTGTTGCCTACTCTTATGGTCTTGTCAGCAATGAGAGGCCTCTGCCCAGGGCACCAAAGTGTTGCAACATGACTGTAAGTTTGTTTGTGTTTCAGCATGAACCAGCCTCTGTTCAAGAGGGTGGAATTGTTAGACCTGAATCAAAGGAACGGAACAATACATGCTCCCAGGCCTTCTGGGGAAGTGCCTCTAATCTTGGCTCCTGGTAAATCAGCTAAGCCTCTCCTCATGTTGGTGACACTCCCTCATCCCTTGTGTCCCCCTGGAAGCACTGGGCCTCAGCCATAGTCTTCAAGTTTAAAAGAGGTAAGAAATCAACACCTAAATTCCTGGCTAACCCAACTTGACCGAGTGACCAGAAGATAAAGCTGCCCCCAAGAATCTTAATCATGATGACAGTGAGTCTTCGCAACACCACTTCCCATTGCTAGGGTGACCACACCTCACCCTAGATAAGAAGCTGAGAACTTGATCCAAGAGGGAAAAACTGTAAACTCAGGTTTTTGGGAAAACTGACACTAAATTAAGACAGGAAAAGCAGCAAGATGAGTGCAGTGCTGAATCAGTGAGTGGCTGATCTAACCTTTCCGTAACTCGGATGTCAGCTGTAGTCCCCCTGGTCACCCTGCCCTCAGTAGCTATCAGGACTGGCTCCGATCCTCAGGAAAGTACAGTGCCCTCCTCAGGCTTGTGCACAGCCCCTCCTGCTGTGATTCCCAACTTGGGCTGAGTTCTTCTTCACCCCTAAGGGGACCCAATCACAGGACCTAACTCCTTCTCCCTGGTTTCCTCCTAGAGCACCGCTGGCAGAAGTTAGCAGCATGTTGTAGAGCTCCTGCTGGTGGGGGCCACAGATGAGCACTAGACAGTGGATGATACAGAGTTAATAGCAGATAGGCCTGTTTTAAAAAATCCCCTTGGTTATTTTTGCCAGCTCCCAGATTCCAGACTTCCACCATGTTGCCTAATTCTTTTTCTCCTTGCCTCTCTCCCCCATCTCTTTCCTCTTTCACTCTATCTCACTCCAAGTTCCTCTGCATTTTTTAAAGCAGAGAGATTTATCTGTTTCCTGGTAACTCCTGACAACCCCTGTCCCAGGACTCACCCTCTACTCCCACTTGGCTTCTCCAGGTATTTTCCTAAACAAGATAGTTCCTTCTTCTTTTTCAAAGAACATATATTTTATTTACTATTGCATTATTTAATTATTTTATCTTGGCAGGGGAGGGAGGTAATTTGGTTAATTTTAAGAGGAGGTACTGGGGATTGAACCCAGGACCTCCTGCTAAGCATGTATGTGCTCTACCACTTGAGCTATACCCCCCCCCCCCAAAGATAGTTCCTTCTCTAAGAGGAATTCTGGAGCAAACTGGATAGAAGATTTTCCTTGCACATCTGTTTTTATTGCTTCTGTTGAAAGACAGCTCGCTCCCAGCATCTGCAATGGGGCTGAACCTACAGGTACATTTTAAGTGGTTCCTGACATGATGGGCAGAGGAGAGGTAAGTAGCCAGCTTTGGCTGCTCCCGTGACCTTCTCAACTAGGGCTTGGTTCTCACACGTTCTCAACATTGTGACCCCCTGAGTGACTTTTCTCAAGGGGACTTCCCAGACCACCTGTGTGCTTGTTCTTGAAAAATGCATCAGCTTGTCCTTCATTCACTCCCTTTGGGTAACAGAACCTCCCTCTGCTCTCTCTCTTTCTCTGAACTCCTAGCTCAGATATCTTCCTCCTTTCTCTCTGGGAGGACAGACACAAAGCAGCCCTTTGTTTAGGGCTTGAAAGCTCAGTGTCTCTTTTCACCTAACTGGAAGGAAGTATTTTTCCATTCACTTCATTTTCTTACTGGAATTTGCTAACTGAAGCTGAGTAGCTTAGTTTGCACACAAAGTTGTTCATTAATTAACAGCCTCCAGGCCAGGTTGTCCTTATCAGGACTTAATATCTAACTCAGCACTGGCTAACCCAGAAAGAGTGCTGGAAATTGCTGGTAGTTACTGCTACGATGGGAAAGGACCTCCAAGGTGGGAGCAATTGTCTTTTCTCGGCTGGAAGCTATTCTGAAGACTAAGACCCTTCAAGGACTGTAACCTGAAAGGTTTGGGGATCCTTGACAGAGATCACGATGGCCACCACTTTGCCAGTTTCTTGTAACAATGAAGTGAGACAAATGCCTCAGGATTCTGAGAGACAGAAAATAGTAAAAAGAGGGTTCTTGAAATTATTTTTTTTCAAGAAGTCTTTTTTATTTTCTACTCAAGAAAGCCATAAGTAATTTCCAGCTATTGCCTCACTGGTTTCTCCATCCATTACTATCTGGTTGTGATAGGTAGAATTTTGGATCCAAGATTTTTGCACTCTGATATTATTCCTGAGGTTATGCTATATTAATTGGCAAAAGAGACTTTGCACAGGTAATTAAGGTTACTAATCAGTTGGCCTTAAAATAGGGATATTATCTGAGTGGGTCCAATGTAGTTATGTGAGCCATTAAAAGCTAAGGGCAGAAGAGAAAGGCAGAGAGATTCCAGGCATGAGAAGGATTCAGTGTGCCGTTGCTGGCTCTGAGATAGAGGGGCCATGTGCAAGGACCAGGGAGAGGCCTTTTGAAGCTAAAGCAGCCCCCCGGTTGACAATCATCAGGGAAACAGAGACCTTAGTCCTACAACTGCAAGGACCTGAACCCTGCTGACAACCTGAATGAGTTTGGAAGTGGATTCTTCCCCAGAACCTCCAGAAAGGAATGCAGACTTGCCGATTTGACTTAGGCCTTGTCAGACTAATCAGAGAACCCAGTGGACCTATGCCGCATGCTGACTTCTGACCTACAGAAACTGTGAGACAAATATGTTGGTTTAACCTTCAAAGTTGGTGGAAATTTGTTGCAGAAATAGAAAATGATTACATGGGGTTTCTGTGTTTCTGTTCAAAAGGTGTGGGGAGTGAAGACTCTCCTTTCTCTGGAGGAGCTGACTAAGCAGTGGCCTTCATGGCATGGCTATGTGGGCAGTCTGGTCACTATGCTCAAAGTGGGGAGGTGGTTTGGCTTTTTGCTCTGTAATCTAGATCTGTGCAGTCCAATACAGTAGTCACTAGCCCTAGATGGCTTAAACTGAAATGTACATGAATTGAAATTAAATAAAATTTAAAGTTCGATTCCTTGGTTGTACTAGTTATATTTTAAGTGTTCACCATGCCTCTGTGGCTAATGGCTACCGACTTGGAAGGCACAGATATAGAACATTTCCTTTATTGCAGAAAGTTCTATTGGATAGTTTGGATCCAGATGGTTAATAGTGACAACACCCACTTGCATCTGTTCTTTTTCTCATTTGGGACTGAGAGAGAGAGCTCCTCTACTCTCTCGTAGAATTATTACAAAGCAGAATGCAGGCCAAGGGAAAGAACTTGGCTTTGGGGTTAGAAGACCTGAATCTGAATCCTGTATCCCCATTGCTGTCTTACCGCAAGCTAGTTAATGAACCTTTGTGAGCTTACTTTTTTTTGTTTGTTTGTTTTTTTCACCTGGGATACAGATGACATAATTGGAGGCTAACGATCTCTGATTCTTGGGGTTGTTGTAGGGTTGTTGTGAGGATGAAAGGAGGGAATTGTCTTAAATTGTCACAGATTGTTTGGGACACAGGAGTTGCTCAGGGAATAGTAGCTAATGTGGTTGCTCACACACGTGTCAGCCCCAGGTTCTAACAGGACAGACTGTTCATCCAATACCCTGGCCAGAACCATATGTGGCCTTGTCTCCATTTCCACCTCAATCACCACTCCCACGGCCAGACCCCCAAATAAAGCATTTCAACAATTTCACTCCCCACCCCAGACCCTACAATTTCAAACACCGTACTCCTTCACCCCTACCCAATACGTTCCTCTGAACATCTGATTCCTTATGAGTCTCGAATAGCCCCGATTCCTCTAGTCCATTATCTCACCAGGGAAATAGAAGCAGCCAGAAAAGAATGTCCACAAGCTCCTATCACTATATCTACCCCTCCTTCTGGTACTGGTGCACGTGGACTCTGCCTTTCCTCCTGCTGTGATGGGTGAGTCAACCTCACCACCTCTGCCCTGGATCCTGCCCCTCTTTTCTCCTCTAGAATTGCACTCTCCTGCATCTAGAATCCTTCTCTCCTGCATCTTTCCTTTTCCCCCTTTCACTGGATCATTTCCATTGCATCAAATACACCTTAATGCTTCTCATATATAAAAATCCTTCCTAGACCCCTATCTTTCTTCAGCTGCTACCTCTTTTCTCAGCTCACTTTACTTTGGCGTTTTCTCATCCCCTTGAGTTCGAAATGTCAGAGTGTCCCCGGGTTTGGTCCTCAGAACTCCACTCTTCTCTGTCTACACTCATTCCCAGGGGAGGGACACAGATCCATGGCTTTAAACACCTTCCATGTGCTGTCAAATTTGTCTGCCCAGCCTGGACCTCTCCCCTGACCTACAGACCCATATCTAACTGCCTTCTTGACATCTCCAAGGGGAACTCATTAGGCATCTTAAACTTAGTATGTTCAAAAATGAACTGTTGATTTTCAGCCCCAATCCCCAAATCTGCTCCTCCCATAGTTATCCCTGACTCAACAAATGGAACTCCATTTAACGGAACTCCATCACTTGCACACACTAAAAATTTCAGTTTCTCCTTGGTCCCTCTTTTTCTCTTACATACCTCACCTAGTCCATCAGAAAGCAAAGGGAGCTCAAGAAACCTGAAAGGCTATCTCAGCCAGACCAGAGAAAAGTCCCAAGTCACCAAAGAATACTCCCCTCTAGTGACTAGAATTTTTACACGACCCGGGTGTATTCAGCCTTATTTGGCAAATCTCTTTGCACACTTACCACACTCCAGGCAATGTTCTAGGTGCTAGGGATAGAGCAGTGAACAAAAAGTTTCATGGAGCTTACCTTCTACTGGAGGGAGACAGAAAACTTGTCTGGGTGAGGGGACATAATAGGGTGGCAGGATGCTGTTTCATGTAGGGTTCCAGGTAAGCATAGATATTTAAGCATTAAACATGGTGCACAGTGCAGATATCTGGGAATAAATTATTCAAGCAGGGGAGGAATGTGCCGGGGTCCTAAGACAAGAGCATTCTTAGGATGTCCTAGGAGCAGCTTAAAGAATCTGTAGAGTACAGTGAGTAAGGAGGATAGTGGGGGGAAACAAGATTGGAGAGAGAGCACGTAGTCCTAGCAGCCCAAGAAAGACATGTGGGCTTTTATTCTAACAGATAGGAAGGCAATGGAGGGTTTTGAGCAGAGGTACATCGTGATCTGATTTATATTTTAAAAGGATCGGTCTGACAGCCAGGTGAAGGATGGACTGTGACAGAGAGTGGAAACTGGGAGAGCAGTTGGGGGCCTATTCCATTAATCCAGGTGCAAGAAGATGGTCCTTGAGTTAGATGGTTACTGTGGAGGTAGCAGGAAGTACTGGATTTAGAATTTGTTTTGAAGGTAGAGCTGACAAGGTTTGCTGAGCACGTGGTAGGAGCACAATTTATATCTGATAAGTGATGGAATCACAGAGTGTTCTGGGGTGAGGCGGGACTTCTCCCCTGGATGAAACATCCCGGTCGTTGACACCCCGACCCTTTGTTCTCTTTCTGAGCTTGTCTGCAGCCATCTGATGACTCATACTTTGTTCCATGTCCCCTGACTCCAGGGAGGGGTGGCCTAAACATTGAACAAGAGGATATTATCCCTGGAAAATATTTACAACTCTAACTTAATAAATAAGGATTCTGGATTATTTGTAATTCTCTTGCCAATTTTCTTTAGTTAGACCATCTCTCTCCCTGCTGCTAAAAGTTGAGTTCCAAGTCTGAAAACTTGAGGCCCAAACTCTGGAACATGGTGGTCCCACATGGTCCTTTCGCATCTGTGAGCCCATTCTGACCCATGAATTGGAATCCTTTTTGAGAGGTTTCTCTCATTTTAGCAACACATGCTTCTTATTACTCTTCCAATTCATATTGTTAAATTTCTAATATGTGGAGTTAATATAATTGGGAGGAAATCCATTAATCCTCGTCAGAGATTTACAGAGCTCTTCTTTACTTCCAAGTCCTCCTCTTCAGTTCCAAGGGCAGCAGTGAGGCCCAGCAGAGCCAGGACAGGGTGAGACAAGTGAGATGCCTAGGGTGCAACGTTTAAGGCGGCTCTCACTCCCAGGGCCACGTAAGTGCAGAGGGGGCACCTGAGGACAAGGGCTTCCTGAACGAGGTGCTCCGGATACCTCGACTGCCTCACCAGTGCCGGCCCTGCCACCCACAGAGAAGCATTTTGGTTTATTAACCAGGCAGCTGTAGCGTCAAGAGCAAGACCAGTTCCCCACTGGTTTGGCCGTGACTGTGCAACAGAAAGCTGCTCTCAGAGAAAGCAAATGGCGTGGAGAGGACCCATGTGCTGGGAAGCTCTGCCAATCTAGAAATGAGAAGCAGTGGGAAAATGGTGACGAACATTATGGAGTTTTGCTTCACAATCAACTCTACAAGCCACTGACATTCCATTTGTTGAGGGCTACTTGGCTCTAGTGATCCTATCTCTAGCATTTTCATCTTGCTTGCAGTTCCTCAGATACAGCATTTCAAAAACGTTTATTCTCTACTATCTTCTGCACCTTCTTTTCACGTGATAGAAATTAACAGAACAAATAACGACTGCAGTGCAAATGCTTTGGACAATCAGGTAAGGGCTTCTTTTTGAGGTTGCGTTAACAGATTCCATTTGCAAAACAAGCCCAAATTAACTGAGTGATTCTGAATTAGCTCTTTAGTTTTTACCCTTAACCACGGATAATGCTGCTATTAATTTCAGTTATTTAGAGGCAACATTAATATGTGTGAAACAAGAACAGCGATAAAGACAGAAAGGAATAAATTACTTGCTGCAAGACAGAATGACATTTTGACTGGCACAGAGATTTTTTTTTTTTTCCTTCACACACTTTGTGCTTTGACATTTCACTTGGCACAAACATTTCACAAATTCTTGACCTACTCTGATGTACTGTTGTTTAGCAATTGCTGACATGACATGTTTTAACCTCAAGCTCACTGGATTCCAAATGTTACCTCTTCCTGTCAGTCAGGGTTGGATGACCTCCAGAAAACAATCCAGGCAAAAGTCTATGTACCTAGGAGGTTAAGTGTATTTGCTCAGAATGGAGAAAGAGTAGCTTGAAGTAGGAGTTGGGGAAAGGGCAGGAAAGGCGGTATCCTTCAGGCAGTTGTGGGGTGAAAAGAGGCAGAACACAGATCCCTAGGGAACCTTAACATCTTGAGAGAGACAACAGCCCCAAACATAAAATATCTAGGAATAAACCTAACAAGAAATAGGTGGGGCACATATGACAAAAATCTAAAACTTAGAGATAGAAGAGATTTAAATAATTGAGAAATACATTATTTTCCAGAGAAGGAAAATTTTATCATATAAAAATGTTACTTCTCAAATTACTTTTTAGATATTACTTGACTGTCTCTAGGCCCCACTGTCTGTGTGTACTGGACAGAGGCCACGTCCTTAGTCTTACCCAGATTTTGCCACCTTACTAACTTCTACTGACATCTTCTTACAATGCTCTGCTTGATCTCCTTTTTTTTTTTTTTTTTTTTTTTTTTAAGGACGCTATCATTTAGAAATGCTTTCAGCTGCAAGTAATAAAACAACTTCACCAACAGTGGTTTAAATAATAAAGATGTTTCATCATCTCCCATCATTGGACCATGGGTAGGCAGTTCCAGGTATGAGTAAGCATTGGCTCACTCAACAAAATCACCAAGGACCTAGGCTTTTTCTAGGTTTTCATTTTTTGCCAAGCTGGGAAAATTGCTTTTGTTGGAAGAATCACAGCTCCAAGCATAATGTCCAAACATAACCATGTTCAGGGCAGGGAGAAGGGGCAGGGGCAAGAGGAATTTCTTTTCACAGGGCTGTGTCTTTTTATCAGACAAGACGTTTTCTAGAACCACCCCCAGCAGCCTTCCCCTTCCCCTCATCACCCAGAGCTGGATCACGTTGCCTGCCATTCTAGACCGATCACTGGCCAAGGGGGACTGCAACTGCCATGATGGACCTAGACCAAGCATGACTCAATCATGGGTGCTGGGAACATGGCTGGCGGAACAAAACTGTGGTCCTGTTAGCTATGAAGAAGGGGACATGCTGTTCGGTAGGCAACCAACAACATTTGCCCAAAGAGGCAATACTCACAGGCATTTGAGAGAGGCCCCTTACAAGAGCACAGCTCGGCTGGCTTCTCCACACTCTTTGATCTGCAAGGCACACTCTCCTCAGTGGTTGTTCCCGGCCCTCAGAGTGTTCAAGCTGCAAGGCGGCCTGCAGCAAGGAGGGCAGAGTGGCCTTCTCAGCAGAGTGCACCGTGTTGCCTGGATCCCACAGTGACGTTCCTGTGACCAGTCTTGCACAGGTGCTCACGGAAACAGCTCCTGCAGCTTCTGCCTCTGGTCCCTCTTCCATGTGACTTTGTGGCAGACCCTGCAGGTGGGCTCACTCAATATCCTTTCTCATCAGCCTTCTCCCACTTCCATTCCAAAGGCTGGAAGCTAAACATCATTTTGTAGCCTCCTTTTCAGGGGAGGGTAGTCATGAGTGTGACAGTTTGGGGTAATGCTATGTAAGCAGACATTTGCTAGGGGTTTCTGGAAAAACCTTTCCTTTCCTGACAAAGGCCTCAGGTTCCATTTGGATCATAGGGCTACTTAAGTTTAACAAGATCTTAGTCAAAGAATTAATGGGATTTTTAGGGGAGAGGACAGCAAAATCATTATAACATTTATCCGGAAAAAGACACTGTGAAAATAGCCAGAAATTTCCTTATTGTTTCTTCCAACGCTTTCACGACTTGAAAAGACTTCTTTTTGTTTTTCTTCATTTTGTTTTTTGAAAAGACTTCTTAATTCTGATTTCCATACAATATTTATCTTATTTTTTTCTTGTTTCATTTTTTACACTCAAAAAGACTGTGCATCAAAAATCACCATAAGCAAACTTATGAAGCAAGCAACAAACTTGGAGAAGTTTCTCTGTCTCAACATGGTGGCACAGTGAGCATGATACTAGGTGGTGGGGTGACAGCTAGTGCTACTGGAGTATGGGGTGTCCTTTATTCCATATTATCATCCCCCAATACTACTATTGTTACTTATCTCCATTTTGTTAATGAGGAAATTAGGAAGTCAGGTAACTTGCCCACAATCAAGTGGGACAGAATGAAACCCAAATCCAGGAATTGCTAATGATAAGACGCCAAAGTCTGTATCTTTTTTTTTTTTTTTTTGGTGGGGGGAGGTAATTAGGCTTATTTATGTATTATTATTTTTTAATGGAGGTACTGGGGATTGAACCCTGAGCCTCAAGCATGCTAAGCATGTGCTCTACCACTTGAGCTATACCATCCCACCTCAGGGTCTGTGTTCTTTCTACTACACCCCACTGCCAATGAAATCTTAACTGAGAGAAGGTAACTTTCCAACTGAATCAGAAATAATCAGGGGAGTAGGGCAGAAGAGGGCGATTTGAGAGACATGGAGAATAGGAGGGGAAAAAATATATTAATGGGGAAAGATGAAAATGAAATTTATCTAAACACATAGTCCAAATTGGGTCTAGAATCATCAAGAATGGGCAAGTAGGAAGGTTGGACCCCAGATCTGTGTTGCTGGATTGAATTCTTGGTCACATTTAGCCAAGGCAGTGTATGATGGAAAGTCTAGACCTTTTATATCCAACAGATCTTTGTTGATCTCCTTTCATCACTGACTAACCACACGTCAAAATGAGGATAAAACTGAATCCTTAAGTAATCCAACCACAGAGTCTGTCAGATCGCAATTTTCTCTACTCCAAGGATACTGAGCTCTTGCTCCCAGTGTTCTGATTCCTGCTAAATTGTGCTCCCAGACACCAGTGCTATATCCCAGAGCTACATTTAAAGCTGTAGGTACGGCGGCTTTTGTTGCCAACAAGAACCCCATAAGCATAATTTTATTCTGGTTGGCATGTATCCATCCAAACTCCATGCATTAAATACTCCACGTTGTTTTCCTTGGCTTGATATTGCATAAAGATTGCAAGATTGCACCCAGAGCCATCCAGAGAATAGTATTTTTATAGGTGTATTATATTTAAATAGCAGTGGCCATTGTGTATCGAAAAGGCAAAATGTAATTAAATAAAAATGATTACGCTCACCAGGGCTAATTTCTATCAGTCCTATTCATACAGCTGAATAATAAAATCCACGATGGAATAGTTCCATTTAAAATTAATGTTGCTCAATTTATGGCCAACTTTTCAAAATCTTAACTTCAATCACTTTCTTACTCAACACAATTATAACCATAAATAATTCAAATTGATTAAATTTGAAAATGAAAAATTCGATTTATAAAAGGTCACAAAGCACAGTAAAATGTGGCAAATTTCTAAGTACAGATCAGATAGCACACGGAAATTGGCTTATATTGTTTGCAAAGAAATTCTTAGTACAAGTAATAATATATCATAACACCAGCTTATCAAACTGATCAATTGACAGAACTGAAGATTATCACAATAGTTTTTTTCATAAATAAAAGTGACTGATATGAGAATTTTTAAATTATTTATCCTCTCCTTATATTTAATAATGAAAGATAACACTCAATTAAAAATACCATATTCTTTTCCTAGTTTAGTGTATTTGCTTATTATTTTACAATTGCCCTGAGGTACTGCTTACATGTCTATAAAAGCTTTAATTTTGCTACAAACCTTGAAATTAATTTGGAAACAATTTGATGTTCAATTTTTCAGTAAACAATTAAAGAAACAAGCAGGTAGAACTAATCACAATACATCAGTATGAACATATTTAGTGAGTGTGTGTGGGTGGAGAAAACATTCTTTCTTCAGATGGTTCTTAAATATTTGTAATATCATATTTAAAAATGAGCACACATATCAAGGCAGTTCCTGGTACATAGTAGGTGCTTAGGAAATGTTTGTTGTATAAGCGATTAACACAATTTACCAAGCAAATAAGTACACATCATGTCATAGACATACTGTCTAAAAGTTATAGAATTTTAACATTAAAAAAGGATTCTAGCGGGGAGGGTATAGCTCAAGTGGTAGAGCACAAGCTTAGCATGCACTACATCCTGGGTTCAATCCCCACTATCTCCAATAAAAATCTTAAATAAAAACCCCAACATTAAAAAAAAAGTATTCTAATGATATGTGGCATATTTACTGGAGGAAGTAGGGCACAAAGTCCTCAGACAAATGTTACCCCACAGCTGTTTTTCACCCCTATTTTTTTATTTGAAGGATAGTTGATTTACAATGTTGTGTTAGTTTCTGGTATACAGCATAGTGATTCAGTTAAACACATATATACATACTCTTGTTCATTACAGGTTATTGTAAGATATTGAAAATAGTTTCCAGTACTATACAGTAGGGCCTTGTTATTTATACATTTTACATACGTAGTTAGTATCTTCAAATCCCAAATTCCTAATTTATTCCTCCCCTACTTTTCTCCCTGGTAACCATAAGTTTGTTTTCTATGTCCTTGAATCTGTTTCTGATTTGTGAATAAGTTCATTTGTATCATTTTTTAGAGTCCACATATGAATGATATTATATGATATTTGTCTTTGTCTTACTTCACTTAGTATGATATTTTCTAGGTCCATCCATGTTGCTGCAAATGGCATTATTTTATTATTTTTTTATGGCTGAGTAATATTCCATTGTATAAATATACCACAACTTCTTTATCCATTCATCTGTTGGTGGACATGTAGGTTGCTTCTATGTCTTGACTATTGTAAATAATGTTGCTACGCACATTGGAATGCATGTATCTTTTTGAATTAGAGTTTTCTCTAGATACATGCCCAGGAGTGGGATTGCTGGATCATATGGTAACTCTGTTTTTAGTTTTTAAAGAGACCTCTATATTGTTCTACACAGTGGCTGCACCAATTTACATTCCCATCAGCAATGTAGGAGGGTTCCTTTTTCTCCACACCCTCTCCAGTGTTTATTGTTTGTGGACTTTTTAACAATGGCCATTCTGACCATGTGAGGTGATAATCTCACTGTAGTTTTGATTTGCATTTTTCTGGTAATTAGTGATCTTGAGCATTTTTTCATGTGCCTGTTATTCATATGTATGTCTTCTTTGGAGAAATGCCTATTTAGGTCTTCTGCCTATTTTTTGATTGGGTTGTTTGTTTTTTATGTTATTGAGTTGTATGAGCTGTTTGTATATTCTGGAAATTAAGCCCTGTTGGTTTCATCATTTGCAAGTATTTTCTTTCAGTCCATAGGTTGTCTTTTCATTTTGTTTATGGTTTCCTTTGCTGTGCAAAAGCTTGTAAGTTTGATTAGGTCCCATTGGTTTATTTTTGCTTTCATTTCTATTGCCTTGGGAGACAGACCTAGGAAAACATTGCTATGATTTATGTCAGAGAATGCTTTGCCTAACTTCACATCTGTTTTGTTTGTTGCACAGCATGTCAATTTTAACCAACTTTTCCAGACCCCCTTCCATTTCTGCACCTGTGAACTTAAACTCAAATATTATTAGAAAGGCTCTATCCTTCCCTTTGGGAAGCCAAGTTTTTCACTTCTTATTTTAGAAAGAATCTCTGTTGGATTAGATGCACTTGTACAATTTTCTCTGGCTTTTCAAAACTTCTTATAAAACTTCTTTCACTGTGGGCCCCCAGCCCTGAAAAAACAGTCTATACTCACTTCTACCTCCATCTTCCAGTTTATCCTTCTGCTTCTTAGTGGATCATAACATTTTGGTTTCCTGCATTTATTTGAACTCTCTCTCAAATCCATGTAATTTTGTCTCATGCTTCATTTCAAGTGTTTAGTGACCATCCAATCAATCCAGTGGTGTGTTGATGTTATTAGAGTTTAAAAGGACTTCCTTTATTTTACTAGCCGCATTGGCCTAATAGATGTTCTTGTTTGAGACACAGAAGGCATCACTCCCACGGGGGGGGGGTGGTCATCAGAGACCACAAGGGTCCCTGAGTACAAAGGGCCCTGTGGTGGCTGGGGAAGGGATGGGGTATAGTGAGCAGGGTGGGACACTGGAAACATCTGAGGAGTCAGCCACGAACAGCTTACATCAATTACTTCAATAGAATTTACTCAAGACTTTTACTTTGTGGAGAGGACGGAGTGTGGACACGGGAAGTGGCACATTATGGAGTACTTGGCTTCTGCCTCTTGGCGTCTCTCCTGAGGACCCTGGGACACCCTTGTAAGTGCGAGACAGTGTAGTCCTGCTCTATTCACACCCTATGTACTAGACGCTGAATTGTCCATCCATCCTTTTCCCCATTCCCCCTTCCTTGCCGGCCCACCTTTATTTAGGCATCCATCTCTCCTCCCCCAGCCCCCACAGACAACTCCCTCAAGGAAGCTGACCCTCCCTCAGTTCCAGGGCTGGGCCTGATTGGCCCAATGGGACTCTCATCCCCTTTGCCAGGACTTGGGTGATGAATGCACACGTGACCCAATTTGAGTCAATGAGGTTTACCGTGACTTCTGGGGAAGGACTTAATTTCCAGGAGAGGTCCTAGCAGCTGTTGGCTTTCCCTTCCTACAGCGTTTGTTACTCACAGTTGTGAGGCCAGACTGTCTGCAGCCACCTTGCCTCCAGCCTGAGGAGGAAGCAAAGCACAGAGGAGGGCAGCGTTGGAAGATCAAGGGGGTGAGTATATCCCTGCTTTTTAATCCATAATTTGGGAAGGCAGTCTTTGTCCTTTCCCTACCTCCTTTCCCTCCATGAAGGGGGATTTTAAAAACACGTGGTAAAGCATACACAACATAAAATTTTACCATTGTAACAACTTTCAGTGTCTGATTCAGTGGCATTAAGTACATTTGTGTTGTGATGCAAACATCACCACTACCCATCTCTGGAATTTTTCCATCATCTCAAACTGAAACTCTGTCCTTATTAAACATGAAAAGGGGCTTCTAATTTGGCTGGATTCCAGGGTGTATACTGGGCTCTTGCTTCCTGGAGGAGGAAGGGTGTTTGAATGTCATACACGTAGGAGTAGCTTTCTCTCTGGCTCTTCCTTCTACCCACATAGAAGGAGGATAAGCCTTCCTGGAGGAGACCTGGGCATCTTGTTCCCCCCTCTTCTGCTTCCAGGAGAAAGTACTGAGAGAAGGCTAATGGTTGATTAGATGACCAAAAAAAAAAAAAAAAATCATTCGTTGTTTACCTGAAATTCGAATTTAACTGAGCATCCTTTATTTTTATTTGCTAAATCTGGCATTCCTAGGTGAGGAGAATGCAGCTGATTGAATTTGGTAACTGGAGGCCTTAAAGGACCCTTGGCAGCAACAGTGGACCCCAGTGCCTGGCAATAAGGATGTAGCAAGGAGCTGGCTGTCTCAGCAGAGACTCACACGGGGAGAGGATTGTGGACCCAGTTGGCAGTCTGCTTCCTCATTCCTGCTGTCAGGATGGAACATAAACTGCACCTCACACCCCACCTGAACTTAGATTGTGGGTGGCGGGGGGAGGAGAACAGAGAGAGAATCCTTAACTGGTTAACTATTAATCCAAAAAGACCTGAGGGGGGATTAAACCATGAAAGTGACTAGTTATTCCGCACTGGCAAGACTGAATAGGAATGAGAACTTAAGAACTAAGTTCAGTTATAAGGTAGTAAAGTCACATTTTCACATCCTAGTCTGTGAGTGAAAAACTAAACCTGCTACAGATAAAAAAATAGGACTGACGAGATTGTCTCCAAGGTCCCCTCTATATCAACAGTTCCGTAGCTACAGAGATGAGGCTTGAGGCCATGAAAGGAAGAGACATGAGTTAGGTGAGGGTGGGAGTATTTCAAAAACCCCTACTGAGTGCCTAGTTATAGGAGAGCCAGGAAATAAGCCTGGCTGGGAAGACGTGGAAGGAAAATCATTACCATTGTGCATTTAAGCTGTCCTTGTGTTTTGAGTTTGTTACTTCTTAAACATTTAAAGTTGAGCACTTGCTAGAGTTAATGATTATTAACAGTGAGAGGCAGCTGATTTATGCCGATGAAACTGATTTAAGAGCTATTTTCTTAAGAGAACTATGAATGGGCTTTCTAGGGAATCAACTGGTGAACAAACTTATTTTTACAGGGAGAGCCAGAAAGGACTCTTGACCCAGGAAGTCTGAGGGCCGAGAGAATTGTTGCAGAGTACACTGCGTTTAGCTTCCTGCCTAAGCCGTCTGCAAGCACAGCGGATTCTCCCTGCTTCCAAAGAGGGTGAAAGGCTTCATCTGGGGCTCCCCAGCCCCCACAGAGGGGGTGCCTAGACAGTAGGGAAGACACATGGAAGGCAGGAAGACAGAAAGAAAGGCTTCCTAAGAGAGGAGGGGGCTTAGTCAGTTTCAGGTGGCTTGAGAGAAAAACAGTGATCCAGTGGAGGTGTTGGTGGAGGAGAAACATCTCTACCTGGGGCCAAGGAGGCCCCCCGCTTATCTGTAGTCAGAGAGCAGGCCATGCACTGGCAGGAACAGGAGCGAGCAAGGCTGATCCTACCCAGTGAGGAAGAGGTGAGTCATAGAGGTTGGTGAGCAACTCCCTTTGGGGTAGCTCTGTGGCCTGACGCAGACAGCAGGGGTGAACGGTCATGCTGGAGCATGTAGGCAGGCAGGAGGTGGCCAACACCCACCAGTATGTATCAGTCCTATTGATCAGTACTCACACCTACAGATTTATATATAAAGGGGTGAGTAAGGCAGAAGAACCCTGCCACATATATCTTTATCGGCTTTGAAGGCCCTTATAAAATACATGGTAGGCTAAGAGTTAAGATGGGCAGGGGTCATAACTCATGTCACCCTCCATTGTAAAAGTCGCCACTTGAGGAGTGAAAATTGAAGTATTGGTATTAAGTAGCAGGCTTTAGTTTCCTAGATTGTGGCTTTTGATACCAAAGCTTCTGGCAGAGATTACTGAGTGCTTTGCACTAAATCTGGGAAGACTTGTTTGACAGGAAACGCCTACCTAATTGAGAGATTCCACCCCAAATTGGTCAGAGTGGGGGAGAAATTGGTCTAATACTACCATGAAGTCAAGCATCATGGAAGATAACCACTATAGCACAAAAGGAATATGAAATCAGAGAAATTTTCAGGTGGAAGCCTTCAGTAAATGGGTTAGAAGCAGTGTTCATAGGCTTTGAGATCTAGTCAGAAAGGTGCAGAATCAGGGAAACAAGCAAAATGTATTCAACATTTTTACACAGTGAGGTAAATATAATCCCACAGATATGAAGTGCAATGGGAACCACTGGCTGGCCCAGGCCTGTCATACCCATGAGAAGAGCGTCAGGAAGGCTAAATCTCAGAACAAGCCGAAACTTGTGGGCAAAAAGGCTAAAGACAAGTAAAAAAATTTTTTTTTTTTGAAAGCAATGTTTGGAATAAGAAGTACATGGAGGGTATAGGCTTGCTGTTTGGGAAATTAAGTGCAATATTTGCAAATGATTAAGACTAAGAGAAAATATAGAATTAAGGTAGTGGATCAATTGCTTATAAAGAAAGCATGAAAGTTAAAAGACAACAGTAGAAAAATTAACTAAAATTACAATAATTAAAGGATGCATAAAATAAAAGGATGTAAAATGTGTCATCAAAAGTATAAAAGTCAGAGGAGGGGTAAAATGATAAATCTTTGGAATGTGTTTAAATTTAGTTGCGACCAGCTTTAAACAGGTAACTATTTATGTAGAATGTTATATGTGAATCTCACAGTAACCACAAGGAACTTATAGAAAGTACACACACACAAATGAGAAAGTAATCTAAACATAACATTAAAGAAAATAACCAAAACACAAAGGAAGAGAGAAAGAGAAGAAGAAAGGAACAAAAAAGAACTACAAATACAGCCAGAAAACAATGAACAAAATGGCAATGAGCACATACATATCAATAATTATTTTAAGCGTAAATGAACTAAATTCACCAATTAAAAGACAAAGAGTAGATGAATGGATAAAAAAAAAAAAAAAACAAGACTCATCTATTTGCCACCTCCAAGAGACTCACTTCAGAAGAAGGAACACACCTGTCTGTCTGAAAGTGAAGGGATGGAAAAAGTTACTCCACGCAAATGGAAATGAAGAGACATGTGGATTAGCTATACTCATATCAGACAAAATGGACTTTTAACAAAGACTTAATGATAAAGATGTCAATCCAGCAAGAAGATGTAACATTTTTTTAATGTATATGCACCTAACAGAGGAGCACTAAGATATATAAAGCAAACATTAATGAACTTAAAGGGAAAAACTGAAAGCACTACATAATCATAGGGGACTTTAACACTCCACTTACACCAGATGGATAGATCCTCAAGAACAAAAATCAGTAAGAAACATTGAATTTAAATAACACAATAGACCAGATAAACTTTATATATATCTCTCAATAAATTCAAGAAGACTGAAATCATATCAATCATTTTCTCTGACTACAATGATATTAAACTAGAAATCAATACAAGAAAAAAAAATGAGAAAATCACAAAATATGGAGATTAAACAACATACTACTGAACAACTAATGCATCATCAAAGAAATCAAAGGAGAAAATAAAAAAAAAACCTAGAGACAAATGAAAACAGAAATATATCATACCAAAATCTAAGTGATGCAGCAGAAGTGGTTCTAGGAGGGAAGTTCATAGAAATACAGGGCTACTTCAAGAAACAAGAAAAATCCAAAATAAACAAGCTAACGTTACACCTGAAAGAACTAGGAAATGAAGAACAAATGAAGCTCAAAATTAGTAGAAGGAAGGAAATAATAAAGATTACAGTGGAAATAAGTGAAATAGAAAACAATAGAAAAAAATCAATGAAACTAAAAACTGATTCTTTGAAAATATAAAAAAATTGACAAATTTTTAGTTATATTAACTAAAAAAGGGAGAGAGAGGACTCAAATAAAATAGGAAATGAAAGAGAAGTTACAACTGATAACACAGAAATGCAAAGGATCATAAGAGACTACTACGAACAATTATATGTCAACAATTGCACAACCTAGACAGTAAATAAATTTTTAGAAACATACAATTTTCCAAGATTGAATCATGAAGAAATTTAAAAGATCTGATTACCAGTAAAGAGGTTGAAACAGTAATCAAGAATCGTTCAACAAACAAAAGCCAAGGACCAGATGACTTCACTGGCAAATTCAACAAAACACTCAAAGAATTAATCCTTCTCAAACATTTCCAAAAAATTTAAGAGGAAGAAAAACTTCTGAACACATTTTACAAAGCCAACACTACCCTGATGCCAGAACCGGACATAGACATTGCAAAAAAAGGAGTTACAGGCCAACGTCCTTGATAAACACAGATGCAAAATACTTAACAAAATACTAGCAAATTGAATCCAAAAATACATTAAAAGGATCATATAACACAGTCAAATGAGATTTATTCTGGGGATGCAAGGATGGTTCAACATCCACAAATCAATTATTGTGATATATTGCATTAACAAAATGAAGGAAATGAAGGATAAAAATTATATTATCACCTCAATAGATGTAGAAAAAGCATCTGACAAAATTCAACATTAATTTTTGGTGAAAAGCTTTAACAAAGTGGATACAGAGGGAATGTACCTCAATGTAATAAAGACCCATGAATGAGAAGCCACACCTAATGTTGTGTCCAACTGTGCTAAACATAACATTAAAGAAAATAACTAAAAGCTTTTCATCTTAAATTGGGAACAAGACAAGGATGCCTACTCTCACCACTTTTATTCAACAAAGCATTGGAAGTCATAGACAGAGAAATTAGGCATGAAAAAGAAATAAAAGTCATCCAAATTGGAAAGGAAGAAGTAAAACTGTCATATTTATATGACATGATAATAAATGGAGAGAACCCTAAAAGCTCCACCAAAAAATTGTTATAACTAGTAAATGAATTCAATAAAGGCACAGGATATAAAATCAATATACAGAAATCTGTGGCATTTTATACACTAATAACAAACTATCAGGAGGAGAAATTAAGAAAACAATCTTATTTACAATTGCATCAAAAATAATAAAATACCCAGGAATATATTTAACCAAGGAGCTGAAAGACTTGTACACTGAAAAGTATGACACTGGTGAAAGAAATTGAAGAAGACACCAATAAGTGGAAAGATACTCTGTGTTCGTGGACTGGAAGAATTAACATTATTAAAATGTCCATACTACCCAAAGCAACCTACAGACTCAATGCAACTCTTATCAAAATTCCAAAGGCATATTTCACAGAACCAGAACAAATAATTCTACAATTTATACAGAACTTCAAAAGATTCTGAATAGCCAAAAAATCTTGAGAGAGAAGAACAAAGCCAGAGGCATCACACTTACTGATTTCGAACTATACTACAAAGTTGTAGTGATCAAAATAAAAAATTTGTACTGGCATGAAAACAGACACACAGACCAAAGGAACACTGAGAGCCCAGAAATAAACTCATACACATATGGTCAATTAACTTACAAAAAAGGAGCAAAGAATATACAATGGAGAGATCATCAATAAAAGAAATTGAGAAAACTGGACAGCCACATGCAAAAGAATTGAAACTAGACCATAATCTTACACTATACACAAAAATCAACTCAAAATGAATTAAAGAGTTGAATGTAAGACCTGAAACCATAAAATTCCTAGAAGAAAACAGGCAGTAACCTCACTGGCAATGGTCTTAGTGATGTTTTTGTGAACCTGCCAACAAAGGCAAGGGAAACAAAAGCAAAAATAAACAAGTGGGACCATATCAAACTAAAAAGCTTCTGCACAGCAAAGGAAACCATCATCAAAGCAAAAGACAACCTGCAGAATGGGAGAAAACATTCACAAATCATATGTTTGATAAGGGGTTAATATCCAAAATCTATAACAAACTCATACAACTCAACAACAATAAAAACCCAATATAAATGGGAATAGGACTTGAATGGGCATTTTTCCAAAGAAGACACACAGATAACCAACAGGCACATGAAAAAATGTTAACATCACTAATTACTAGGGAGATGCATATCAAGACCCCAATAAGATATCATCTCACACTTATTAGAATGGGTATCATCAAAAGGACAAGAAATAACAAATATTGGAGAGGAAGTGAAGAAAAGAGAACCCCCTTGTATACTTTTGGTGAGACTGTAAATTGGTATGGCCATGACAGAAAACAATATGGAGATTTCTCAAAAACTTAATAAAACTACCATAAGACCCAGGTATTCTACTTCTGGGTATTTATTCAAAGAACATGAAAACACTAATTTGAAAAGATATATGGACTCCTGTGTTTATTGCAGCATTATTTACAATAGCCAAGATAGGGAAACAACTTAAGTGCCCATCAATGAATGAATGGGTAAAGAAGATGTGGTATGTATACACGATGGAATACTACTTAGCCATAAAAAGGTTTAAATCCTGCCATTTGTGACAACATGGATGGACCTTGAAGGTATTATTCTAAATGAAATAAGTCAGAGGGAGAAATATAAATACCATACGATTTCACTCATGTGTGAACTCAAAAAAGCCAAAACGTGTGAACAAACAAAATAAAACAAAACAAACTCGTAGATACAGAGATCAGATTAGTGGTTATCAGAGGGGAAGGGATTAGGTGGGTGAAACAAGTGAAGGGGTCAATTGTATGGTGATGGATAGTAACTAGACTTGTGGTGGTGATCACTCTGTAGTGTGCGCACATATCAAATTTTAACATCTGAAATTAATATAATAAATAAGTGGTTAATCCTAAGAAGAGAAGTAGAATTGAAAGGTAAAGTTGGGGGTATGGGAAGGTTTAAACTTTCCTTATTTCTGTATTATTTGATTTTGTTACCAGAATATGTTTTATGTATAACTTAACTAAAAGATATTCTTAAAATATATTTAAAAAATTGATCAGGCAAAGCACAATGAATTTAATAGTTCACTTTGAAAATCCTGAAATAAACTAATGCTTAGTTTAAAAAAAAGCCCAAGGGAGAGTATACTGTCTGACTGTTGTTTCTGTTTCCTCCAACAAGAGCATGCTTTTCAAGCTCCATAGAGCCCACTGATGCACAGAGGAGAAGGAAAGATAGGGGAGGAGATCCAGGCTCCAAATACTTACCTGTCAGGGATGCTCACTGAAAAATTGTTGTTAATTAACTTGGTGCAAAAATGAGGAATGGTAAGCAGATAAAAGACTTATTTTTACACAAAGGGATTTAAGTTCTTGTTTTAGAAGTTTCATTTTATGTGGACTATCCTCTCGTAGCACTCTCAGGAGTATCTGCTAAGCTTAATGGGCTGTCTTGTCCCCTGGCCTGCAAACCCTCTGGATGCCAGGTTACAGAGAAAGACCATAACAGGGTTAAACCTGCAGATTACAGAGCAAGGTCAAAAGCCCTGCCAACTTCCCATTCTCAAAGGTAGGTTCATGGAGCAGAAAAGGCGGGCAGTGGGAGGTCCTCTGGTCCTGGGAGCAGGGGAGGGAGCCACCATGTCATTGTCTGCTAAGCTGACACCTGTTCTCAGCAGGTGACTCAATCACTAATCCCTTAAAATAGCAGCTTGTTTCCTAAGCATTCTGAGTTCCTAGAGTGAAGAAGAAGAAAAAAAAACACTCGTCGATGATTTCTTTTGAAGAGCCATACATTGTCATAGTATGAAATTTGGGAAAATATTTTGGAAAACACACAGAATTTAAAAATCAACTTTGAACACTTGAAACTAACATTGTAAATCGACTACACTTCAATAAAAAATAAGAAGGGATAAACTGGCCCTTCGAGATTTGTAGATACTGACAGGTATATGTAGAATAGATAAACAAGTTTATACTGTATAGCACAAGGAAATATATTCAAGATCTTGTAGTAGCTCACAGTGAAAAAGAATATGAAAATGAATATATGTATTTTCACGTATGACTGAAAAATTGTGCTGTACACCAGAATTGACACAATATTGTAAACTGACCATAACTCAATAAAAAAAAAGAAAAAAAAGAATTAAAAAAATCAACTTTGACCTTATTTCTAGAAATAACCTCTGTTAACATTTTCTTTGATAATGTTTATTATTTTTCTCTAACAATAGTAGAATGAAATAAAACTGCCTGTTTGTTATCCCACAAGTGCTGATATTTGATGTTTTTCCTTCCAGTGTTTTTTCTTCATACACACACACACACGTAAATTTTAAATGAAATGAAATCATATAGTTTGTGCAGTTTTATATCCTATTTTTACACTTAATATTACATCATGGGCATTTTCCTTATCAGTGAGTGCTATTCAAGAATGTGATTGTTATTGGTTGTATGCTGTTTTACTAGATGAATCAGCGACCATTCATTTAACCCTTACCTCAGTGTTGGAGTTTGGCTTGTTTCTAGTTTGTTACCCTTTGAAAATAACGCCATTATAAATATCCTTTTATGGAAATCTTCACTTAGGACCAATTTCTAAAGGTTGAATTTCTAGGTCAAAGACCATGGACATTTTTAAGGCTTTTGATACATATTGTTGCCTTGTCCTCCAGAAAGGCTGCGTCCTTCACAGCCCCCAGTGGGCAAGTGAGTGCCCACTTCTTGTCAATTTCTGCCAGACTTGCACTTTCTGCCTGCGATGCCTCCCTGCTTTGTGCAATCCCATCCCACCACTGCCATCTTGTGTCCTCCCTATGTGGCTTTCCTAGGAGAGAAAGGGCACCTGGTCTTTGGACTATTCGAAACACTCTTCCTATATTCCCCTAAAGACTGTCACTGCTCTATGGTTATTTCTGTGTTTGCTTTGAGGTGGTGTGGAGTCCCTTCAGTTTGACCAGTTGGGTGGATCCTACCTGTCCCTCTGCACTCAGCTCACACCTTATCTCTGCTGCAAAGCTTCCCCTGACACTCCAGCCTGGTTTAGGAGCCTCTCCTTGGTACTCCCCTCAGTCTTTACCTGTCAAAATTCTTGTCACATTGTACCATGTGCTCAGCTGTCTCCTCTCCAGATGTGAGCTCCCTGAAGGTAGGGCCGGGTCTTTTCCCACTGTATCTTCAGTGCCTGACACTGTACCTGGCAGACGTGGCTATTCTATAGATGCTGAATAAATGCTTACTTTATTTAAACAATTCTTGAACATTCACCTCTATTTCCTTACCCTGTATTCTATCCTATTCCCCCTAAATATTTACAGAGAGTTTTTCTAATTGTATAAGAATCTCGTAGTTCTATTTATCTTATTTTATCCTATTTTTCTAAATTTATTGAGGTATGGTTGACATACAATATTGTGTAAGTTTAAGGTGTACAACATGATGATTTGATCCACTTATATATTGTAAAATAATTGTCAAAATAAGCTTAGATAACACATCTATCACCTCACATAGTTACTATGGTGGGTTTTTTTTTGGGATGAGAAATTTTAAGATCTACTTTTTTAGCAACTTTCAAGTATATAATACAGCATTATTAACTCTAATTACCAGGCTTCACATTAGCTCCTCAGTACTTATTCACCTTATAACTAGAAGTTTGCACTCTTTGACCAACAATACCTAATTTCCCCACCTCCAACCCCAGCAACTACCATTCTAGTCCCTGTTTCTGAAAGTTCAGCTTTTTAAGATTCCACATATAAAGTGAGATCATACAACATTTGTCTTTCTCTGTCTGACTTATTTAACTTAGAACAACGCCCTCAGTTTGCATCCATGTTGTTGCAAATGGCAGGATTTCTTTCCTTTTTATAGCTGAATAATATTCAATTATACATATATGTATTTTTCTTTTTCCGTTTATCCATTCATTCATCAATGGACACTTACGTTGCTTCCACATCTTGGCTGTTGTAAATAATGCTGCAATGAACATGGGACAGTAGATACCTCTTTGAGATAGTTATTTCATTTCCTTCTAATATGTACCCAGAAGTGGAATTTCTGGATCATATGGTAATTCTATTTGTAATTTTTTGAGGAAATACCATACTGTTTTCCTTAGTGGCTTCACCAATTTACATTCCCACCACAGTGCACAGGAGTTCCTTTTTTTGCCACAGTTTTACCAACACGTGACAAGTTATCAGAATGATAATACCCATTCTGACAGGTGTAAACTGGTGTCTCATTGTGGTTTTGATTTATATTTCCCTGATTAGTGATGTTGAGCACAAGTTCATATGACTGTTGGCTGTATATCTTCTTCAGAAAAATGTCTATTTAGATCCTTTGCACATTTTAAAATTGGATTATGTGATGTTGTTGTTGTATATTTTTTTTTTTTGCTCAAGTTGTGTGAGTTCCTTATATATTTTAGATATTCACCCCTTATCAGATATATGACTTGCAAATATTTTCTCTCGTTCTGTAAGATACTTTTCCTCCTATCAATTGTCCATTTTTTTTTGCTATGCAGGAACTTTTAGTTTGACTTGGTCCTCCTTGTTTATTTTTGCTTTTATTGTTTGTGCTTTAGGTGTTTTGTATCCAAAAAAATTGTTGCTAAAACCAATGCCAAGAAGTTTTTTTACTATGTTTTCTCTTAGGAGTTTTATGGTTTCAGGTATTACATTCAAATCTTTAATCCATTTTGAGTTAATTTTTGTGTGTGGTGTAAGACAGTGGTCTAGTTTTATGCTTTTGCATGTGGCTGTGTAGTTTTCCCAATTCTATTTATTGAAGAGACTATCCTCTCTGTTATATGTTCTTTGCTCCTTTGTCATAAATTAATTGGCCATACGTACATGGGTTTATTTCTAGACTCTCAATTCCATTCTATTGGTCTGTGTGTGTGTGTTTTTATGCCAGTACTATACTGTTTTGATTTTTATAGTTTGTAGTATAGTTTTAAATCAGAAATTGTGATGCCTCTGGCTTTGTTCTTCTTTGTTTTGGCTATTTAGGGTCTTTTGTGGGTCTATACAAATTTTAGGATTGTTTTTTCTATTTCTGTAAAAAATGCCATTGAAATTTTGATACAGCCTGGGTATCTAGCAATTCTTAATCATTTATTGATAACCTAGAGTTGACCTCAGGTTACCAAAAAAGGAAGAAGGGAAAGAAAAGGAATGAGGAAAAGAAAAAGAGAAAGGAGAAATATATTAGAAAATAAATTTTTATACTTGACATTTCTATGTGATTTTATAGTTTACAGTGTTATTTCATATGCTAGTGGCAATTTTAAGCCTCCTCCTGATAAGGACAGACCTTCATGCTAGATGCTGTAATAGCATTCTGCAGCATCTTCCATATCACCTTTTACAATTGTTGGTATATCATTATTAGTGCCCACTGATGTGATCCCCAATACCTAGTGCAGTGCTCAATTCATTGAAGCTACTTAGCAAATATTTATGAACTCTGGGGGAAAGCATTATTATCTCCTTCTTGTAGACATATCATTAGAGAACTGACATTTCAATCTAAGGAGCTGGATTCCAAGTTTGGTGCTCTTTCCATGTCAGCTAACGTAGTGAACATTTATCACCCATGGGAAAAAATGGAAGGGGAAAATAATTGAGGGAAAGAAGAGAGGCACGAGAGGAGGAGGAAATCATAGAGATGGAGAGAAGTGGTTTGAAATTACACCTGATGATGAAGCAAGGATAAATACAGAGCATTGATGTACATGGGATGTGGCATTTGTGGGTCCATCAAGCTTAGCAAACCAAGAATTTCACTCAGAACAGATGCATTTCTAAAACCAGTAAAGCATAAAAATTCAATAGTACTTCCCCCATTGTAGCTCTCTGTACTCTCAGGCCAAACAAACAGTACTGCCACAGCTTTGAGAATGTGCCAAGTGGTAGTGGGAGCAAAGTCCTCCAGAGAATCCATGGGTAGGATCAAGCTGCCTCCTCCTGGCTTCATACAGCCGGAGTGTAGAGGGTTAGATGAAGCTTTTCTGTAGATAGGGAGATGTGCCTTCTGGAGTGGTACAGATGAGGACTAACAAATTCTATGACATGGATGTCACCACTTTTCATTTTGTAGCATTTCTGAACTCTTGGAAGGCAGCAGAGCCTATAGGTTAAGAGTACAGGCTGTGGAGCCAGAATTGGCTTGGGCTGGAAACTTGGTTCAGTTACCTCCTTGTATAAGCGTGGGCAAGTTACTCAACCTTTCTGTGATCTAGTTTCCTCATTTGTAATGTGGGAATAATAAAAGTACCTAACTCAAAGGGGTGTTGTGAAGATAAAATGGGATAATGCATGTAAAGGACGTAGAATAGAGTCTGGCCTGTGGCCAAAACTCAATAAACGTTGACTGTCTTTTTTAGGATTGCTTTCCAGTTGCACATATGGAGGAAACTGTCTGCAATTCTGTTCAGTAATCAATGAGCGTGGTGCCATTTTCCACTATCTGCGTTCCTCTAAGAATTCCTAGTCAACTGAAGGCACCCACAAGACCACACCTTAGTATCCTACCCTTGGTCAAAGTTTTTGGGAAAGTGAACAGACTCATCAAGAGCCACTGACATCTAACCCCTTAGGGTAGGTCACCTTCTACCCATACCTCAGCAGAGTTCCATAGGTTACATGGCATTCTCTTCCCTTAACTTGCCATTGATATTCACTTCAAGATAACACTAGCCATGAAGCTGGAGTTGGACTCCAAAAATCTACTGTAGTCACCCCAAAAGCTAGTCCTAGAAAACCTAGCAATTGCAGCTCAGTACTTTCTTAGACACACTAATTACAAGTGGTCTAAGTAAGAACCATTAGGTGGTTTTTTTGGCCAGCATGTTATCCATTTGGTGGTATGTGTGTATGTATGTATGTATCTGTCTATCTTTCTACTTACCTGAATTTCAACATTTTTAGTCAGGGCATGTATTCCCCAATCTGTTGACATATTTTTGTTACTGGGTAGAGCAGACAGGTGCCCCATTCTAGATTCAGCTCACCAACAACTTCCCCTGGCACTGGCATTTATTTGTCATTGGTAAAGTTTTTTGGTTATATCAGGCCACATGTTCCTCTGCAACTCTTTCCTTGCTCTAGGTCTCCATTGAATACATAAAACTATCTGAGCCCCTCATCAGGGTTTTCCAGATCCTCCATGACCTGGCCCCTGATCACACTTCCATCTTCCTCTCTTGTCCCTTTGCACCTTTCCATCTTTTCCCTGCATCTAGCCTCAGAATTTTAAGTGCCAGCCAGAGGAGCCAGGGTGGTTCTTGGCACTCTGTGCATATATTTACTTTCTTGCCTTTGCTTATGTTGTCTCTTCCCATATCACTTGCCTAATATCTCCTCATATTTTGGAACTTAGTTCATTCCTTACATCCTTCTGGAGTTTTTCTCTGATCCCCTTCTGCTGGATCAGATTTCCCTAGAATATTCTGACCAAATGTCTATCCTATTCCTTATACATTGTGTCATAATTTATGTATTGCATTTTTGTCCTTATACCTCCTTGACAATAGAAATCATTTCTTATCTGCTTTCTAATGCCCATAGTATCTGGTATATACTAGGCCCTCAATAAGTGTCTGTTGAATGAATTCGAATGATTATGACTAAAGATGTGAAAAACAAACAATATAAAAAGAAAACAACAACAACAACAAAAAAGCTATTTATGAGACACTATTAAAAGACAGACAGGACCAAAAGGCAGAATTAAATATACTTTCTAAAAATGACAACATTATAGTTATTAAAATTAAAAACCTAACAATGGATTGAACAGCAAATCAGACAGAATTAAAGGGAAATTCACAAACTGAATTGCAGCACAGAGTAGTTAAAACAGAAAATGTGAAAGAGAACTTAAGACACACAGACACACATATACACACACACACAGAGAAAGAGAGAGAAAAAGAGATACTAAAGTAAAAGTTATTGTAGAAAAAGAATATTTGAAAAGAGAATGGCTGACAAGTTTCTAGCATTGATAAAAGACAAGAATTCTCTCATTCAGAAATCATGAGTCTTGACAAAATATACAAAAGGGAAAATCCACACCTAGACATATAAAAATGTAATGCATTATAGAAGAAAATGTCATAAAAGCAAAGAACAGACTTCACCTAGAGAGAAATGATTATTAAAATGACAGTA
The DNA here is from genome assembly GCF_036321535.1 of Camelus dromedarius. Classification (NCBI taxonomy): domain Eukaryota; kingdom Metazoa; phylum Chordata; class Mammalia; order Artiodactyla; family Camelidae; genus Camelus; species Camelus dromedarius. Next base: position 16,652,298 of record NC_087437.1, on the reverse strand, counting down.
GCTTCTCAACCATTACAATGGAAACTAGAACGCAATGGGGGAATAATAGCTAAAAATGCTGAGAAACAACTTAAGTGTCCATCAACAGATGAACGGGTAAACAAAATATGGTATATATACAACACAGAATATAAATCAGCTGTAAAAAGGGATGAAATTCTGATACGTCCTATAACATGGATGAACTTTGAAAACATTATGCTAATATTGTATGCTAATATTGACAAATATTGTATGTTTCCACTTATATGAGATACCTAGAAAAGGCAATTAAAAGAGACAGACAGTAGAATAGAAGTTATCAGGGACTGGAGGAAGGGAAGAAGTTATTGTTTAATGGGTACAGAGTTTCTGTTTGGGTGATGAAAAAGTTCTGGAAATGGATCATAGTGACAGTTACACAATATTGTGAATGTGCTTAATGCCACTGAATTGTACATTTAAAATGTTTAAAATGGTAAATTTTATGTTATGTATGTACCACAATAAAAATGATGAAAGACACTAAATAGTAATTTGGAAGTCTTTGTTGAGATAAGTTACAACAATAAAGGCAAAATAAATATACTTGCAAAGAAGAAATGTTGACTCAGTTACCACTAATAGATCTTTGATGAAAGAACTACAAATAAAAGAACTTAAGGAAAACCCTAAAGGAAGTTATAATAGACAAGAAGGAATGGTAGGTAAGAAATTGATAGACATGTGACTAAATCTAAATAAGCAATAGCCACATAGAACAACAATAATAATACTGAATATATTTAATAGTAAGACCAAGAAGTATCTAAAATGCTAGTCAACTTTAACATGTGAAATAATATAGATGATCAGTGTTAAAAAAATTTAGGTCTTTGTATTGTTTGGATGAGACTATGGATACTGACTAATATTAGATGTTGAGTATGCCTGTTTAAAATTTAAAGAAGCAGTAACAACAAAAAAATGGAAATTATAAAGTAGTAGCAGGGGGAATAGAGAGTAAGTGAAACTCAATCCAATGAAAGGCAACAGAGGAGAAAATTTTGTATAGAAAAATTAGAATAAGTAGAAGGACAAAATAAGATGATGAAACTAAAGCCTAATTATCAATAATCACAATAAATATAAATGCACCAAACTTGTTGTTTAAGATGTTAATTGCTAAAATTTAGCTGTATCTGGATACAAGGGACATACTTAAAACAAAGACAGAGAAAAGTTGAAAGTAATAAAAAAAATACATGCTAAATGAACAACTAACCAAAATACATTTTAAAAATGTATTACAAGGTCAAAATGATAATGATAAAAAATTCTATAAGAAGAAATAATTTAAAACTTGTATGCACCTAATAACATAGCCTCAGATTATATAAAGCATGTTGTCAGAATTATAAGAACATGATAAAGCTATAATCAGTATTGTATCAATGAACTGTATATTAAATAGTATTTTATAGATGAAATATACAATGATCTAGTGAAGGATATAGAAGATTTGAACAACAGGATTAAGCAGCTAAAAAATTAATAAATAAAATTGATATATATTATAATACATAATTGATTAAAAATTTATCACTTACTATGAGGTAAATTTGTACATATATTTATTAAATATATATTTACATATATAACTTATATATATGTAAATTTACCTGATACTAGGTCACAGCTTTCAAATATCAAAACTTTACTGGCAGGCAGACTCTACTTTCTGATCATAATACAATTCAGTTAGAAATCTATAAAAATGTGACTGACAGCTTTCATACATTTGGGAATTTAAAGGGCCCATATGTAAGTAATTTGGAGGTGGCAGAAGAAATCCTAAGAAAAGAAATACTAGAAGTGAATAACAATAAAAATGCAAAGCATCAGAAATAATTTAAGGATGGGATGGATGGAAGGCAGAGAGCTATATTTTCCATGTGAGAATTTTCAAGATCCTTAGTCATTAAGATAGACTTTTTTGGGCAGAAACTGCCCTGCTGCCCAGAGATGAATGTGTGGCACGGTGGACCACAACAACAATTTCCATGCTGGGTTCATTAACATGCACCAGTAATCAAGAAGTATGCTCTGCTTGAATTCTTACTAAAACAAGTACTATAACAGGCAGTCTGCTAAGGGTCAGGAGAACCAAAGAATTCAAGGGAGTAACAATAAAGTACTTCATCACTACCTTGGAAGTTCAGTCCAACTCTTCCTGTAGGTAAACAGTATTTCTGTTAAGAGAAAGGGAGACCAGAATAATGGTTAACATGGAACAGGATTAAGTAACCAAATACAGATCCCGGGGCTAGGAGAAAATGATTTGGGTGTGGTTTCTTCCATAACTTAGAGGAAGTTCTCAAATGAGCTCACATTTGGGGGAAAGCAGCAGATGATAACAGCCACATCCAAGGACTACCTTCCCCTGTCCTCAGAGGCAGCTTAGGGTCTCAACTAGAAACTGCATCTCTCTAATGTGCTGCTTACATGGCAGAATAGGCCACCAGCAAGACTGTGGCAGTAATTTTGCCTCTTACTCGTGGTGTTTCAAGGCCCAAGTGTGGGTAAGATGGAACCCAATAATTGGCTGTTAGGAGATGGCCTCACACTTGCTTCCTTTAGGGTAAACAGGGAAATCTTATCTCTAGGCATACTGCCCTCTCCAGAGTCCAGGACTGGGCCTCTCTGCTGGACATCACCTTGTGTTGACTCCAGTGTGACTCCAACTCCTTTCATGAGCCATAATGTGTAGAGGAGTGGGGGAGGGGGTAAGAAACTGCCTTAGCCAAGACTCTTGTAGGGAGGAAGACTTAAGTATGAATATGGGTATGTCTCTGTCTGGGAAACTTCCCATTACCTAGTCTAAAAGATTTATTAGAAGGGGCTGATAAATCCAGTCAAGTTCACTCTGTAGCACCCCACAGGTACAAGAAAGTAATGGCTCTCAAATCTGTGAGAGCAGTGATTCCTAAAATTTAATGTGATACGACTCTCCTGGCAGGCACATTAAAACAATTTCCTGGGCCCTTTCCCCAGAGGTCATAATTCAGTAGATTGGAGTGGGGCTTGTGAATTTGCATTTTTCATGGGCACCCATCTGATACAGCCTTGCTGGTCTGAGGATCCTACTTTGAAATACTATAGGAAAAGATTGGGGAGAAAAGCAGGGGTGGAGGTGAAGAGAGGGAGACATTGAACTGCTGGAGTCCCTACAGCATCCATTTATATATCAGATAGCTTTTTTTGCAGGGGGTTGGAGGGGGAGATTGGGTGAATCTACGAAAATTCCCAGCTTTTACTCTCCCCTGCCACTTAAAGATTGTTCTGACTTTGGATCCTGTTTATTGCTCTCCTCTGCACAAGGAGGGGACTAATTTCTTAGTTTAGAGGGGCAGAAAATGGACAGTGGGGGATGGAGAGAGAGCTGGAGAGATGAGAAGAAAAGGAAAGGGCGGAAAGACAGGAGGTTCAGGGTCCAGTGATGGTGGAGCTTTCCAGGCAGCTTTGGAGAGAGATGTGGGAGCAGCTGTGGGGCATGAGGGAAGTGGAGGAGAGAAGAAAGAGAATTTCTTTGAGTGCCAGGGCCCTTAGGGTGCAAGAGTGTGGTCTGAGGCAGCCCATAGGTATTTGAGAGATGCTGGAAGCACCTCAAGTTATTTTGAAATTACTTTTTGATTGCTGGGTGGCGTGTCTTAGGGTGTGACACTGCTCTGAGACCCTGGTCTTTGGCTCCACTGGGGTTACAAAAGCATGGCACTTCTGACATGTGTGGGAGACTAGGGGGCCCAGGTGGGACCACTCAGTCCCTCAGCCTCATGAAGACCCTCCATGTTTCTCCCTGGACCAACTGTTGCAACGGTTTCCTACTGTTATTCTGCTTTAAGGTCCTCCTCCCACCTCCCTCCACACACAGCCATTAGCCTAATCAGCCTAACCCAGAATTCTGATAACAACAGCTAACATTCAGTGGCTCTGCCAACAGAGCCCTTGGCCCCCTGGAACCTCAGATTCCCTAGTGTTACAGCAGGCTCTCATTTCTCCTCCAAGCCTCTTTAGTAGAGGGCTTGTTTCAGGTTCCACTGACTATTGATTTTAACCAACATAACTTTCAAGGCATTCAAGGCTTCATATTCCTTGTTCGAATCAATGCTTCTAGTGTTCCTTTCTCCACACCTCTGTTCCTTGGATATTTACTTACAGTTTCCCACCTCCATGCCTTTGCACATGCTGTTCCTGCCACCTGGAATGCTCTCCTTATCACCTCTCCCTAGTAAGATCAACCCATTCTTCAAGGCTTTAGGAACCTCCTATGATCATCTCTACTCATCCCTCCCATCAGGGAACTTTATTTGTACTTCCTTATATTAAAACTCTGATGCTACTGTAGTTGCCTGTGTTCTAGTCTTACCTGTCTTTTAAGACCGGTGCTGTCCAATAGCCACTTGTGCCTATTTAAATTAATTAAAATAAAAAATTAAATTCCCTACATTTCAAATGCTTAATAGCCCATGCAGCCAGTGGTTACCGTACTGGGCAGTATGTATAGAAAACATTTCCACTATTGCAGAAGGTTCTACTGGACAATGCTGGAACTATGCATCATGCACTCTCTCTTAGGTTTATTGAATAAAAGTTAGTTGCATTGAATCAATTATAATTTTATTGGCTGCTTTGTCTTGATTTCTCACCCAGAACTGGAGCTTTATATTTTCAGCTTTTAAAAAGGCATGTGTTACCACCTAGCTCTCTTTTTTTTGAGGACGGGCTATGTTCTGTTGAGGTGAAGCCCCATCCTCCGCTCTGTGGGTTGCCTTCATTACAGGGCCTTTCTAAGAGTCATTTGGTGTGCCATCTTCTTCCAGGTGTGTCCCAGGTCACTTCTCCTGCCCTACCCCTTGAGCAGTGTTCTTCTGCAATAAGGCCTTAGGAGAAACAGCAGAGGCTTGTAACCATCAAGGTTACACTGCCACTCAGGAGAGGTTGCCAGTCTTTCTAGACAGACCCTTATGCCTGCAGGTGGCAAACGACACGGATACAAGGACACCTATGACAATTAGCAATAGCATTTGTCTTTCTCATTACTTTCTTGAAAAATCAATTGTCTGTAGAATAGGCTTTTGGGAAGAAACCATAAGACCAGAATGACCACAAGAGGGCACCAGCACACCTTAAACAACCTTTACCTCCGAAAACCCCGGGAAGGTTTCTGGTTGCAAGGGCAGGATAGAACGAATACATATCAGATCGCAAAGGAATAGAAAAAAGGGGGAAAAAAACCCCAGACCCATCACAGTGTTATGTCTAACCAGAAGGACTGCTTACCATATATTTTATGCATCCAGAACCTCCTTAAATATAGGAATAACAAGAATATTATACAACAATAGCCAGACAAGGGATTAGGTTGAAAATACTCCAAACAGGGATGTGAATAGGTCAGTAGACTTTAAAGCAGAATAAACCTCACTTCGAAGCAAGGTAGCTATGGAAACATTACCAAAATCATTCCGTTACTTCATGGCTGCCGTGGTTTCTGCAGCCAGGAAATGCTGTCAAGGGAGGGCAGAATATTATTTTCTTATAAATAATACAACACAGAATCCTATATGGAAAGTTGCAAGAAATTAGATTTCAGAGGTAGAGATGTTTCAACAAAAATACCCAACAGCTTTAATTTCGTTTCTGATAACTTGGCTCTGGGTTTGCAGTTGTTAAGTTTTTCTCTATTTCTGTTTCCTGCTGCAGAAAAGTAGCCTGTGAGAGATTCATTTCCACATCTCTGGATATATTATATACACACAAATTGCGTGCACATTTAGCATGGCTGATGGAAGTCACCTGTTCAACCCTGGTATGACCCATGTGAGGGCGGGTGACCATAGTTCTTAGATAAGGGGTTGATTTTTTGGTAAGGAATAAGCCTGGAGCTATGCTGCTGAAGGCCACAGGGTTCTGCTACTGACTCTCTGAGACCCTAGACCAACTGCCCATGCCCTTGAACTTGCCAGCAAACCCCAGTGTGCACATAAAGGCCACTATATGTGGCTGTTCCCTGACCACGTTGATCATGTAGGTGGGGGTGTGGGTAAACGAAGTAGGTTGGTGTAAGAGGGGTATGTGTTTGGTAAGTTGGGTAAATGTGGTATCTGTGCTGGAAATATGCTAAATATCAGGCCGGTGGTGCTTGGGACTAAGAGTGAAATGCTGGTGCTATTATGAGGTCATTCAGCCATCCTGGCCCGAGAAGCACCATCTATCCCCACTGAGTCTCAAGGGAGCTGTTTAAACAAACAACAATAACAAATTGGGAATCAAATGCCCAATGCAACAACACAGCATGCTTTGGTAAGAGACCAAGTTGTCCATATGCTTGAGGTCTCAAGACTAAGTGACAAGTGGAATCTCCTAGCCTCCCCCGAACCTACACATTGGGGTGTGACTTCTGGCCACATAGAGAAAGGAATTCAGAGATCTGGGGGTGGGTTGCGATATAGCTTAACAGTACGGGTGGGGAAAGAGGAGAGGAAAAGAGCAGAGTAGCCTTGACTCTTAACTTAAAAAGAAAGTGGTCCATTCAATATCCTGAGGGTGGAGGTGGGTTGGAATTTTGTACAGTCAAACTTTTCCCAGGGAAAGAGATCTTAGTTTCCTCCTTGTCCAGAGAAGTGGCTTTAGCACTTTAGTGAGCATCAGAATCACCCCAGTTTCTGATTCAGTAGGTCTGGAGCGAGGCCAAAGACTCTTCCAATCAACTACTGAGGATGCTGATGTCGCTGGTTCAGGGACCACAATTTTTCAACCACACCTCTAGAACATTGCAGGTGGCTTAGGTCAAGTATCAACAATGTAAATGTGATATGGGTTTAATTCTGTCCCTGAAACAAGGGATAATTACTTAGGGCTCATTACTTACAGAAAAATGTCTAATTCACACATCATACAGTTCCCCTATTGGAAGTGTATAATTTAATGGTTTTTGGTAGGTTCACAGAGTCGTGTAAGTCTGCTGGATAAATTTCATCACTCCAAAAAGGAACCCCATACTTATCAGCAATCATTCCCCATGCCTCCCAACTCCTCCAGCCATATACAACCATTAAATACCTTCTGTCTCTATAGATTTGCCTATTCTGGACATTTCATGTAAATGGAATCCTACAACATGTGGTCTTTTGTGGCTGGCTTCTCTAACTTAGCATGAGGTTTCCAAAGTTCATCCATAATGTAGCATGTACTAGTGCTTCATTTCTTTATATTGCTTAATAATATTTCATTGTGTGTGTGCATACCATGTTTTATTTATCCGTTCATTAGCTAATGGGTATTTGGGTTGTTTCTACTTTTTGGTTATTATGAATAAAGCTGCTATAAACATTCATGTATAATTTTTTGTGTGGCTAAATAATTTTATCTTTCTTGGGTATATATTCAGGAATGGATTGGCTGGGTTATATGATAACTGTATATTTAGCATTTTGAGGAATTGCCAAATCGTTTTCCAAAGTGGCTGAAATTTTACATTTTACATTCCCATCACCAGTGAGGGTCCAGTTTCTCCATATCCTCACCAACTCTTGTCTTTTGACTGAAGTCATTCTAAGTGGGCCTTAAGTGGTATCTCATGCTGTTTTGATTTGTATTTCTGTGATGGTTAATGATGTTGAGCGTCTTTTCATGTACTTATTGGCTATTTGTGTATCTTCTCTGGAGAAATGCTTTTTCTGATCCTTTGGCCATTTTAAATTGGGTTATTAGTCTTTTTATTGTTGAGTTGTAAGTGTTCTTTGCATTCTTTATATAAATCCTTTGCAGATATATGACTCAAAAACATTTCTCACTTTATGTGTATGCTGTCTTTACACTTTCTTAATGATGTCTTTCGAAGAATGAAAGCTTTTTAAAAGTTTGATGATGTGCAATTTATCCATTTTTTCTTTGATCACTTATGCTTTTGGTATCATATCTAAGAAGCCATTGCCTAATCCAATGTCATGAAGATTTATTTCTATGTTTTCTTCTAAGTGTTTTATAGTTTTAGCTCTTACATTTGTGCCTATGATCAATTTGGAGTTAATTTTTGTGTATGATGTAAGGAAAGGGACCAACTTCAGTTGTCATCCATTTAAAACATGGTAAAAAAAAAAAACTAGAGCAACAAAAGAGCCCCCTTTTTTGTGTGAACTTTTAAATATTGATGTGGTTTGAACAGTATTTATTTATTTATTTGTTTATTTATTTATTTATTTTCAACCATTTAATTTAGTTTTATTCTATTTTTTCATTTTTAGTTTTAATAGGTAGAATTGTTACAATTTGACTGCACATGTACAATATATTGCATGTAAATAAATATACACAATATATTGCACATATTTAAAAATTTTACATATATGTATTGTTCATTGTTTCTAAATACGTTTTGAGCTTTAGCTTTTTAAACTTTCATAGTTATCAAAGGAATAAAGCCAACCACAAGATAAGAATTAATTCAAAAAGATACATACACTCTGCTATTAACAGCAACATTATTTATAATCGCCAAGATATGGAAGCATCCTAAATGCACATCAATAGATGAATGGACAAAGAAGATGCAGCATATATATGTAATGGAATATAACTCACCCACAAGAAAGAAGGGCATTTTGCCATTTGCAGCCTTTCATTCACTTTTTTTTTCACTTCAGAAACCAGAATTTTATAACTGGCATAAACATTTCCGTTGCATCAAAAACAACAAAATACCTAGAAATGAACTTAACCAAAGAGGTTACCTATACTCTGAGAACTGTAAAACATTGATGAAAGAAATTGAAGATGATACAAAGAAATGAAAAGATATCTTGTGCTCTTGGATTGGAAGAATCAACATTATCAAAATAGTCATACTACCCAAAGCAATCTACAGATACAATGCAGCCTCTATCAAAATACTCACATTTTTCACAGGCCTAGAACAAACAATTCCAAAATTTATATGGAACCATAAAAGACCCCAAACTGCCAAAGCAATCTTTTGTAGGTCTTTTCCTCCCTTTTTCTTCTTTTTTGAACAGTATTTATTTTTGTGGTTGTGACCATAACTGATCAAATATATTCATTTATCCAATAAATAATTTCAGAGCATCTAATTTGTGCCAAGCATGTCTAAGTTGCTGGTGATACAGCAACAAAGAAAGCAAAGATCTTGCCTACGTGTAGTTTACATGCTAGTGAGGAAGATGTTTCCAAGCTAAATAAATAAATAAATAAATAATATATTGCAGTAGCAATAAGCATTATGAAGGAAAAGCAGAGTGAAAGAATAGGAGTGATGTGAGGGTTCAGGAAAGAATACTGTTTTATATTGAGTAGAAAAGTCAGGAAATGCTTTTTCATAGTGGCCACATTTGTTAGGTGACCTGAATTACATAAGAAGGCAAGCCCTGTAAACATCTGGAAGAGAGAGAAGATGCTAATGGCATGGAGAAAGAGAATGCTTGGATTCTTCTAGGAAGAGTAAGTAAGGTAGTGGGGCTAGAGTATGACACAAGAGGGGAAAATGGGTGGAAAATGAAACTGGTGAGGGAGTCAGGGGCCAGATCTATGGGAAAACCAGACTTCCCCAGATTTTCTGATTTTTTGCCTGGCAATGTATCTTGGCCTACAATATTTACATTGGCCTTGAGCAAAAGTCAATACCATTCTTTCTCTCTCTTTGAATCTAATACCTGCTTAACATTTTTAGTAAACAGATTAAGAATAAAGAATACAAATAATTATGTGAACATAATTCTAAGCATAGATTTCCTTGAAAATAAACAAACACCAAAATAATTCAAAAGAAAAAAGTAATTGAAATAAAGAAACTTTCAGAGTTTTTCCGTTTCTTTTCCTAAGTTATTTCCATTAACCAAACTTTCCCCTTTCTTTGTTTAAAGTCCGTGGCCAGGTTTGCAGGCTGCCTGTGAAAATTTCTCTTCCATAACTGAGTCACAGGAAGCAGCCTGTGGAAGGGGAGTCTTTTACTACAATTTGTAACTAATTTTCTAAAGTCTATTTTGTACCAATTTATTTAAGTTAAAAAAAAAAAAGGAAAATTGCTTCTCCCCAAAAAAGAAATTTTCAAAGTGAAAACAAACAAACAAAGAAAAGAAAACAAACTTACAATTGACTACAATTCCCATACTCTCTTGCAGCAGTTGGGGCCATGTGACCAGTTCTCACCAATGATATGAGTGGAAGTGATGTGTACCACTTCTAAGCTGTGGCCTTTAACAGGCAGGTGAAGCTTCTCTTGGTTCTTTCCCTTTTCAGCAGCTAGATGCAGAGGTTGCAGAGAAAGATGAGGCTTGAGAGGATGGTTTAGCCACAAATTGGAAGGAGCCTGAGTCCCTGAGTCAGTATGTGATGAAGAGCTTCCTGAAGAAATGCTTGCCTTGGATTGTTATGTGATTTGAGCGTTTACATTTGTGAATACCTTTGCTAAAGCAATTTAGCCTACCATAACTGATATAAAACTCAACTTAGACACAAAACAGACTTCTTGGAAAGCCATACTGAAAGAGACTAGGTTTGAGAACAATGTTAGACTGGATCTGAGAAAGAGGCATCTGGGCTGAGGAGGTCTGGGATCTAATGGGGTCTCCTCTCTGGTCATATGCATATTGAGCCCCTGCATGGCTACACATCTTTTCATTTTTTTCCTGTGTCCTTAGCAGTGGAGATGAAGGGGTGGGTGTGGGTGATAGTGGGAATGTGGCAGCAGTAATGGGGCAGGCATGAGCCCTTCAAAGTGTCTTCTGGAGCTCTTGGACAAGTGGGCTGAGATGGCACCTGACCCAGGAGGGTCACAGGGCCCTGAGTATGTCCATCATCTCTGTTCTGCCAATGGGCTGAGGACTGCAGACCCCTCAGTAGACCATAAATGGGAGCTTATTGGTTCAATAGCACACTGACTCGTTTTAAGCGAAAAGAATAAAGATTTTTATTAGGGACTGTAAGCAGCATTCAATAATCCTCAAATTCACCTCATCAAAAATCAAGCCACAATCAATCAAACATAACAGTAGTTCATTCTTGCACAATTCATGAGTTAGGGCAAAACACTCATCACCTTATGTTAGGACATTAAGATAATTACTTAGCTCTTGAGGGCAGGCAATGAGGAGCTATACCTCATTTCTGATCACATAAACCAGATGTTATGGAAAGAGAGGTCGTTTGTATGAGGCAGAGAGAATTCTGGGCTGAATTCTTTGTGAATTCTTTGTGGCACTGGCTACAAAGGTCAAATGGTCACTAGTGGATCTGGGCCCAAACTTAGCTGAGAAAAATAGATGAGGCATGCTAACTTTGGGCAAGTCAAGTAAGTTGGAGGTGAGGCAAACTTAGGTGAGTGTAGTAAATGATGACCTCTCAATTTTGACAAGTGTTTGATGATTTAAAGATGAGAAATCTGCCTGTAACCTTGCCTCTGTTTGTACTTGTGCTTTCTATTGTTTTTGGTTCTTTTCCCCTAGAATTTTTTTAAAACCTGGAAGTTCAGAAGATGTTTTCACTTTTGTCTCTGCTGGACTAAGAGAAAAAAGATACTTATTAAAATCTAAGCCAAGAGAGGTAGGAAGAACAAACTGCCACCAGCAGTTATGGTGTCAGTGGTCATCTCTAGGGTAAGTAAAGACAGGGGTCCTCCCTGGGAGAGAGTTAAGGATGGAGCTGGTTGGTCCTCTTTCTATCCTTGAGTTTTTCCTCACAAGCTTTCGTGTGTGTGTGTATGTGTGTGTGTGTGTGTGTGTGTGTGTGTGTGTGTGGTTGGTGTTAACTTTTTTGGAAATAATTTTAAACTTACAGTAAAGTTGCAAGAATAGAAATAGAACACAGATCACCCATATATTCTTTGCCCATATTCATGTATTTTAACAGTTTGCTGGATTTGCTTTACCATTTGTGAGTGCTAAATACTTTCTATCAACACGTACATACACACACATAATTTTTTTCTGAACTGTCTGAATGAAGGTTGTATACCTCATTGCCCTTTACTGCTGAATCCCTCAGCGTGTATTTCCTAAGACTAAGAATAGCCTCTTGACCACGCTGCAGGGATCAATTTCACTCAATTTAACACTGATACAATATTTTGATCTAATCTACCTACTATATTCCAGTTTTTTCAGTTGACCCAATAATGTCCTTTGCAGCTTTTTCTCCCCTTCCAGTAATGGATCCAGATTAGCACTGCAATTAGTTGTCATGTTTTTTAGTCTCTTTATCTGGAACATTTCTATAGCCTTTCTTTGTCTTCAAAGACATTGGCATTTTTGAAGAATTCAGACCTCTTTCTTTAAAAAAAAAATAGAATGTGCTTCATTTTTGGTTTGTCTGATGTTTCTTGATGGTTAGCTTCAGGCTACAGTGTAGGCATAACCTTCAGACAGCATCATTCTGGAGGCACACAAAGTCCCTCTGCCTCTCCTTGGTGATGCTAATTTTGCTCCCCACTCACCTTTCAGGAGAACCTTTTAAGACCATGAAGATATTCTCCTCCTTGTTAACAATTCCCTCCAGATTTAGCAACCATTGATGATCCTTGCTTGGACCAATCTTTGCTCTGGTGGTTGCAAAGTGATGATTTCCCAACTCCAGCCCACCCCTCATTTACCAGTCAGCATTTGGCACACCTTGTGATTTTGATTCTGCTGTAAGAGCACATTTCCTTATAGAATTCAGAAAGAACTGATTCTGTTGTACAAATTTAAATTCTGTTTTTATACATAGGAATAGGATATTTTACTCTTATATCTGACAATGTACTAAAATAAGGTGTTAAAGAAAAGCTTAACTCCATCTTGGTTTTAAAATATTATGTTCTGAGGTGAGGAGGGTATAGATCAGCGGTAGAGCACGTTCTTAGCATGTACAAGGTCCTGGGTTCAATCCCCAGTCTGCCATTAAAATAACTAACTAACTAAATAAATAAATAAACCTAATTACCTCCCCCCTTCAAAAAATAAACAACATAAAAATAAAATTTAAAAATCTTTAAAAAATTGTTAAAAAAGGAAGCATGCAAACTAACAAAAAGTAAAGTTGAAAACAAAAAAATTAACAAAAAAAGACTTGAGCTAAAGAGATGTTTAAAAAAAAGGTTCAAAAAATATTTTGTTCTGCTTAAATATGGTGTAGGTAGAATGAAGATTGTGAGTGAGTTGGAGGTCTTCAGTTCTTATTAAACAAGCAAGCAAGTAAGGCCACAAACAGTTGACTCCCAGGGACTGAGGGCTGGTTGAAGAAGGACTTCCTCTTTGAGCCAAATCATCCCCTTCTTACTAGATAAAAAGAAAAGCTCCTCTGTGTGTATATACACTTTCCACCATGGACAGTAAGTAGCTTGACTCTAATTGCTTTCCTTTCCTGGCTGTTGGCAAATGGTGTGGCGTGGAATATCAGTCTCTCACGCAGAAGAGCAGAATGATTAGACAGCAAGCCCGCTAATTAGAATGTTAGGGCAGCATCAGGGCACCATCTCACTGCTAAAGTGCATGGAGGCAGCTGAGACTGAAAACCTGGGGCGAAAACCATGTGAAATATTTCTTGGTGCCCAAATCTCTAATACCCGGAAGAAAAAAATGCCAAGGACCAACCCCAAACAGGATTTACACTCTTAGGAAAGACGCAAGTTGAATTATAGCTGAAGCTTTGGGTCAATGCCAAAATGCGATGAAGCTGTGAAGGATGTCTGTTAAAGGTAGCAACGAGGTATACACACTTCTTTAAATCTTGCTCTAAATGCTGCTATACATTTTTATCTATAATGATTGGAGATGAATGGTCATGCTTTGTTAGCTTAATAAAGTATTCTATTTCAATAGAAAAAGCAGAGAGGTGTGGAAAAGCATGTTAACTTCTTTCTCCTGTGGGAAGAGTTTAGTTCCCATCTACAGTCACAGTCCAATGCCGGGTCAGCCCAGGAGTAGCCAGCTCAAATTGTAGTCATGGTTATAAGAGGGAAGAGTCCATGTGTGCAAACTCCAAAACCCAAACCTACAAAAGAAGGTAGCAAACAAGTTCCTGGGAGGAATGAGAGACAGTGAGAGGGGCCAGGGAGCCGGGGATCCTGCCCTGAACATGTGATGGGTATTGTGGCTCTAAAGTCGGGGAGATGACTTTTGGCATAGATGCCAATTGAAAAGTTGGTCAGGCCTTGACTACACCAGCCTCTTTTACTAGATGCCTCTTATCTACACCATGGGGCCAGTCTCTGCCATTTTCCAAACCCTTTCTGCCATGTTCCTGTTCTTTCTGATGCCACGTAGTCTAAACTGCTGAGGACTGGGGTCCTGTTAAGGAAATATTTTCCCGAGTGGTAGAAAACAGGACTTCCTGAAGAGATGCCTTGGAAACTGTTGATACACACTTCAAAGGGTGGAAGCAGAAGCCCTTCTTCGTTAAAAAGAAAGATTTTTGGAATCTAAAAAAAAGAGACACAAATGAAGTCATTTACAAAACAGAAACAGACTCACAGACACAGAAAACAAATTTAACGGTTACCAGTGGGGAAAGGAGGTGGGAAGGGATAAATTGGGAGTTCGAGATTTGCAGACACTAACTACTATATATAAAATAGATAAACAACAAGTTTATACTGTACAGCACAGGGAACTACATTCAATACCTTGTAGTAACCTATAAGGAAAAAGAATCTGGAAAGGAATATATGTAGATATGTGTATGACCAAAGCATCATGCTGTGCACCAAAAATGGACACAACATTGTAAACTGACTATACTTCAAAAAAAAAAAAAAAAAAGGACAACGATATGTTTAAAAACAAAGATGTTGGACGCCAGGCAGCGGGGAGGAATGTGTGAGGTGGACACACCGACAACCGCAGCAGTGTGGAGCTGAATGGCAGCCCACCATTTCCCAGCTGCATGATCTTGGCTATCAGTTACCTAAACTCTCCAAGCAGAGATTTTGTCATTCTCATCATAGAGTTAAAAGCACTTACCTCTTGGTGTTGTGAGGAGTAAATTTAATAATTTATATAAATTTCTTGGTACAAAGCTTGAAGCACAGTAAGCATTAAACAAGTGGTAGCCGGTGTTGGTAGCTATTACAGTCGTGCCTAAATTACGGCGCCTGGTGTTGAGATTCCCGTGCAGTCTGCCTCCAGCTTGCCTGCTTATCCTGTTTCCCACTGTCCATTCATTCCTTCATCCCTGCTCTGTGTGTTCATCATGAACTCGCACCAGCCCCAGCCAGGTCCCTGCCCACATCTTCCCTTATTCTCGCCATGGCTTCCGGATGACTAGCCCCTTCCCACGCTTTCATCTCACCCCCCGAGGCTCAGCTGAAGTCCCATTTCCTCCCTGAAGCCCTTGACAGCTAGTTCTGCTTTACTTCAGGCTCTTCCGTTCTCTGAAACACTATTGTAATTACTGTTTGTTCACAGAGTTTAGTGCTAGATTATATAGAGAAGAAATTTCTGTGATGATGGATATATTCTATAGCTGTGTTGGCCAAAAAGGAGGCACCCACCGTATGAGGTTATTGAGTATTTTAAATGCGACTGATGTGATTGGAGAGGTTAATTTTTAATTTTACTTCCTTTTCATTAATTGAATTTCGCACTTGAACTGCACTTGGCCCAGCGTGTCAACCATTGACCCTGACAACAGCTCTTGTAAGAGCTAATACTCTTGTGTTTCCGCTAGCCTTCTGGGGCCAAACCTCTTTTCTCATCCTGTGGTGTCCCCTTGGCTCCTAGAGAAATCGAGGGATGGACTTAGGGAACGAGGGAAGACATGGGACAGAGGGGCAGTACGCAGTCAGGGAGTTTGGGGTGAGCTAGACTGAAGGTGGGGTGAAGGGGGCCCAGTGCGTTGCCTCCCACCTGTGGATGAGTAACCCTGTGGAACTGGCTGCACACCTCAGCAGGATTTACAGGAGCCCTGCTCTGGGGACCCAGCAGGCCTTGCAGCCTTTCATGTGAATGAAGTCTCTTGGGGGCCACAGGGTCATTGTGGCTGACCTTGGGCCTGACCTTTGCAGGGACCCCTGGAGTTGGTGCTCTGGTATCCCTTTGGGCTAGACCAGGTCTCTGCTTGACCCTTCCTTCCAAACTGGACCCTTCTCAGAGAATCCTCACCCTGTCACTCAGTGCCAGCTCCTGATTTCAGATTCTTCAGAGCTGCCTCACTCTCCTCCCTGTCTGTCTTCAGTCTTTCTTCTGTATTTCCCAATAGTTTGTGGACTTTTAGAGATGGCAGACCTCTTCGAGAAGGTACTAAATGCTATGGACACCCTTAGAAGAATGCAGGTGGCCACATTAATATGCAGTTTTGCAGACTATTTCGGGAAGATCAGATCCCTTGAAGCCCAGGCCGAGGTCTGAGACCCTTGGCTAAGAACACTTTCTTTAGTCTGACCTTAGAAGTTCCATGTGCTATTCCTTCCTCTCTCAGCACGGGCTCAGCTCTGACTAATTCTGTCCTCATTGGGCAATGTTCTGATGACTGGTTGAGGGCTCTAGTTACCTTCATAACAGGAACAGGCACTCTAAATAGCGGTGAGGAGTATTTCAGTCACTATTAATATCTATCCTCGTTGGTAGGTTAATAAATTGGCATTATGGCTTATAAATCCTTTTCCCACCTCGCAGAAGAGTTTTTAGAGCCTGGTGATATCTAGGGGAAATACTAACATTCATAAAACAGTGGTACTGAGCTCCAGACCCTGGGCTGAGTGTGCCCTCCCCACCTCCACCCCCACCACCTCCAGTTAATTAGGGGATTCCAGCCCTGGATCTGTTGTGTAGTATCATTCATATCCTCAGTTGAACTTTGAATTTGCCCTTCTCTAACTCAGCTGGGCTTTATTCTGATCTAACCCAATCCTCTCGTTCACAGAGCACAGAAGTTTAGAGCTAGAGGACATGTGGAGACCATTTCTTGCAGAGGACCAGGGAGGGAAGTGGTGGGTCCAAGGTTCCATAGTGGGTGGTGATAAGGCAAGGTTAGAACCCCGTGGATTTATGTACCAATTCTGTCTCTCAATTTCATGATACTTTATGGATGATTTATCCTTGAGTTTGGGATAAAATGACCTAGGAAGTAGAACCTTTATCATATGTGTAGAGATACCTCATTGCCTGCCTTGAATATATTCTTGCAAATTTGATAATAAAGTGAATTTCAGTAAATTAAATATTCTATCATGTCTTTCAAAGATTAGAGATGTATTCCTTCCATAAAAGCTTTCAGCCTTGGGTGTACACATGGATATAATAGAAAAAAAATGCACTTAGAGCGAAAATAATTTTCCAATGAAATATTAAAATAATGTTCAGAATAAACCAACAACTATTAAAGTGTGAGATAATAATTTTTTGTCTAGAGGAAGATATAGCCTGTCTACGTCTTTACATTTAATAAGCATTTTTCTCTAGCCACAGGTAAATATTCCTTTGGAAAAGCTTCCTTCTTTCTGAAGGGTTTACCTTGCGTGATCACTTTTAATTGTTTATTTAACAGACTGGATTAGCTGGCTGCAATGTTTGCTTAGCAACTTGTGTAAATTTTTTATCATTAGAAGTCAGTTTTCCTGATGGCATTATTAAGATTTATTGCATCTGTAAATATGACTTTCTCTGCAGTGGGGGTTTTGTAAGTGGAACAAAGAAGGAAGTAGTTATTTTGGTTTTTACTAGCCATAGGCTCATCTATTTTCTAATTTAATTTAAAAAACCTCTAAAAGGTTATAGGAGATAATACTACGTTTCAGATTCTTTAGAAAGAAAGTCTGGCATCAGTTTTCCTTCCTCAGTTCCTTGCCATGATTATCTCTCTGGGGCCAACACAATCCTTGTAACTTTCTTAGCCTGGTCCTGCGGCCAGTACATTTTGTATGACAGATGATTCCAGGAGGAAGGAAGAGCTTAAACAAACGAGCTGCAGAGCCAATCCTCACACTTTACATTAATTAATCATTTCAGCCTGCTCCCTCACTAAACTTTTACCTAAAGCAGCTAATAGGAAGCAAACGGATGGGTTTGAATTTCATCTCTCTTTGTTTTCCCTGCTCACTCTCTGGAAAAGGGGCTAATGAGCAGTGAAATGGCCAGTCGTGAGCCGCCCAGGAGAGAGGCGCTGCCTGGGGAGCCCGCTGGCTGTGTAATCGGCTCCTGAATTATCACAAGGTTCCCCATGGTTTTATGAAGGTGTCTGAAACAGCCAGGATCCAGCACTGAGGGGAGTAAGGAGAGGAAAAGAAGGTGTTCCCATTGGCACGACGTCCACTCTGCCCGTTGGATGGAAGCTGTACTCCCCAAGAAGGCTCCTTAGAGAAAACAATTTACAAGAGGCAAATATTGGTTTGCAAAGTGTAACAAACTTGTTAGCGTTTATAGCACAGACGCTGACACTGTTTAACCTAATAGCAAGCTGTTGCCTAAACGTCTTTCAGAGGGTAATTAAAAGGCTCCTAGATGCACCGAAACCAATTATATTAAATTTTTATTTGTAGGGAGTACTCAAGGCTTAAGGTAAAAAAAAAATAAATCAGAATTCGTAACCCAGCCAAAGATGTCTTCTTGCCACAGGCAACAGGGCTGCTGCCAAGGAGATCCCAATTAAAGACCAGGGCTTGGTTTCAAAGGCGGAGACCTCAAATCAGCTTTCCCCTGACCCAACCCAGTGCTACTTTAATGAGGGAAGGGAAAAGTTCACTACTGCGACATTATTAAGTAGAAATTGAGAGAAAGAACTGGTTATTCCTTTGGGGAAAAAAAAAAAACCCAAGAAATGATGTGGGTCTACCTGAAGAAGTTTTAGTAGCAGCAGGGCTAGGAAAATCAATGTTGAGAGGGCTCTAAGAAGATGCTTTTTTCTAGAGAGCTGTATTCTTTGGGCATAATAATTGGTTCTTATTTGTTGTTTGCATGTTTGTTAATTGCCAAAAACATCCAGCAGGTCAGTCTGTATGCCCCGGCTGAGTTCCAGGAGAGATGTCTATCAGGTGATCCAGCTGCTTACTCTCAGACTGCCACTGACTGGCTGTGTGACCTCAGAGAAGTCACTTTCCTGCTCTGAGCATAAATATCCTAGGAGCTGTAAAGAGAAAGGAATACTTCCAGCTCTAGAAAGGGTCAGTCCTGCAGTAACAATACTCTGGATTCAGAAAATATCTCCTGTAACCCCTAAGTAATTTGGAAAATGCTGTCAGCCCTTAAAACTCTCTGCAGTTTCTTGTTATTGCAGTTGGAGTTACGGGCAGGCAGTGAAGTGAAGTGGCAGGCGCAAGGTGACCTTGTCATTTTTCAGAGGAGGATAGAGAACTGCACTCCTGACTTCAGCCCAGCGCTTAAGCCACTCAGGCTAGAACTGTATGGAAAATTAAAGGAGTCTGATGGAATTTAATGTTTGGTTCTCTCCTGAGTTAACTTTATCAAATCAACTCAGACATTTGGTTCTTTCCATTTTCTATCAGGCCTCTCTGCCCTCTTTGTTGTTTGACCAGAGTTCATCAACAGGAGCTGTAGCCAAGATTCCAGGGAGTGATGGCATCTTTTTATGTCGACTTTGGCTACATCGGTGGGGTGTGGGATGTGATGTGAGCACCTGCATGTGTGGGGACAACTCATGTGTCACAAACTTCCTTCCCAGGAGGATGTTCTGACACCCATTTTCCATGTTCCCAGCCAGGGCTGTTTCCGATGTCTGCATGAAGACATGGACTGGCTGGGAAATTTGGGGCTCTTTGCAAGGGCGCATCTTTGGCTGGCAGCTCCCACCTGTGTTTCTTGGCCCCACCAGACATTCTCTGCTCCAGCTCCCTGCCACAGTCCTTGAAAACGGCTCTGGGAGGTCCTGGGGGAATCTCAGGTATGATCCACACATGGGCATTTGATACGTTCACTGCTTTCTCTCTCCAACTCTGACTCATAGGATGCTGACTCTTTTTTTTTTTTAATTGCAGTATAGTCAATTTACAATGTGTTAATTTCTGGTGTGCAGCATAATGATTCAGTTATATATATATATTTCTTTTCATATTCTTTTTCATTACAAGGCATTGAATACAGTTCCCTGTGCTATAAAGTAGGACCTTGTTGTTTGTCAATTTTGTGTTTAGTAGTTAGTATCTACAATTTTTGAACTCTTAATTTATCCCTCCACAATTCCTTCTCCTCCTGGTAACCATAAGTTTATGTCTGTGAGTTTGTCTCTGTTTTGCAAATGAGTTCATTTGTGTCCTTTCTCCCTCTAGATTCCACATATAAGTGATATCATATGATATTTTTATTTCTCTTTCTGGCTTATTTTGCCTAGTATGACAATCTCCAGGTCCATCCATGTTGCTGCAAATAGCACTATTTTATTTTTTAATGGCTGAGTAATATTCCATTATATAAGTAGTATTCCATTATATAAGTAGTATTCCATTATATATACACAGCTTCTTTATCCAGTCATCTGTTGATGGACATTTAGGTTGCTTCCATGTTTTGGCTGTTGTAAATAGTGCTGCTATGAACATTGAGGTGCATGTATCTTTTCAAATTAGAGTTCTTTCCAGATATATGCCCAGGAGTGGGATTGCTGAATCATATGGTAAGGCTATTTTCAGTTTTTTGAGGAATCTCCATACTGTTTTCCATAATGGCAGTGCCAAACTACATTCCCACCAGCAGTGTAGGAGGGTTAGGATGCTGACTCTTGTCACTGATGCTCTAGGTCTTGATGTAAGTCCCTGGGCTGGGAACTGAGGATGACTGAACGTGTCGTCTCTGACTGTAGCCCATTACTCTTGAATCAAATTTCTCTACCTCCTTTCTCTCTTTTTTTCAGGATAGGACTTACTTTAGTGAGTCCTTAGTTCTTCACATAAATAGACTCCTCATATTTGAGTCTTCAGGCTCAAGCTGAAGTTCTTACCTCTGTGGAGTCTAGATGTGGAGTCAAAGCTGCCCTTGGGCTCTTGATATCAGGATCCATGATGCCCAAAGACTGTAGGGAGAACCCTCAGTTAACTCACTGTTCCCCTGGTGTGAGATGTCTCACCATGGGACAGGAGGAGAGGAAGGTATCTGGTCCCCAGTTTTGTGGCCTTGCTGCCCTCCCAGAACACCCCCAGGCTCACTTTGACCAAAGTGAAAAGTGGAGAACTTGCCTTTGCAACGACCCTCTCATCTGTCTCTGCTTCTGCCGTTCTTCAATGCCTGTTACTGGAGGTATGATGTATCCTTAAGTGCCACCTCTCTGCTAGGACTCTCCAGGGGGCTGCCTGTCTTGGCCTGACTGTCATCGGCAGGGCCTTGTGCTGTGAGCCCCTTCCCCTCTTTTCCTCCCATCAAAGCTTACCTGTCCAAGGTGCCACGCCATCAAGAGCTGCTCTTTTCTGGAAAATGATAAGCTGAGAGGTTGGATAATGATCATGACTTTGCCCTATCTCTTCAGCTGACCACCCCTGATGGAATGTGATCAGAGTTGAGAGGTGATATCCACCTTTGGGTTTCAGGACTGAAGACCAAGAGCCTTGCCGTGAACATGAAAATGACAGCTCGCTGGGGAATGGGTAGGGCCCCTGCCTGTTGAGATGTGTTGACAACCCACATGTGTGGCCCTTCACTTACATCCTCCAGGGAGCCTTATAAGCAGAACTTGCAGTTGGATGACTGTTTAGATGCAGAACATGCTGCCTCTCTGCAAAGGCACTTGTGCCTGATGATAGTTAAGATAATGCATGCTGTCTGTCTGCTGGAGTAAGGAAAGCTGGCAGAAGAGATCAAGTCTAGGGCTTCATTCAGGAGGCAACAGAAGAATTGAAGGTGGGTATAACAGAATTAAAATGATGACCAATGGAAGCCATGGAAGTAAGAGAAGTGGGTGAGGATACAAGCAGGCAGAAGAGGGTATTGGAAAAATTTGATCCCAATTATTTTATGGAGAGCTGGGTTCTGGACACAGAGAGGTTTAAGGAGGAATAAGGTAAGTAGGTAGAGGGAAGGTACTGAGAAGGGTGGAATAATGTTCTCCTTGGAGGAGCCTGGGTGAAGGTCATTGTTAGATAGAAGGACAAGGGCAAGGGTACTCCTCTGGAGGTTTGAATACTCACCCTCACAGCAGTCCTGGGTGAGCAGATGGGAGGGCGGATGACTGGAAGAATGAATGAACACTGCCAGTATACTCTCTGAGCTTACAAAGACTTGTTGGGTGAGTCAGAGTTATTAATATAAATAGTAACGGTGGCAACAATATGTCCCAGTGACAGTCCTATTTTAAAAATTAACTTTAAAGTCTATTTTAAAATGTTGTTCTAAATCCCATGTACATTCTCTTTCGCATTCTTTTGAAGATTCCAGTCTGTTATTTACAGTGTTTATTACTTTTAAGCATATGGGAGTACATATGATGTCTGTCCACTTTTTTTTTCCAGAGCTAGTAAACAGACTGGGAACAGGACCGATATAGTCATATTCATTCTGTCATTGACCTTGGGCAGGCTCTCCAAGGTCAGTAAGGGTGGTTGGATTTTTGTCAGAATTGACTTGTTTTCAGCAGGAGCTGGGTCTCCCGCCTACTAACATTTGTAATCTTTCCTTACTATCTAGCCTGCTGTAAAATTACTAGTACAGTTTCCCCAGGCAATGACTTCGTGATTTTCTACTTTTTTATTGATCAATAAACAGTTTTAAACCAAAAAACCCCACAGTGAGAATAGAAACTTATTTGCTACTTGTAACTACCTGCCTTGGAGAAGAAAAAGGGATTGGGAAGATAAGAGCCTGAGGCTCCTGCTGCCTCCCTGATGCCAACACCAATAGATGAAAATAGAATAATGCAGTTGTAGGTTAACAAAACAACGTTTGACTACTCTTTGCTGAGTACCTGGTCATCTCATGAAATTAACCCCTTGTGTCCTTGACCCCTGGATCTGTGTATCACCTTCTGAAAACCTCAGGAATGCAGACTTCGGCTGGTGTGTTCACTACTCCTTTTCCAGTGCCAAGCACAGTGCCTAGCATCACATTAGGGTTAAGGAAAACATAAGGGAGCTATCAGGATTGAGAATAAGAGGGTGAATTTATTTTTCTGTTATATTGAGACCGGTTTCCAGTAATTTCCTTGCATAAGTTCCATCTCTCCAGCGAGACTTAAGGAGAGAACCCAGGCCCTATGTGTTTTCTTTTTCCTGTGGCATCGAAAGTAGTTTATGACCACGGAAATACCCTCCAGGCGGTAATGAGTATGTTTCCAATGGTTACGGCTTCCCATCATCCTATTTGCTTTCTTTTGGTTGTGTTTTCGGGTAAATGGAATTTTGAAAATAAGTTTAGAAAATAAGGCAATATTTTTTAGTAAAACCAAATCAATAACCAGCTAAGGATAACAGAAAATTTGTGATTCGAAAACTGTTCGCATGGGCACATTTTGAAGGATGGAAGAACTTTCTTCTCATGTTTGTTGATATCATTTGTTTTATCCAAGGAGGGAGGATGAAATGAAAGCGTGCTTTTTTTTTAAGCAATATTGAGTCATTTGCTTTTCTGATAAGAAATGCTGAGAAACAGTCAACCTTTGTTTTTCCTGGATTCCACAGGAAACTTACTGACAAACTCCTGATGTCTACGTAATGCTTAAAATCCAGAAATGGCAAATTCAGTGACGACACAGGCAGGGTATCAAGAAAAAGGGAGGGATGGAAGAGCTAGTTTATAGTTCATCAAAGTAAGAATACCCTCTCTACAAATCTTCCTTAAATAAAACATGTGCTTTAACTCACCAAACATGGAATCACAGACTTTGGGACCTGGAAGGGCGTTGGGAGCCTCTATTTCAGTCTGCTCATTTACATACAAGGAAACGATCCAGAGCTTTTTGAAACAGACCCGTGACTGTTTGAAGTCACGTGTGAGTCAGTGGCAGAGCCCTCCTGCTCTGGACCCCAGACCCGGGGGTTGAATAGGGATCACCAGCCCTGATTGTTCTCGTGATACCCGCAGGACACAAAGCTGTGTCCCAGTCGCAGATGGGAGCCCAGGTAGCCTTTTCCTTCCATGCCTTTGCTAGCCCATTTTTCTCCCAGGGGGCCTCCTCAGGTTGCTGGGTACCTCGGGCCCCAGGGTAACCCTTTCCAGGGGGTTGACAGAAAGCCTGGGTGTGTGGCCGGGAGTGAGGTTCATTGCCATGAGGCACTGAACCCACTCCTCCACACCAAGAAGGTTGTCCAGTGCCCAGGGGCTCCGTGTGTCATGGCTGCAGCCCAGCAGACCCACTAGCAGTGAGGCATAAAGCCTTTCACTCAGCCAACTGATGAAAACTCTGTCCTTTTCAAAATGTCCCAGAAAGCCAAAATAACTCATATTTCCCACGCAACGTTAGAGCAGATTTA
The DNA here is from genome assembly GCF_036321535.1 of Camelus dromedarius. Lineage (NCBI taxonomy): Eukaryota > Metazoa > Chordata > Mammalia > Artiodactyla > Camelidae > Camelus > Camelus dromedarius. The sequence continues at coordinate 16,627,946 of NC_087437.1, read as the reverse complement.
TGCCCCTTTAAGAACACATGGGGTGTAAAAAGATGAAGGGAGAGAGGGCCTAAAATTTTACATATGGCACCAAGGTAATCCTAGCCGAGTTGGCTCCTCTCCGGAGAGCGCCGGCAGGGTATAATTAGAACGGAGATCGCCATCCCAACAGATCTATACTTGAGCAAATCGTGGCTTAAGACAAAATTGGAACCAAGGCTAAATTTATCAATAAGGGAGTTTAAAAAAAGGAAAAGAAGACAAATGAAGTTGAAATTTCTCCTTGTTTATTTTAATGTGCAGAACATTCGCTAGCTGATTTATGCCACAGCTTCAGTGTATTTTTCATTTTTTATTTATTTTGCAGTTAATTGGATTTCCAGGCTCTGCAGCCAGTCACTGCAATTGATCCTTGAAAAGATGGATTTATTGCTTAGACAGGCAGAATTCTGACAATCTTCAGAGGTTGGAAAATAGAAGAAAACAGCCCATACACAGAGCACTGTGGGTCACCATTGAGTCAGACCAGGAAGATACGTTACAGCCAGCAGGTTCATGCCAGAAGTTCAGCACCAGGAGTCTTCTTGCTAAATGTGCAGCACCCGGACCCAGTGGAATCTTTTGTAGGGTGTTGTCAGTCATCCATGCTTAGGAGGAAATAAAGCTTACGATGGAGACACCAAGGTAGATATCAGATCCCAGAAACGTTGGAAAATTAGCTAAACTTGAAACAGCTCACAAACTTGGTGGCTCACTCTGGAATGGGACCTTATTTTCCCTGCTGGGTAGCCCTGTTGGAATGGCATAATGGCTCGTGGGGGCAGAATCAGTATGGAACTCCTGTCTTCAGCTACTCTTAGCAGAGGGCTCTGGAAATTTGCCAGTGATAAGCAGCAGAACATTACCCTCAGTTCTGCAAAAGTCTGACATCCATTCAGCCATTTGCATATCTTGCATCCATGCATCCATGCATCCATGTAATAATTTTTTATTGAGCCCCTACTATATGCTAATCCCTTTGCCTGGTGCTGAGCATAGAGAATGGATAATAAAACAATATTTTTTCACAAGAATGGAAAATATTTGATAAACTTAGAATGATGGGCTTATTAAACTATAGTGTTATTTACAGCCATAGTTCATCAACCACAAACACAATAATGTGTTTGCATGACATGTTACAACAGAAGCTTTATTCGGTTCATTCAGAAAACATTGGCAAAATAAATTTCAGAGGCAAATTCAGATACAGGCTTCAACGTATAAAGTTGTATGTAACAAAAAATACAGGTGCTACTTATAACAATAACTAAGAGATAAAAACTAATGATAAACTATAGTTGCACAAAGGATTGTAAACATTTTGCACACTTGTCAGTCCTTTCTTTTGGGCAAGGTGATATTTTGATGACAAATAAATTAACAGATACACACTTGAGTGAACTATTTCCATACAATACAAAAAGAAGTTTGGTTTGCTTTCTTCTTGTAAACATAAGTTTTGCAAAAAATGAAAAATCAATAAAATTGCCTTGCAGGCCAACTAGAGATTTATACCTGGGCAGCAAAGTGATTTTGGAAATGCTTTAAGTGTTAAATAAAAATTTAATTAATAATTAATTAGTATCTTTTCAATGGTATTTTATACATAATAAATGACAAGTCCTTGTCCTCATGGAGATTATAACCTATTGGGCAAGGACTAATTACAAATTTGCTGAGTATCAGGAAAGAGAAGTTCAGGAAGCTGCAGGAACGTATTACAGGGGGACCTACCCTGGTCTGGGGGTTGGGGAAGGCTTCCAGGAGGAAATGCTGTGAGCTGAGACCAGAGACTGAATATACAAATAGACAGTAGTTAGACCATATGTGAAATAGAAATCTGACCCATAATCTGCAGCAACCAGCCCGGGACACCAACCTATTATCTACAGTAACCAGCTTGGGCGGCCAGCCTGCTGTCTGTAAGTCAGACTTGTAGGAAGTCAGACCACTTTCTCCAGCAACCAGCCCAGGAAGCCAAACAATAACCCCTGTAACAACTGGCCCGAAACAGCCAGGACTGTATTAATAACTGATGGCATCCTTAATTTTTGTCCTTACTTAGAATCAACCAGAGAAAGCCAAATATGCACCCCTAACCAATCACGTAGAATGGGCTACTGCTATACGTACTGCTTTCCCATGCCAGCAGCCTCCAACCAGGGCACGCCTGAAACCTGTCCTTTCTGCCTTATAAAACCTTCCTACTCCTCTGCCAGCCTCTGAGACTCAGCCAAAACCCAAGCGGTAGTGGCTGACTCCCTTGCTGTAGCAAGCTCCGGATACACAGCCTTTGCCTGTTCTCACTTGATTGATCTCTGTTGGTTCCACAGACCTGAAGAATGAGCATGTGCGGGCCAGACAGTGGCCAGGAAAAGAGTGTTCCAAGAGATGGAACAGCACGTGCAAAGACCCTAAGACAAGAAAGACTAAGGTACCCTCTTCAAACTGAAGAGTCAACCATGACTGAAATGTGGAGGACGATGCAGAGACTGGAATAAGATAGGGCTGGAGACAGGGTTTTGGGGGGAGGGTTGGGATCCTGCAGGACCTTGTGAGCTGTGTTGGTGACTTGGGCCTTTATCCTAACCTAAACCTCTTTTATGGCTGATGCTTGGGAGTTTCCTCCTTAACCAGTGCGTTTCCATTGTGACTGGTCTCCAGCTCCCGTCTGCTGCTGTGTATGTGAGCTGCTTATGTCCTGAGGGCTTACTTGCTTTGAGAACTTTTTGTTTTTTGTTAGCATTGTTTTCCCGACGCAGATGTATGGGCAAAGATGGCTTACTGTGTGGGTCCTGCTCTATGCCAGGACCAGCGTTCCTGTCCTTCTGAGCGGTGATAAAGGATTCCCCAAGCTCCTCTCTGTCCCTGCGCCCAGCCTGGCCTAGGAGGAAAGGTCAATGTAACAGAGACTGAGACTTATTCCTATATCTGTTCTCACCTTCTATGGTGATAGAACATACTGTCAATTAGATTGGAGGTATTTCCCAGTCTCCTTTGCAGCTCAGTAATTAATAGGCTTTTGGCTAAGGTTGGGCCAATGGAGTTCAAGGGGAAGTGAATATACAACTTCTGGACATGCACCTAAAAGACCAGGGCATGCCTTTCACTTTCCACTGGCTGCGGTGTAAAGGTGGTACCATTTTGGACGATGCGTACCAGGGATGGCAGAATGACCAGAAAGAGCATCATGACTGACGGGGACTGCTTACATCTGGAAAGTAAGGCAAGAGAGAAATCTTTTTATCTTATTCAAGTCACTATTATTTTAATCTCCGCAACCGCAATCTCTCAAAGTGTGGTTCCGGAATCCCTGGGGGTGTGTGTGTAGGGGCGGGGAGACTCTTTCATGAGGCTCATAACAGTACTGACTCTTTATTTGCCTTTTTTATTCTCATTTTCTCATGAGTAGATTCCTGAGTTTTCCAAAGGCTAACATGATGAGTGATATCACAACAGGTTGAATGCAGAAGCCAATACACGAATACAGCTGTCTTCTGTTAAGCCAGATATTAAAGAGCTTCGAAAATGTGAAAAACAATGTCACCCTTCTCAATCAAATTTTTTTGAAAATACAGTTTTTTAAATAAAAATTATGTTTATATCTTTATTATTGCTATTTTAAAATGGCGATTTGTTTAAAAATTCTTTTTTGTTACTTCTAGTTTTTTAAAAATGTTATTTATTTATTTATTTTTAAGTGACACACAGTCAGTTACAATGTGTCAATTTCTGGTGTACAGCACAATGGCTCATGCATATACATACATGTATTTGTTTTCATATTCTTTTTTGTTAAAGGTTATTACAAGATACTAAATATAGGTCCCTGTGCTATACAGAAGAAATCTGTTTGAATTAAAAAAAAGATTTTTTAACAGAGGTACTGAGGGTTGAACCCAGGACCTTGTGTATGCTAAGCACATGCTCTACCACTGAATTATACCCTCTCTCCAGCAATTTGTTTTTAAAATAGCAGTTTTGTTAAAAAAAAAAAAACAAATGCATGAAGGAATGTTAATTTTTTTTTTCCATTTTAATTTCTAATGGTAAATATGGAGAGACGTAACCCACACATATGAAAGCACTTTGGGGCTGTCAATAACAAAGTCCATAAATGTTTGAGAACGACTGTCCTAACTAATCCAGGGAGCTAGACGTTCCTTATTGATGAAAAGTTACCAGCTCCAGGTCCCATGTACCTGCTGTTCTGGGGATCAGCCGAGGTGGCTGTCACTCCTTCTCTTTCTGCACCCTGCTTCTGATCTCTTCTCTCCTGGTTTCCTTTGATTCTCCAGGAATTGTTCAGTTAACATAGAATCCACTGAACATTTCTTTTCCCCTCCAACCTTCACTGCTTCACTCAATAATGAAGTCCCTAATATGGGCTAGGGCGGTGCTTGGTCTGCAGGTCAAGGATGACCGGGACACGGTTGCTACTTTGGCTTGGCTCACAGCAGTGGAGAGGGGCGGTGAGCAGACAGTGGCAGCTCAGGCACTCCTCAGCATAGTCATGGATTGTGTCGGGTGTGGAAGTGACACAGAGAAGGGCTCTGCCTTGGGGGAAGCGGAGGCAGTGTGCAGGGGGGTTTTAAGGCAGAGGTGACTTTGAAGGAAGCTGAAAAATAAATATAAATTAGCAAGTTTCTATGCAAGGAGTGCTGGGAGGGGGAAGGGCGCCCAGGCAGAGGAAACAGCAGGGGCAAGGGCACGGTGACTTCATAGGGCAGGGTGTTTTTGGAAAAGTCTCAGTGGTTCATTATGGGCCAAGAAGCTGGAAAGGGGCCAGGACTCATTAAGTAATGATAAACAATTTGACTTTTAGTTTTAAGGCAGTTGAAAATCATGGAATAATTTTAAACAGAGTGTGATGTGATCATATATGATTTCAGAACGGTAGCAAGGGTTCTTCACCTTGCTTAGGGGCTGTGTTCACCTGCTTCTGAGAGATGCTGCTACATTTTGGCAGGGCTGGTGGGTGGGGGGTCTCTCTGGGGAGACCCCTTTATTCCACACTTCACAGCCAATTAATGGCCCCTTCATTTTTGAGAGGAGGCAGGGGACAAATGATTCTGAGTGTGGATGGTGAAGTATGTGTTTTTTGAAATTAATTAAATCATTAAATTATTTATTTAGGTTAATGGAAGTAGTGGGGATTGAACCCAGGACCTTGTGCATACTAAGCACACACTCTACCACTGAGCTATACCCTCCCCCCAAGTCAGGGTTCTTTTTATTCATCTGTCTGCATAGAACCCCAGGCATTAGTGTCTAAACTCTAGGGAGGGAAGGGCTGTACAATAATTAAAAAGAGCTGTTTTTTGTCTGTAATTATGACTACTTAGCAGTTACAACTAATTACAACTTTATAAGTTTGTCACTAATGATAAATATTTTTGAGCACCTAATACGTGCTGGGCGCCTCTTATGCTGCACGTGCCAGTGCATGTCATCCTCACAGCAACCCCTTCAGCTACGGCCTATGCTATCTCCCTTTGTATGAACAGGGTATTGAGGCAGAGAGAATTTATGGGATTAAACGCTGCCGCCTGGACCCTGAGGCTGCACCCTTGACGGTCACCCTGCACTGCCTTCTAGTCAGAAGACTCCATGCAACAGGTTGGGGGACCTGCAGTGTCAGTTCATTACGGTCATAACTTTTCTCTTCTCACCAAGGCCCGAGTGACTGGAGAACTCACAGGTTAGAAGACTGACCAGCAGCTTCAGCGTTGCCTGGGAAGCTTGTTAGAAAGGCAAATTCTGGGGCCCGACCTCAGACCTACTAAATCGGAGACTGTGGAGTCGGGGCCCAGCAAACTGTTTTTCACAATCCCACTGGGTGATTCTGATACATATTGAAGTCTTAAAAGTATGGGATTAGAGCTAAATCCTGGGATGGGGGTGTGCGTGTGGACGGAGGGGGAGGGAACAAATCGGAGGGAGAGACTGGAAGCCAAAGCCCATTTTGGAGGTTGTTGCCGTCACTAGGGTGAGAGCTCAGCCTGAAATCAGATTCTGCAGTTTCGGATCATCTGAGGAGATTTTGAAACATACCAGTGCCCTGACTTCACCCCAAACCTGTTAAATCCGACTCTCTGGGGCATAGAACCCTGGCATCAGTTTGTTTGATTGTTTGTTTGTTTTAAGAAAAGTATCCCCCAGTGATACTGATGTGCAGCTAGGGGTAAGAAAACATGGCTCTCAAACTTGAAGACGCATCAAAATCTCCTGGAGAGCTTGTTAAACAGAGGCTACTGAGCCCCACTCTCAGAGTGTTTGATTTAGCAGGTCTGGGCTGCAGCCTGAAAATCTGCCTCTCCAGCCTGCATCTCTGTATCTCCAGTTCCCAGATGCTGCTGATGCTTCTGGTCCAGGGACCACACTTGGCGAATCACTGCCTTCCTTATGTGTTCACCAATAGCCCTGGCAGGTTAAGCACAGTGGAGGCTTAGGACGGGAGCTGGAGGGCCCCTCCTTCTGCAGTTAACTGGGTCGAGCCAGTGTATCGATGTGTCTATGACGTGATTTATCTCGCTGAAGATGTGAAACATTCTAATTAATTATCTAGACAGTTTTACCTGGCAGACATATTTATTACTTAAATTTTTAGACCTAAAATTTGTCTTTCCCCAGGACAGTGATTGCTTGAGAGTTGATAAAGAAAGACCAACTTTCGTTTCTCAGTTTTGCCCCTTAAAGGATTTCCCCCAACGTATGGACTTGCAGAATTCAAGTATTCTGAGGGAAATGCTAAGGTTTAAGGTATCATTTTAGATCTACAGCCAGAAATCAGGCTTTTAGAACGATCATAGTTATGGGGCATTCAATAGAATACTCATTACTCAAACAACTTCTGAAAATAGTCCAAGGCAATTTAACTTTTATTCCTGCTGTAGAGCTTGTCACCATTTATTAATCTTAATTTCCCTCAACATCACATATCAGATGAGAGACCGATTTTTTCCCCTCTGTTTCCATAACATTAATATTTAAATGGCAGAGTATGGCACTCATAAACAGCTACGGAGGAGAGGAATCATATCTCTAGGAAGGAAAACCTGGACAAAATGCCACCCCAAGGCGTCTTCCTTAAAAACCGCCCCCAAACAAAGCCAAGAAAATATCCCCAGTACACCTTGCAGAACAGAATAGAAAGATGAAGAGGCATTGCCTGTGAAGTGAATAACATTGTTTCAGAGACCTCCCTTACTAAAGCGAAGAAACATTTGGGGAGGTGGAGGCGGAAGGCTGTGCAGGTGGGGATGCTGGCAGAAGTCCCTGTGCTTTGAACGCTAACACAGCTCACGGAAGAATCCAAAGCACGTTCTCGGCTTGTTTTGTGGCTCCAGGAGGGAATTCAGTTTTATCACTTTAGGTATCTATTTGGCATCAGTTGTGTGCTAGGCTCGGGGCTACAGGAGGCAGGAACACCAAGATGGATGAGGCACAACCTCGGCCTTTAAGCAGCTGGCGGAGAGGATCAGACAAAAGCCCAAGTCCGGTGGGACATGCGCCAGGGAAAGATGTAAACAAAGTGGTGAGGCACCTCAGAGAGGGTGGGCGGAGATTAGGAAGGCAATCGTAGGAGTTTTGAAAGACAGGGTTCTTGCAAATGGAGATCAGAAATTTGGTTTAAGGGAACAGAACTGATTTCACTGTACATTTCCAGAGCATTCATTGAACCTTATGTAAGTCACTACACTGGGTTCTGGGGCTATAAACACGAATAAGACTTTTTCCTGCTCTCAAGGAGTGGGGAAAACAGGCAAGGGCAATTGCAGTGCTGCTAAGGCTTCCCGGAGGAGGTGATATCTCAGCTGAGGCCTAAAGAATAAGTGGGGCTTATTCAGAAAAAGATGGAAGGAAGTGGGGAAGAGAAACAGCGGGTACAAAACCCGTGAAGAGAAGAGAGAGCTAGGTGTTTGCAGAACTGAGAGTACAGAGCGTTAGGACAGGTAGAAAGAGAGGTGAGGCTGAGGTGTCATGGAGGCCGGACCAAAGAGGGCCTGGCTTTTAGACACTGGCCCATGAAAGGGTTTAGGCTTTTTCTGTAAGTCATTGGGAACCACTAAGGGATTTTATTACAGGTGCTGTGTGAGAATGTTTAAAATTTAGGCAGATTGTTCTGGTTACGGCGTGGAAGAGGGTTTGGCAGAAGGCAAGACCGGAATCAGGTGATGGTTTAGGAACTTATGGCGGTAAGACAGTTGAGAGATGATGGGGGTTGGTAGAGTGGGTGGAAAGAAGGGTTGAGTTAGAGTGATATCAGTGAACTAGAGTCAATAGGATTGATTGGCAGAGAGGGTGTGCGGTTGGAGAGACAACTCTACATTTATTTGGTTTGGGCTACGTGGATGGTGGTGCCATCCATAAAGTCAGAAAATAAAGGAGGAACAGGCATGAGTTGAGAGATGAGACTAGATGATGAGTTCTGGACGTGTTGAGTTTGTAGAACATTCATAGTGAGGGGACCAACATTCACAGGTGGATACGTGAGTCAGGACAGAGATCTAGGTAGTGATTGACGCTGTGGAACTAGAAGAGGTCACCCAGGATGAGTGTAGAATGAAAAGAAAAGAGAAAAGCACACTTCCTATTACTACTTCTTTTTAACACTATGTTGGTGGTCCTGGATGGTTCAATAAGGTAAGAAAAGGACATTAGAGGCATAGGGATTGGAAAGGAGGAATTAAAATAGTCTTTATCTGCAGATCATATAATAATTTACCTAGAAACCCCAAATTACTCCAAAGACTAATTATTAGAAATAATAGGAGTGTTTAGTAAGGTGGCTGGGTATAAGATTAATATAAAAATCAGTTATATTTCTCTGTATCAGTAAAAACTATAAGACAAAATTAAACAGAAAACATCTACAAAATTATTACAGAATATCAAATATCCAGGAATAATCTAAGATAAGATGTGAAAGACCTCTGCAGGGAAAATTACAAAACCTTATTAAAAGCCATTAAAGAAGACCTGAATAAGGAAGGAACATGTATTTTGGATAAGACAATATCATAAAGATTTCAATTGTTATCTATAGATTCAGTATATTTCCAATCAAAATCCTAGGCTTTTTTTCATGGTACTTGATAAGGTTATTTCAAAATTCACATGAAGGGGTAGAGGGCCAGGAGTAGTCAGGATATGTCTGGAAAGAAAGCGCAGGGAGGAAGGACAGGGTAAATTGATACAGAAATAGACAAAGAGGCCAGAGGAATAGATTTGAGATTCATAGATGAAACTTGGGTTTCCTGCGACAGAGGTGACATAGCAGAATAGGAAGAAAGAAAGAGTGATCAATAAATGGAGCTGGGAAAAGATAGTTATCCATTATCCATATGGAAAAAGATAAAATTGCATCCTTGCCTCACACTACGTCAACTCCAAATGGATTAAAGATTTAAAGGTACCTTAAAGAAAGTGAAAGACAAGTTATAAACTTTGGTAAAATATTTGTAATATGCAGAAGTACAAAGTATTATCATCAAAATATGTAAAGAACACCTATAAATCAATAACAAAAGCACACACGTACAAAAGTGGGATAAATGCACAAACAGAAAAATCGCACATGACCAATAAACGTGTAGAGAGATGGTCAGCATCATTCGTGATCAGGGAAATGCAAATCACAACCACCACGAGATACTATTTTACATCTATTTAATTAGGTAAAAATCACAAAGCCTGACAACACTGAGTAGGAATACAATGACTTTGGAAAAGGGTTTGACCTTATCTCCTAAAGCTGAACATGTGATCAGCTTAGAAAAGAGTTTAACATTGTCTCTAAAGCTGAATATTCACATTTCTGATAGCCCAGCAACTCAGCCCATAGGTATATACCTAAGGCAAACTCCTGCATATGTACAACACGATGCATGTAGAACAATGATCACAGCAGCATTGTTGACAATAGGAAAAACCTGGAAAAAACCTAAATGCCCAACATTAAGAGATGAGGAGAATATATGGTCACTATCTGTTATTAACAAAAAATAAATGAACTGCAGTAACTTACAACAATATGGATGAATCTAAGTAATGTCACAGTAAGGAAAAATAACTCTCCAAAGGTTACTTACAGTATGACACTTCCTTAAAAAAAGTAAAATTAAAAGTACTGATATAAATGTCTGTGTATAATCCATGTATATATATGCACAATGTGTATGTACAGCATACATTTTCTATATAACATGTATTATATATGTACATATGTAATACAAATAAATGCAGTAAAACTATATACAAAGGAAGGCAAGGGAGTGAACCTGGGTTTCGAGAGGATGCTTATCTCAGGTGGGGAAAGGAAGCAGGAGGATGGAATGAGGGGGAAAGCATATGGTTAGATGTGAATCCCTGTCAGGGCTCTAGTTTTATTTTTTGGATGGTGCATTCATGAATGCTTAATACATTATTAAAAATAACTGAGTAAAGGTAGCTCAGGCATGGACCAACAATGAGAGAATCATCAATCAAGGATTGTGATGAATCTAATACTGTGCATCTGAGGTCCAATTAGAGAAAAAGAATTTTCTTAAATGAATGAATGAAGAGAAAATCATCAGTGACAGTGATCAGAGTGAAACCTGATACAGGCAGACCTTCATCACACTCCTGAATTCAATAATGGAATGTACTCGCTAGGGCATCTCTTTAGGGGATTATAAGTAAACTCAAGGAAATTTTGGAAAAACAAGTTTTTAGGACAAGCTATGCCTCGTCTAAAAATGTTCCTCGGTCATTCCTAAAAATGAAAGCTTTTGCTGTTCCTTTATAGCTTAGGGATTCTGTCCTTTTACACCGTCCTCTGGCTTTTATCCCCTGCAGTTAGAGTGAGCTGCTCTCGGATGGTTTGCAATTGAGTTGCATGATCTAAGTCACGTGGACCAAAGGAGACGTATTTAAAGCATGATCTTTTTATTCCAGATTGTTTAAAATAGCTTAAGCATCCAGAGAACCAACAAACCCCCAAATTTCTAACGTGGTACTTTGCAAGTAAGTATTTTAAATTTTATACAAATCATTTTCCTCCTCACCATAATTACCAGCTAAAACTTACTCCACCTTGGATTCTATCCCCCGAGTTTCATTGGTCTGTTTCTTTCTCTCTCATCCCGAATCTTGTCCTGTTGCAGTTGGGACGCTTTGCTGGAGCCCCCCACTGTGGCCTGCCCACTTCGTGTGACCACAGAGACCCCCAATAATGGGACTTTCTCAGCTCATGGAAGTGCAGGCAAACTAGGCTGACTGGTGACCCAACTTTATGAGAACAATTCAGAAACAGTTTCCTTGCTACACAGCAACACCTGCCCTTTACCTGCCCTAGAGTTGTTCAAAGGAATGAGGGACTAGAGAAAATTCTTAAGAAGGAAACAGCCTTAAATATCCATCATGTCATTTGTCCCCATAGTTCAAGGAGGAACTTTCTTCCTTGTGACTATGATGAACTCTAATGAGTTGATGCCCACACTTTAGTCTCTAATGCCCCCAGGTTGAGGCAGAAGTGTGGTAGGGGTCAGAACACCTTCCTGGGTCCGATCATTCTCATGGCTAAAGGATCCTAACAGTACATGACAAAGGTGCCTGACTTCCAAATTCCCAAAATTCCAAATTTCCAAATTCCTGCCATGAAACCCCTTTTAAATCTTAGATTTCATTGAAAATGTTCACTTGTAAAGGATAAATATTTTATTTTTCAGATAATGGAAACGTCATTTCCAAGGAAATTGAAATGTTCCGCTAGATCATAAGCCTCCGGAGAAGAGCGTTACGCTTCGTATGACTGTCTCCTTGGCCACTAGCACCAGACATGATACATGGCAAATTTTCGAGACTGGAGGTCAGATTATTGGCTACTGTGATGATTTCCTAGTCTGGATACTCAAATCATATCCTACCAATCTTCTCTATCTTCCAAAGGTCGTTCTGGGGAAGCTAATTGAAAGTACTACTCCCAGTAGCAATCTAGCTCCCAATTTAGGACTCTGTGATGAAACTGGGAAGGAGACATGACTTGGGTCTTGGGTTTTGAGAGACGTGAGCCTGAGGAAGGAGGTAGTGGGTCTCTTACTTCCCCACTGCCCCCTAACCAAATCTTAGGATCATAATGCTCAGGAATGCCCACGGACAGACAGAGACAAAGAGGAGAGAAAGGTGGATTGTCCCCAGAGAGTCTCTGGGAACATTTCCCAGCTTGTGGACTAGAAGAGGAAGACTAATAAGGATGCCTGACCCACCTCTGGCACCAGGACCGACCTGGGTCTGAGGCAGAAAGGTAAGCAGTTTACCTGGGTGCTGATTTTAGGGCAAAGTCATCCTCCCTGCTAGAAAAAATGGCCCCACTGAATGTCCTGATCGATCAAGATTAGCAATTCCCCCTCTTTAAGGGGAGAGCTAATAAGAGGAGTAGTTGAACAGGAAGGAAGATGGTGGAGTTCCCACCCCCAGGGTGAGCACTCAGTACGCGTTTGTTAAAAGAATGAATGAAGCCAGGCAGTGTTGCTAGGGAGTTGTTACTATGAGAAATACCATTTGCATGCAAATTTTACATTATTAGCAATTAGGAGCCTCTAGCAAGGAGCCTGATGGAAGGGCCAATATGTTGCTTTTCTGAATAAGATGTGAATGGAGAGGAACACCTCTAGCTTTCCGCAGAGCATGAAACAGAGGCTTGGCTTTAGTTATATCATGTTTGAGACTATGATGTCAGGTAAATAAGTTCTGGAGGCACTACAGAAGCAGGAATGAATTGCATGTGAAAGTTCAGAATATTGGATCTCCTATTCTCTTCTCCAACCCAGTTTCCTTTTCCTCACAAATGGAAAAAGGAAAATCCAAGCCCTAGTTCCTATGAGATGCCAAATTGAGCCAGAGCTAGTTGTGATGTTTGGCTTGCATACTTTAAAGGCTAATGGAAACTGGGGACAAATTAGGAAATATTATGCAGATGATTAAAAAGTTCAGAAGCACCCGAAGTGGAAGTTACGCCATCCAAAGGAGATGGTGGGGACAGCTCTACCCACTTGAAAGAGTCTTTATCTCAGCTAAAACATAGCAGAGGAAAAGTTCTGAAGTTGCCTCAAGATAGATTTAGGACTGGGAGAAATTTCTGATGAGGATTATGAAAACAATCAGGAAATCCACTTACATATCCTCACCCTAGAGTGTGGAGCCTGGGAGGTGATAAAAAATGTTTTTTGAGTGAATGATCAGGTCATGGAATCATTCTTGACTTTCGCTTTGGGTATAAATGCTTTGCATTTTTGACACTTTAGGAATAAAGAAAACTGACCGGATGATTTCTCACATTCCTTCCAGCTCCTTAATCCTACAAACGGCTCAAATTAGTTGATTATTTACTCCAGGAGACCCTAAAGGGTATCTAGAGGTCACAGGTAATCTCATCTTTGGGGCATGAATCCACACTCACACCCTGATTTTCCACCAGAAACGTTTAGACTTTTTCTCCATTGGAAAAGCACGGTCACTGTTTCCTTTCTATCGTGCCGTTAGTTATTCTAATCACTGAGGCTGTGTTACGTCCCTCTGATACACATCAGTTCGAGCTATACATGTGCTGTAAGGAGGGGAGAGCGAACCTCTCAGCTGTAGTCAAAATTGGTTTCCTGAATGATGCTGCACGGTTTAACTGGAATTTGCATAGTATTCTAGTGGAAAAAAAAAAAGATGGGGGTGGAGGGAAGGGTTCCTTTGGTTTTCAGGCTGTTAACTGTAATTAGCCTGGTTTCTGAGATGTAATTATCTTGCAATCTCAAAGCAAACACCCTGGAGGAAATTGCACTGTTAAAGACAGCATGGCATTAAAAATAAATTATTACCCTGGTGCCTGCTATGGCTGCTCATGCTTTGTGATTTGTTGGGGTTTCTGTGAGCAAGTGCTTGTTTAGGGCTGGAGTTGTGCAGCCATGTTGCCACTGTTTGTACTGGAGAGGTGGGAGGCATGGCTTGCTTGGTTGTTATACTGATGTGAAAATTTACCATTATGGTGGCAAAGCCTGGTGTTGTGCTATCCACGCTCCCCTCTCCAATCCTCAATCACCAAGAGACCCAGGGTCAAGGAAAGAGCACTGGGAGTCCTCTTTCGCAGCTGGCACTGATGAACGAGCGGAGAGGAGCATCATAAACTACAGCTCAGGCAACTCAAATGATTCACAAGGAAAAATTGTGAGGAAGCAAGAATTACCCCACCTATCTTAGGGCCAAACACTGAGGGATCATGAGTCGTCCTCACTGACCGATCACAGAGGCTGGAAAGACCACATCATGGGATTTGGAATCAGAGACTTGTGGGTCTGAACATACGATTGTGCAGGTTGTATACTGCACAAACAGTCCCCACTGAGGGGACGGGGGAGGCTGACATTCCACCAATGTCCCCTGACCAAGCTGTGTGTTCATGGGGCTGCATCCACCCAGGGAAAGGGTACTTTTTCCCAATTTGTCAACACCATGGGGATGCCTTCTAAGCTTTATCTGCCCAGAATATGTCACAAAGATGCTATACAGGCCATTACTTATGCTCTGTGTGACTTTGATCAAATTATTCTCTCTGAATCTCGACTTTCCCATGTTAAAAAAAATACTTCTACACTGCTACTACTTAACATTATTTTGTGGAGTCAAAACTGAATCTGAAAAGCATGTGCTCAAAAGATGGCAGGAGTTTGGATGATAATAACAGTTATAACCAAGATGATCATTTTCATCAAGAAGTCATCTAGATTGGAGCTTGTACCAAGTCCTGGGCCAGGCACAGGAGCCTACAAGAGGCATGAGAACTTGGCTTCCTCTCTCACGGAGTTGAGGGTTTGGTGGGAGGGACAGTGCACGGACAGAAATAGCTAATTAATTTTGCTATACTTAAAATTTTAAATTAAAAAAAATTTAGTAACATGCGTGCTAAGCATGCACTCTACCACTGAGCTATTACCCCCCCGACCATTGCCCTATACTTTCGTATGGGTTCCGTGAGGTAAAATTCCACAGCCTCTGTAGCAGTTTATCTTTGCTGTTAATTCAGTGCTGGGGCTAGATTTTTTACATATCAGAGGGACAAAAGTGGGGAACCCTATCAAATCTGGAGCTGCTGATATGGTAGTGCAAAAAGGGAAGATATGGCGATAGCGAGAAATAGGAAGATGAGAGGGGAATGAGGGAGCAATCAATAATTCAAGGAAGGCTTTGATTGACTAGAATCTTCAATGGGCCAGGCTGATCTGTACTGCAAATAATCTGAATAACTGAAATTCACATATTTATATCATAAAACTGTCATTTTTGCCCACATCACTACTTTTCTTTTAAATTTTATTTGCACCTCTGATGTTTCACTAAATGAATTATGAAATAGAAGGCAAATTAAGTCCACCCAGGTTTTTATCTCACCATCAGGGACATAAAGTTAAATTTGCTCAGACCTATTAATCATGGATTATTAACAAAATATACAAAAAACCCTGTCCTGGTTTTATGAGCTTTAATACTAGAATAGAATGTGTGCTCAAAGATCATTTTCTAGGTTGCTTAGACTGTGACAGTGACTTCACCACACTGGCCCAACAGATGTCTTGTTTGATTCATAAAGAATAAAGGGCAGGAGGAAAGTTCGTAATTATCCTTTCAAACAAATTTGTCTCAGTATTTAATGTAATTTGAAAAAAACTTTTCGGTGTCAAGATTAAAAAAAAATTTAGTAGATTCTTAAAAAAGGAAATACTTTGTAAATAAATAATGTCCTTATTCATTTTTTTAAACTAACATCTATTAATAAATAATGTTCATGTTCAATATGAGCAACAGTGCAAATTACAAGCCATTTCTCACGGAAGTTAAAAGGAGTATGTATGAGGATTTCCATTTATGGGAAGTTGGTGAACTAACTACCCTGAAAAGCCTCTTCTGACAATAACAACAACAAAACTGGAGCACTGAATAAAATGAAATGAACATTCTTTTAGATGCACCGTAGAGCTTTCAGGAAATTAGGAAAGAAAAGATTCAGGGACCAAAACAGGAAAATAAAACTGAAAATCAGCGTGGCATGTAGGCACTCACTTCAGCTGCCCTGGGAGGTGCTGCTAACTTCACTGGTTTCTTTCTCTGCTTTAAATATCATGCAACTTCATCCAGACTCATGGTGGACTTGCGGTGGATTAAAAATGGTGGCCAGTTTTTGAATACTCTTTTTCATCAAGAGATGAGGTTCATTTCATTTCCCTTGAGTCTGCTGGTTTGTGACAGCCTTGACCAATAGCCTAAACCAATGGGCATAAGAGACACTATGCCAGTTCTAGGTCTAGAGTTTAAGGAGACTGGAAGTGTCTGCCTTGGTCTCTTGGAACCACCATGCCAGATGACCGGTTACGTGGAGGTCACTATGCTGTGAGGAGCTCAGACCATTTGGAGACGACCTGGAGGATGAGACTCCAGGTAGAGAGAGAGGCCAGGGAGCACAGGGTTGCCACTCATGTGCGTGAAGAAGCTATCTTGTCAGGGAATCCTTCTGTTCCAGCTGCCCTGGCTGAAAAGATGTGGATCAGAGGGGAACAGCCCAGCTGAGCTCTTGCTGTATTCCTCCCACAACACTGAAAAGGAGCAGAACAAGTAGGTTGTTTTAGGCTACTCAATTTTGGGATAGTTTGTTACCCAACAATAGAGAATCAGAACAAGACTGCTTCTTTCAAAGGCTAATCACTACAGGGACCCCAGAACCCACCATTAGGACCTCCCATCACCACTTGGCTTCCTTTGTCTTTTCCAGTATTTTGTATTTTTTTCTTTCTTTATTCTTTACATTTTTACCCTTAGATTACAAACAGCTCAAAAGCTTTTCTCCGTGGTTTTGCTTTGCCTCAGTCTACTGGAATGCCTTTCATTCTTCTCATTGGAAAATTTACCTTTCTTCTCAAGTCTTATTTATTAAAATCTTACTATATCACCACAGTGGAATGAATCAGAATTTGTGAAAAATACATTATAGATTTTCTTGCTTATTATAGAATTTCTTACTTACATACATTTTTAAAGGGATCCCCACTAACTGCTAAGTGCTTTTAAGCTGACATTCGTCTAAGCCTGCTTTAATGAACAGATAACTCATTTATAATTAGCAGTGCCAATTAATTGGCATGCAAACAATTAAAGTGGTTAAAGTGCTAAAGTTCTTAAGAACAGTTTTTCCTAAGTAGGTTGTAGACAAACCCTGCCTGACCCCGCATCTTGTTTACATGATTAAACTGCCGAGGAAGACTTTCTAGATAGCACGGGAGGAAATTCTCACTCACCCTTGGTCAGATGGCCCTGATCTGGCATAAGTCAGCCCCATTTATGAGGAATTTAATATACTCTGATTTTCCAAATCAACACTTAAAATTTTTTTAAATTATGTATGTTTGTTGGCCTCTTGGTCTTACTTTGCTAGTTATCTATCTTACAGCCTAGCAAATGGATAAAAGACTGTGGGGTTTATTTTAAATGGCTGCGACTCACTTCTAATCAATAGAATGGATGAGAAATGACCTTGTGTGATTTCTGAGGCTAAACCAAAAAATATTAAAAAAGACATTGCAGTTTCTGCCTTGTCCACTGGGACACCTGCTTTTGAGGCCCTGGGCTGCCCCGGGAAACTGTCAGCCCCCTTGAGGCTGCCATGCTGTGCGGAAGCCCAGGTCACGTGCAGAGGCGTGCGGAGGTGCCCTGGCTGACAGCTCCAGCCGCGATCCCGGGCGGCAGCCGGCATCCACAGCAGACAGGACTGAAAGTGCCGGAGGACAGTTCTAGACCCTAGCCACGGAGTCACCTCCAGCCTTCAAGTCTTCCCAGCTGAGGGCCCAGACGTGCTGGAGCCTAGACAAGCTGTAAGCCATCTCTGCTGTGCCCTTTCCAGATTTCTGACCCACAGAAGCTGTGAGCATAATAAAATGGTTGCTGTTTTATTCCACTATGGTAGTTGAAAGAAAGACTTTTTCCTTCTCGCCTTAAGGCTCCATACGATGTCCACCTTTTATTCTTTTGCCCTTCCACATGCTTTTTTGGTTTCCGTTTTTAGCCTTAAATGTCTTACCCTAAACTCTTTGTATTTACTGGTTTTTAATAAAATTTCCCTCAAGCTCCGTTGGAAGTGGCTGGGATTCAGATCCTCCTGGGAAAGGTATTTATCCTCTGAGTCCCAGCTGCCTTGATAATGAGAGAATCATATCTACCTTGTGGCATTGTGTGAGGACTAGATATTGTAGGAAAAGTAACTGGCATATGGAAAGAATCCCTTAGATAAATGATAATTAGTGTTAGACATTTTCAGATTCAAGTTCTTTAACCCCAGACCTCAGTTTCCCATTTGTCCAAAGCACATCGCTCTAACTGAGAGTGCACAGTGTTCTCAGAGGGAGTTCGCGTGTGTATGTGGGTGTACACGTATTGTCTGTTCTCTGCTGGATAAATCACTGTGTGTCCTTGTAGCCCATCCATCACGGCATGAGGCTGGAGAACAACAGCAGCAAGCAAATCAAAGCAAACCAACCAAAAACGACTCTAAATTCTCACCGTGGTTATATTTGTCTCAGGAAATTTGCAAAGCATAGAGACCAGATATTAAACAGAACCCACGGGATAGGGCTGATCTGTGGCACAGCCTCAAGTCTGGAGAGAAAGATCCACCCTTTCCCTGGCTGGAAGTGTCTTTGCTTTTTGGAAGGATATTCCCTGCAGCAGAGACTCTGGGCAGAGTGATGCTGCAAGGATACCTTTAAAAGCTATGGACCTCCTCTCTAGAAATATGAGCACACCCGTTTCCCCACAACAATTTGCATGCCATTTTAGAGTGTTCCTAGTTGCTATAAACAATTGACTTTGGAGTCTATAAAAGAAGCCTGTAGGAATTTGAGTGCTTGGCTTGGTGAACCTGGGGTAGTTACTTTAGTTCTGCTTAAACAGGGAGGGCTGCCCTGTGAGTGTTGCCTTATAAGGAAGAAAGCCAATGTCTGTTGAGCATCTAATGTGGAGCAGGGGTTTCACAAATTGTAACTTTAATCCTCAGGAGAGCCTGGCAGGTGTTTTATCTCTTCTTTATTATGAAACTGAGAGGAAGTGAAGTGACTTTTCCAAGGTCTCACAGACAATAAGCATTGGGGCCCAGATTTGAGAGATGCCAACATCCAATGATCTTCTGTCACTTTCTGTTTGGGTCTTGGGGTGCTGGCTGGGACCTGCTTCTTCAAACAGATCATGACTGGGGAGCTTGCTGGTCCTAAGCTTGCTGTTTTATTTCCTGTGTCCCTTACTCCCTCTCTTCCATCTCTGCCTACCTCTGGCCCCTTTAACTGCTAGAGTATAGTGTTGAGTGGCAGTGGAGGGCCTGCTTTGTTGCTGGCAAGGCTTAAGAGAAGCCATCAAAGACAGTGATGTGAACAAGGGCCCCAGAGTCCGTGTGCTTGGGCTGGAATCCATTGAGCCTCCCAGACGAGCCGTAACTCCAACATTTATTTAGCACATTTGTTTTACAGTTTTTTCCTTTGAAATAAGCTAGGCATGCAAGACATTTCTATGTCCATTTACAGCTGTGGACACAGAACTTTTTCAAGGAAAATTGTCTTACCAGGTCTTCTGATTCTGGTTCCTGGTCTCTTTCCAGTCCCTTCGAGCTGCCTCTTTTGGAAAATAAGGTTAAGCAATGCCATTCTGGGAAACTGAAACTACAAGAATGAAAACACGATGGCTTGGAGCAGTAAGCCATAAGTCATTGTGATTGGGAGGTGGCTTTCCTTGCTCGTGTTCTGGGAAACAGCCATCACAAACGTAGCTAATGTAGAGTAGGCAGTAGTCTGGGAAACTGCAACATGAGATCACATCACGGCAGTGGCTTTTGAAAGATAGGGTAAATGATAAGGAATATCAAGGAAGGAACAGAGGAGACTAAGACTTTGAAAGATTTCCTCTAATGTTGCCCGATGAGAGCGTGATCTGACTTCAGATGACCTGCACTGGTTCCTCAGACTGAAATATCCCTCCAGTGGAGAAAGGCAATTTATCAAGCAACCGGAGCTGGAAAGTAATTCTCTGAAAGAACATCCAGCTGCCCTGGCTCGTGTTCTCTGCTCACCCAGCAGAGAACTTGCAATCTGATGACTGGCATGGGTTTTTTTTTCAGTGAGAACCCTCCTGCTGGGAACTAATAAGGGATATTAGTCTATCAATCACTCTTTGTTGAGTTCAGCTCCCACGATTCAGTCTCTTGTTGTCTGATCCTCTCTGCTGGACCTGATAAGACCCCGTTGAGCAGATTTGGGACCTTGGGTCCTGACTTTGGTGCAGCCAATACTTGGGAGGCCCTCACCTGAAGAAGACAGAGTCTTTCTCATTATGTGGCCTTGGTAGCTTCTGGGGACCATAATCTTATTTTGTCCAGGAACTCAGCATGTACATCTAGTCCTTAAGCTTCAAAAAGCAGGTATTTCAAAGCACATGGGTGTGTGTTTGAGCAAGAAACTTTCAGAAGCATTCCTAAACACAGCCTCCAGTGAGGGTCTCCAACTCAGGTTAGTATCCCAAATAGGGATGAAGGGAGCCTCCCTGCTACTAGGCTAAGTGCCTAGGAGGCCCCTTTGGGCCTACAGTGTCCTGAGGCTTTGAAGGAAGGAACTCACATGTAGCCTGAAGGGACGGAGCAGTATCTCAGGAGGCAACCAGATAGAATCTCTTTGGGACAACAGCTGATCAGGCCCAGGGGCAGACGGAGAGGAGGCAGCACAGGGAGGAGAAAGGGAAGCTGTCATTGGTCTGGAGGCTGGGAAGTTGGCTGGTAAGGATGCCAGTCCCATTTGGCTCCTGAGTTCTCTTTGTAGAGATCCTTCCCATGGTCTACTCGCCTGGCCTTGGCAGTGTCCCCCCCTGCACCGTGGGCAATGCCCTGAGACAGGTTGGGTTGGATGGAACACTTTGAGATTCCATCATGAAGAGGTCTCTAGGTGAGCCAGTGAGAGGCCCCAGGACTCTGGCTTGCTGGGACTCAGTAACCCAGACTGGTGGGGAAGGGACAGAAACTGGAT
Source organism: Camelus dromedarius (assembly GCF_036321535.1). Lineage (NCBI taxonomy): Eukaryota > Metazoa > Chordata > Mammalia > Artiodactyla > Camelidae > Camelus > Camelus dromedarius. The sequence goes on along the minus strand of NC_087437.1, from coordinate 16,606,848 downwards.
AGCTTGGCTGCTAAGGCAGGACATTATATAGTGTCCTGTTGGCACAGCAGAGTTTGGGGAGCCCTGGTGTAGTGGGGGAAGGGAATGTCTCACCTGGTAGCTGGAGATGGGTGAAAGCAGGTGACACCTAAGTCAGATGGTACGAGTGTCCGGGCTCGGCACCACCTATCAAGACCAAACAAGATACCACACAGTACAGTCTTTACACTGTGGCTGATAAGTGCTTAACAGTGGCAACCACCACTGCCATCATCTTCAACATCGTCACCGTCATCTTGCATAGTACTTGACTCTTATGTTCATGTTGTGTTCATAATGTTTGAAAGTCGGTTATAGAAATTATCGTAAATTGTTCTGCAGTTGTATTCAGTCCACTGTTAATCCATGGTAGAGGCTGGGCCCTTAGTGGCTTCTCAGAGTTGGAAGAGCCCATGAGGAACCAAGGGTCATATGCTCCGGATCAGGGCCAGGCAGGTAGGACGTATATGTTAATCAGGTTATAGAATAACAGGGAAGGCTGGGGGCTAGGGGGCCCTGGAAGCATGTGCCACGTCTAAGGGCAGCGGCTCATCAACTCTGGTTGGCTGTTGCCATGCAGAGATGTGCACCCAGGGATTCTAGCTCTTCTGATTATTAATGAAAGACAGAGATCCAGATTTTAAGGTGACATTTTACAGTTTAAAAAATATTATAAGCCAACAAAAATGTGTCTTTAGGCTGCACGGGCTCCGTTGAGTGTCAGTCTGGGACACTCTTCTCTGAAGTGACAGTCCCCTCTAGGGCCCTCCTGCTCCACGGTCATCCAGTGAAACCCCGGCAGGATGGCCTGATTGTCCTTTCTAAGTCCTACCTGTATGGCAGTGTGACAAGCCTCCGAAACTGCAAATCTGGAACAGGGCTGGGTCAATAGGTCTGTAACTGCAGTCACCTGCTATTGCTTACCTGCTGTTCCAACCATAATTGGATTGGACACAGATTCTTATCTTCCACCCAACACCATTCACCCCAGAGCTGAACTCACTTTGGAGCAATTGGAGGAGTTACATTCCTCTTGTTTACAACCTTGCCGCTGACATAAGCTGGGGCTTAACCTCTTAAAAAAGCTGCAGAAAACAGGAGTCAACCTGAAGAAGCAAACCCTGGGTGATGCTAGAAACATAAATGCAGCACTGGCTACATGGTTGTGTAACCTGTGCATTTGCACAGGGCCCTGCGCTACGAAGGGCCCACGCTTGGTAAAACGCTCTGCTCTTGTTTTGAAATTCTTAACATTTTTTTGAACAAGGGTCCCGTGTTTTCATTTAACACAGGGCCCCACAAATTGTGTAGCTATTCTGAATAAATATGGTCAGAGTTGGAACCAGATCGCATAAGTGGAATTCTTTTCTTTGGAGGGGGTTTCCAAAGAAAAGATACATGTGCACTTTCATGTGAGTTGAGGTAGTACCCACGGAAAGCAGGGAGCAGGACAAAGCTTTCCTGACCATTATAAAAGATGAGTGTGTTCTCCCCTGCTTTGTGGTGTGGGGAGGGTGGGGAAAGGGTCAGTTTCCCACGATGTGACCACTTCCTGGGGTTTTTTCCTCTTGTCTCAGGTGCTGGATCAGCACTAGCGGGTAGGCAAAGGAGATGCGGATGTGGAGTTAACTGTTCGGCATCTGAGCAGTTTTACTAATGCATTTTATTTGGCTCTACAAGATCAAAACGGAGGATGCTGCAAAGCCACTGAAAGGTCCTCATTGAACCTCTGTGAGAGATTCACTGGTGCTGGAACCGTAATTAATTCCACTTCTGTTGCTCCCTTATTCATGATGTCTAGGGTCTGCTGCAGAGATCTTAACTGAGCGACTCTGGGTACAGTGGGAGAATCCAATAGAGCAAGCTTTAAAAATTAGGACTTTGTCTTTGCACTTTGGCTTTTTAGCAAAGGATTCAGAGACTGCAGCTACGGAACTTGCTCTTAGAGAGGAGGCAGAACTCGAGGCAATCTATTGTATTAATGCTCTCTCTAAGTCGCAGAGATTTGTAAATCGAGAAATGGCCTTACAAAGTTGGCAAACTGGATAGGATGGCCAACGAATGATGATTAGAACAAGCCATCAATCTAGGGCTCAAGCAATAAAAGCAAGTGTTTCCCCTGGATAATCACCCCCTCTCTCTGCAACTCGAACACCCAAATCTTTGGGATAAAAATTACATTAACTGTATAAATGAATTTGGGAGAGAATTGACATCTTTACTACAGTGAATTCTCCTGCCCAGGAACACAGGATGTTTCTCAGCTGATTCAATTCTAACTTTTATGTCCTTTAGTGAAAATCTATGGCCTCTTTTATTTAGTCCTGCATATTTTCTTATTAACTCTGTCTTTGTATTTCATATTTTCAATGCGATTTTGAATGTCATCCTTTTTTTTTAAAACTATAATTTCTACCTGGTTAGTTCTTACTGGTATAACAGAAAGTTGGTATTTTTATTTAATGAAAGATTCTGTAAATTCTATAATGCTTTACGATTTTCAAAAGTTTCACACACATGATTTAATATATACTTATTTTGTATATTACCATTGTCTTATTAGTTTTTATAGTTTTAATACCCCTTTTGGGGTAATTAATTATGTAATATGCAACATGTGGAATGACAGCTACAAGCACTTTCTCCAGGGTCAGAAATTGCTAATGATCATTCCTTCGACGATGAGTGCAGTACATCCTTCTCATCTGCACTGTGTTGGGAGACGATTCTGTATCATTTTGTCAAGTGCCTGCACATATTCTGAATGGGGCACTCACTGCCCATTGCTCTGAACTATCTTTTCAACGTTGTTTGTATAGCAAACAGCCTTGGAGGACAGAGATAGTGTCTCTCTCATGAGCAAAGGGAGGTTATGCTAGGAAGGACCGAAGACTTAGATTCTTTAAGCTGAGAATTCTTCTGTAACACATCTCATTGCAGGTGCTGGTGGCCTCTGGCTTTCTTTCTATCACCTGGTGGGAATTGGAATTAATGTAAAAAAAAATGGGCTACTGCTATTGATGTGAGTAATAAATGGTCTTTTATCTCTGACCCAGGAGTCTCTGGTCTTCTACCAGCATCTACAAAACAATGTTAGGCTAACTTGTTGGCTTATAAGTGGGGTAAAATCTCAGACTCTCTCATTTTTTGACAGTTTTGGTGATGAGGACGGGATGCTCCAGAAACATGGTTTTCTGGAAGAGCAAAGATGACAGTCGTATGGGTTTAAGAATGAGACCTGAAGAAAGTCCATGGAATTGGCGGCAAACATGTCCACTTAAATTGTATGGTTGGGTGGATAATAGTCTTCCATTCTACATTTCATTAGTGAGGAGAAATTGGGGAGGTGGTTGCAGACTGAGTACCGGGAAATAAGTTCAAAGACAGCAACTCTAACGGTGCCTGGTTGTGCTAATTCTCCCCCAGGACTTTGTCACCAATCCAGCGGTCAGCCTCCAGTCCACCCCATTTAATAGCTAGGACTAAGGTCTGCTTTGAGCGGGGAGAGGGTTCATTCCTTTCAGACAACACTTACAGAGATGCCCATCTACACCAAGCAAGGGAGGAGGGAAATTTGTCACTGCTGTGGGCAGAAATCATTAAAACTTCGGCTGGTTACTTGGTCTGAGAGTTGGTGTGTATTAGGAAGAATGGCAACAGCTAAGACTCTTATGGTTCAACCTCTCCTGCAGGCTTGATGTCAAACTTAGAGTCACTGGAAACAAGAGTGAAAGGTCTCAGACTTGGTTTTTTGTTTTTATTTTTGTGTGTTGTTTTTTCCTTTTTTTGGTTTGTTTGTTTGTTTTTTGCAGTGGTTTCCAGCTGCTATAAGGGAGCTTTGGCCCTTTTAGGGAGATTTCCCTGAAAAAGACAAATTGCTGTGGGAAACCATAGTTGAGACATTGATGTGTATTTAGGCTCTTAATGCCGAGCTTTGGGTTTACAATGCTATGAAGATGAAGGAGAATGAAAAATTGAACCGGAGAAATCTAGCTAGATTCTTGTGACCAGCCCAAGCACATGGGAAAATTGTCCTTAGACCTTTTGTTGAAACTGCACAAGACCTTAAAGGATGTTACACACAGCGATGAGCAAACCTTTTCTGTGAAGGGCCCAACAGTACACGTTTTAGGCTTTGTGGCCTAAAACGTGTGCTCTAACTACTCCACTCTTTCACTGGAGCACAAAAGGAGCCACGGGCCACATGTAAACAAACAGATGTGACTTTGTTCCAATAAAAGCTTATTTACCAAAGCAGACAGCAGGCTGGATGTGATCCACAGTCGTTTGCTGACCCCATATCAGATGCCTCTGGTGAAGGTGTTGTCCTCAAAGAAGGATGCTTCTGGGCTAGCCGAGACTGAGTCAGCAAGGGGGTGCAAACCCCGTGGCTCTAGAAGCCTTTCAGTGAGGGGGTTTCTAATACTGAGACAGATGGTGTCAGCCATGAGGACCTTGCTGCCTGACACAAGAGTGTTAGGTGGGCAGAAACCATTGGAAGTTTGTTTGGAGGAGCCAGGAGCTGCCACCATGATGCTTAGAATCTAAAGTAAGTGAGAAAGCTTGTTTAATGGATGGAGCCATTCTATCCCTTCATAGCCCCTCTCCTAGCTACCCTGACCTCAGCTCCTTCATAGAGAAATATGATTAAAGGTAGGGCTGAAATCTCTGTCTTCAAGGGGGATCAAAGGTCACACACATGGAGGGGAGAGTATAGCTCAGTGGTAGAGTGCATGCTTAGCAAGCATGAGGTCCTGGGTTCAATCCCCAGTGCCTCCATTAAAAACAAACAAACAAACCTAATTACATCTCCCCACTCAGGAAAAGGTCATACACACCCATCTGAGCAAGCTGGGTAACTTCAGGAAGGGGAGGGACTCAGCTTTTTATGACTTTGTGAAATACGAGTGCCCAAGTCACTATCCTGCTCAGAGGAAAGGCACCTAGAGCCAGCTGTTCATTACACAGACTTGGCCCTTGGTATGTTGTCTTGGACGTTGTCAAAACTTTCTTTTTTGTACCACTGACATCTGAGAATTAAGATCATCTCATATTACCATGGCTAGGTCTCCTTTCCCCAAGGTATATCAAACTCCTGCTGCCAGAATTTAGCGAGTGTGCCTCTACCCTTTCATGTCCACAGCTTTCACTATTTGGTTGGTATTATAGATGGAACTGTGTTCCCCTTAAGTTCACACGTTAATGCTTTAACCTCCAATGTGATGGTGTTTAGAGATAGGGCCTTTAAAGAGGCAATTAAGGTTAAATGAGGCATAAAGGTGTGACTCTGATCCAGTAGGACTGGTGTCCTTATAAGAAGAGGAAGAGGCCCTATGGGTCAGGGTACACAGAAAAAACAAAAACAAAAACAAAAAACAACACATGGAGACAGGTAAAAAGGTGGCCATTTGCAAGGCATGGAGAGAGGCCTCAGGAGAAAGCAAACCTGCCAACACCTTGTTCTTCGACTTCCAGCCTCCAAAAAGGTAAGAAAATATATTTCTGTTCTTCATGCCACCCAGTCTGTGGTATTTTGCTATGTCAGCCCTAATAGGCTAACACAGTTGGCAAGTCAGAGTTCTGACTCAAGGGTCCAGACTTCAGGGTTATCACATCTCTTCCAGCAGGAGTGGCTGGTGATCCTTGAAAAATTCAGGGGGATCCTCCAAAATAAAGATTCTTGGCTCTGTGTTGGCAGATTCGCAGTGCTCAATCTCTCTGTCCAGGGGAATGGTCAAGGAACAATTGCTGTCTCTTCAGCCTCCCATCATTAAAGAGAAGGCCCAGCACTTTACTGGACTCAGATTTTTACCTTAGGGGTGGTCGTAAGAGATTTTCAAATGTTTAAGGAAATGTCACCAATAGATAATGTAACCCTCAAACAACTGTGGTGATTTCTCCATAGGAAAGCTACCCTAGGTCACTTGGGAAGCTTCCAAGAGGATAACGGACTGGTTATTTATGCATACCTTGCAGGCAGTTATTCCTAGGATGGGAGTCCAACAAAAAGGCGGGATGAAACCCATCCCTGACATTAGCTCAAGTGGTGAGTGACACTATCCTTGTCCTGGAAAGCATTTAGGTTAGAGTCAACCTGTTGGCCAGGGTTGTTATTATTGGTAGAATTGCTTTAGTCTTTCTCCTTGTGGGCCAATATAGAGTCAGTGCAATCATTACCCTTCTATGCCTGGATCAATATCTTGACCCAAGTTGAAAGGTTAACACAAAAGCTTAAGGAGAAAGCCACCTGGTTCTCTAAGGCAGACCCTGCTGGTTTATGGGATTTGTTCAGCTAACCGGGTCTGTTACTTGGAGTCTTATTGATACTGGCCTTAATCAAAGGCTGTATGAGACAAATGGAATGGATTTGGAATCGGCCTCATTTTGTCTGATTGATTGGAGTGACCAACAGAGTGGGGAAGATTCTCCAGAAGACAAGACGCTGTGTAAATGAGGGCTACTGTTCTGAGACAGTCTTCAATGGGCCTCTTGCATGTCTCCTGAGCAAGACACTCACTGCCCTTTGTTCTGGACTATCTTTTCAAGGATGCTTGTATAGTGGCCAGTCTTGGAAGATACAGTGTCTCCTTCCAAGCAAATGTTAGATTTGCTTACATTCTTGGAAAATGGAGGAGATAGTGTCTCTCTCCAGAGCAAAGAACCAAGCATACTTACATTCATTATAAAAGATTTGGGTTCCCTAAGCTCAGGGTTCCTCTTCTGTAATGCAGCCAATTGTGTGTGCAGTGGCCACCTGGCCCCCTTTATGTCACCCTGTGGAAACTGAGGCTTGGGGAACTGGTGTAAAATGATCCTTCCTCTCTGACCCAGGAGTTTTCTACTAGCTTCCATAAACCTGTGGAAAGCTAACTTATTAACTTGCAAGAAAGAGAAAACCTCAGACACTGTTCAATTCTTGATACACTCCATGGAGCCACTACCAAGCTGTTGGAGTTGGCACATAGGATGAAACCAATTTTCCACCCTGGGCCCAGAGACTATGAAGAGGGCAGTGGGCATGCAATGGACCAGAAAAGGCCTGGACTAGCAGGTCACATCATTGGGGGATGACCCAGGAGCAGAGGGGCATGGCCATGCCAGATCGCTCTGTCTCTAGGCATGTCACAGGAAAGTTTTTCACTTAATATGAAAAAGGATTTTATCCGGACTTCTTGCTTTATTTACTAGAGCAGTTTTGCTTGACCTGTCTTCAGTCTTGCAAGGGACAGGCCAGGCTGCCATGGTGGGGTTCAGGAAAACTTGTTATCTCCTTCAATTCCTGTTTTTATGTCCTTGTCTCCTTCCTAGAAGCTCCTTTTCTACAATGAAAATCTGTTTGAATGGAAGAACCCATTAATGGTCAGTTACACCCTCGTGTTAATTTACATTATTTGGAGTGTTATATCTCTTGGAGAACATTCTTTGAACCTTAGCTACGTTTTTGGAAAAGATGACTCTTCACACAGAAGACAATTACAGCACTTTAGAGCAGGCAGAAATATCGGGAAGGGTCTTCTGGTGCCTTTGGCATGGTGCCATGTTGACCACAGCTCTCCTCCACCTTTCTGACTAGCTGGGGTGCTGATGGCTGGCTCCTTGGTACCCTTCCCCTCTCTGAACAATCCTTAGACTTACCATATGATCCAGCAATCCCACTCCTGGGCATATGTCCGGAGGGAACTCTAATACAAAAAGATACATGCACCCCAATGTTCATAGCAGCACTATTTACAATAGACAAGACATGGAAACAACGTAAATGTCCATTGACAGATGACTGGATAAAGAAGTTGTGATATATTTATACAATGGAATACTATTCGGAGATTAAAAAGAATAAAATAATGGCATTTGTAGTAATATGGATGGACCTAGAGATTGTCATTCTAAGTGAAGTAAGCCAGAAAGAGAAACACCGTATGATATCACTGTGTAATAGTGAAAAAAAAAAAAAGAAAAAGAAAAAAGAGGACACTAATGAACTCATCTACAAAACAGAAACAGACTCACAGACATAAAAAATCTTATGGTTACTGGGGGAAGAGGGGAAGGGGTAAATTTGGGAGTTTGAGATTTGCAAATGTTAACCACTGTATATAAAAATTGATAAACAACAAATTTCTTTTGTATAGCAGAGGGAACTATATTCAATATCTTGTAATAATCTTTAATGAAAAAGAAAATGAAAATGAATATATATTGTATGTATATGCATGACTGGGACATTGTGCTGTACACCAGAAATTGACACATTGTAACTGAGTATGCTTCAATTAAAAAAAAAAAACCTTAGTCTCCTAAAACAAAATTGTACTCATCTAAAACTGTAAAGAAAATTAATCTAAGTATATGCCACCTTTTAGAGTCTTTTGCAAACCTCCACCAGCTGGGAAACCTCAGAGCATCATTTTCATGCTAAGGGGCGCTTTTCAGAAACTTGTAGAACATCTGAAGGGAGAGAGAATTTGTAAGCGATCCTCTGGCCAATTAACTTGGCCTGTTTTTAAGAAACAAGAATGATTATCTCGGAGATTAATTAAGCCTGCTAACGGTGATGGTAGACTAGAACCTGAGTGGTCCCATAAATTCTTCTCCCCTGGTTTAGAATGAACACATCACAGGCAAAAGGGTAGAGGTTATTAAAGTGAATGAGGTTGTTGCCCTTTACAGGTCGATGGCGCCCTTTCATTTCACAGCAGCAGGTAAAAGAGAGGAGGAGAAATCTTCATCGCCTTCACATTTGGATTATAGAGTGCATTCTCTAATGTAATATGAAATATCATCCTAATGAATTAGTCTTAAAAATGCTGCCTATCAGAGTAATGAACAGAGTGCCTGGAAGTCCAGGATTGCTTCTGCCAGTGACATCAGAAACCATCCAGAGAAGGTAGTTATCATCCAGTGCCTCATCTCCGAGGATTTAATGGCTCTGAGAGACATGGGGAAGAATGAGTTCAGACTTTAATAAGAAATGCCTCTGAAATGGCTGAATCTTTATTTTTGATTATGGAGAAAAAAATATTGTCCACTGGTCCTTAAAAGCTCTCAGACCTTTTGGCCTGAAGTGATGGAGACTGGAAAAACCCAGGAACAGCATCTTTCAAGCTAAATGAGACCCTCAGATCATACACTACCTGCGACAGTGTCTGAGGGACTGGCTTGTGAAGATTCATTTCCCACTGTGGTCTCCTGCCCTGAATGAACATTTCAGAAAGAGTTTTGTTCCTCTGCAGTGACAGTCCAGAAGGAGCCATGCTCCAACAGGGGAGTGTCATCTTTCCCCGGCTTTCTCTTTTTTTTTCCAAATTTTAAAATTATTAAAAACTTTTTTGATTAAATTTTAATACAATTTTTTTGAAAGTTACACTCCATTTACAGTTATTACAAAATATTGGCTACATTCCCCATGTTTCCCTAGCTTTCTTGATATGCTTGGATTACTTGGGAGTGGTTCCACATGCATCCCTTGCCCACTAACAGAAATGATTTTGTTCAAGTGTCCAGCTGTCACTCTCTGGGCCCATTCTCAGCCCCGGGAGATAAATCTTTATTATAACAAATCAACCACGTTAATAATGTCCTGCTACCAGTGACAGAATTCTGGCCAATGAGGTAGAAGTGAAGTGAAGATGGTGATGTTTTGGAAATGTTTTCCTTGCTTTTAAGAAGAGATACAAGAAAAGGATGTTCTCTCTAGGCCTTTGGACATTTTTGTGTGGAGACATGATGTTTGGAGCTGCGGCAGCCATCTTGTCACCATGAGACTTCAAGCTTGAAGACAAAGGGACAAGCAAAAAGCTGAGAAGGGCAGAGCCCAAAGGTAGAAAGAACCTGGCTCCTCAGTGACCAGACTGAGCCACTGAATGAAACTGAATATGCCCCAGTTCCACACTTCATGTTATGTGATGTAAGTGCTCTTATTTAATTTTCTCTTATTTATTCAAAAGCCTTTTTGAGTTGTGTCTCCTATTACATGTAGCTGAAAGGATTCTAAACTGACATATAGTCACCATCTTTGCCTCCCCTTTCTTTCCTCTTTCCTCTCCTCACCCTCTTTTATGAAGACTTTATTCTTTTTTTTTTTTGGTGATATATTAATTACTTAACATAAATTATTTTCTGATTTTTATTTGAGCATACTATTTTTTTTTCTCCCAGGCTGCAATTTGCATCAAACTTAGTTATTTGTTTATTTATTTATATTGAAGTACTGTCAGTTATAATGTGTCAGTTTCTGGTGTACAGCACAATGTCCCAGCCATGTATATACATACAAATACTCATTTCCATATTCTTTTTCATTAAAGGTTATTACAAGATATTGAATATAGTTCCCTGTGCTATACAGAAGAAACTTGTTTTTTTTTAATCCAGTAGTTAAATAAATCTCAAACTCCCAAATTTATCCCTTCCTACCCCTTTTCCCAGCAGCCATAATATTGTTTACTATGTCTGCGAGTCTGTTTCTGTTTTGTAGATTAGTTCATTAGTGTCCTCTTTTTTCTTTTTTTAGATTCCATATATGAGTGGGTATCATATCATTTTCTTTCTCTTTCTGGCTTACTTCACTTAGAATGACAGTCTCTAGGTCCATCCATGTTGCTGCAAATGGCATTATTTTATTCTTTTTTATGGCTGAGTAGTATTCCATTGTATAAATATACCACAACTTCTTTATCCAGTCATCTGTTGATGGACATTTAGCTTGCTTCCATGTCATGGCTACTGTAAATAGTGCTGCTATGATCATGTATCTTTTCAAATTAGGTTCCCTCCAGATATATACCAGGAGTGGGATTGATGGATCATAGAGTAAGTCTATTTTTAGTTTTTGAGGAATCTCCTTACTGTTTTCCGTAGAGGCTGCACCAAACTGCATTCCAAACTAGCAGTGTAGAGGGTTCCCTTTTCTCCACACCCTCTCTAGCATTTATCATTTGCAGACTATTGAATGATGGCCATTCTGACTGGTGTGAGGTGATACCTCATTGTAGTTTTGATTTGCATTTCTCTGATAATTAGTGATATTGAGCATTTTTTTCATGTGCCTATTGGCCATTTGTATGTCTTCTTTGGAGAATTGCTTGTTTAGGTCTTCTGCCCATTTTTGGATTGGGTTATTTGTTTTTTTGTTATTAGGTTGTATGAGCTGTTAATATAATCTGGAAATTGAGCCTTTGTCAGTCGCATCATTTGCAAATATTTTCTCCCATTGAGTTAAGTTGTTGTTTTGTTTTGCTTATGGTTTCCTTTGCTGTGCAAAAGCTTGTAAGTTTAATTAGGTCCCATTTGTTAATTTTTGCTTTTATTTGTATTGCCTGGGTAGACTGCCCTAGGAGAACATTGCTAAGACTTATGTCAGAGAATGTCTTCTTCTAGCAGGTTTATCGTGTCTTGTCTGAAGACTTATTTCTTGACAGGTAGTTGTTGCTTGCAAGCTTAGGCATCCACATAGATCCCACAACAGCTGGCCCTCTCTGAGGACACGTATGGGACAGGGGTTCTCCAAACTTTCCTTGAACTCAATGGCTCAGAAAAGAACACCTTTAAAGCAGCGACTTGATAAATATCAGATTCATTCTTCCTTTAGAGTGAAGTCAGAGACTCATGAAACCTCAGAGGAGTGACAAGGACTTGGGATCTTCGGCAGAGCAATTCACAGTGGCCCATTTTCGCTTGTCTACTTGTCTGGTCCTCTGACTCCTGCTGCAGGATTCTCCTTGCCTGGGAGAGGGGAGTCAGGTCACTGTAAGGAAGAGAAGAATTTGTATTTCTTAGAACTTTTTGCTTTTTCTTCCCCAAACTAAAAAAAAAAAAACAAAAAACAAACAAACAAACAAAAAAAAACCAAAAGAACAAAAAAAACCCCAGGAAAATAAATCCCCCACATATTTCTGAATTTCTTTTCTTCCCCATTCCTCACATCTCTAAATATATCGAACATGATAATTTTATGAGCAACCAAGTTATACATAATACATTTTATGTTCTGCAATGTATCAAGTGATTTTAGATCTGCACAGGATGCTAAAAAACAAGAACAGACAGTGCCCAATTTGTAAATTAATTTGGGAGTATAACTTTTTTTAAGTGGGTTGCTTGAACTCAGAATGCTTTTTCTTAGGGAAAGAAACAACGGTGGTTGAGTTCCAAAAACCCACATATTCCATAACGTGCTGCAGCCTTGTGGTTTACTCACCGCACTAATAATGAAACATTGCTGAGCCCCTCCTGTGTGCCTGACCTTTACTCCACCTTTATATATGTTATCTTGATGGTTGAATGCTCACAACATGTGTCAAAGGGAACTAAAATTCAGATAGCTTAAGTAATTTGCCCAAGGACACACAGCATGTATATAGTTTAAAAAAAACAAAAAAACAAAAAACACCCTGTCGTCTCTCTGGCTCCAGAGTTGGTTGTTTTCACACTCACCCTGCCCACCTGATGGGTCTCAATCACCATCTGCATCAACATTTCTATGTAAAAATGCATTCCAAATTCCAATTACAATGCCAAGATCACATCTCTCAGCTCTGGCAGCTGAAGTCCCCCTTGCCCTTCCAATTTCTCTGTTTTCTTTTCAGTAGCAGACAGAGAGAGAGAAAGAGAGAGAGAGAATGAATCAGTGTGATGGGTTGGTCTGGCAGGAAAGCCTCATCCAGTCATTTGGCAGGCAGCCTGTCTCCATCTCATCTCTGGACTTGAGCATCCACTGCCTCCCCCAGCCCCTTCAGGTAGCTGAGCTGAGATAATGCACACTCTCCTCATTACATTTCTGCTACTTTAACCACCTGTTTACAGCCTGACCACTGATACAGCTTTGATAAATGAGCTTGGTGATCATTCAGATCCCACCTTGGACCAGAACCTCACTTTGAAACCGTTCAGTAATATGTGGGTTTAAGATAAACACAGTGAGATTTCTGCCCCTGCATCTCTCACTGGTATCTCACCCAGTGTGGACCCATCAAAATTTTCTCTATGTCTCATCTCTTGTATCTAGACCTGCCATCTCCCTTCATCTCCCTTCCCACCAGGTTAATCTCTTCTTCTTCTTTTTTTTTTTTTATTAATTCTGAAAGTGTTGGGAATCTTGTAAAATCAGCCAGGCTGCCTTAATGCCTCCAGTTGACCTACATCTCACCCAATGTACAATTACTTTATTTCTTAGTTTAAAAAAATTCTTCCAATCAGGTTTGTAGTCTTCCTTGATAGCAACTACCACCCCACATTTTTTCCTGAAAAGCATGTCCTAATTTCTCCTGTTACCCTGTAACGATCTTTTTGTGCATCCTTGACTGCTCTTAAGAAGACCTTAAACTACCCTCTTTGCCTTTAGTTATTATTATTATATTGAGAATTTATAACTTAGTTTGTGGAGTATTTTGGGCCTGGCTCCATGATTCTTTTCTTTCCATTTCCTGGATTTCCCTGCTCCTTGTGGCTCCTACCCAAGGGGAAAAGAAATGGCAGGAAAAAGACACAGCACGAAGCCACAGCCAAGGGGAAGTTGTTGCCTCTTGACTGGCTGAAAGGAGGTGTTTCCATTCTCCGTGGACTCTCAGAATTGGCTTTATAAAGTGGAAATGACAAGAAAAAGGAAACAGAGAGACAACATATCAACACAATCCACCCTGAAGATACATGCATTCTGAGTTCTTGGCTAAGAAATTATCCTGAGTTTTTAGGAAATAGAGAATGATCACTGATAGGAGTGAAAAGTGTTCCCTTTGGGAGCTGAGCCTCCCTGGTCTCTGAAGACCTTCGCTGCCATTAGTTGATTAATTAATTCATTAACACCTCGTAGAGCACAGGATATTGACTCCATATGGCACGGAGCAGGCAGTTTGATTTCTTTAGAAAATTTCTCTTATACGAAAGCACAGAAATAGTAAATAATTAAGCTCTAAGCCGCCTCGTTGTGATCTTTTATTGATCAAGGCAGAGATTTGAGAGGAAGAAGGCTTCAGGCACTTGCTCCAACCAGACTGTATTTGCCCCATGATGACATGTTACTGCGAGACGCTTGTTCCTATTATGAAGACTTTAAGGAACAAAACAAGCCCGCGATGTGTTTATGGCTCGCGGTACTTCTGTCCGAGGTTAATCATCCCAGTCCTGAAGACCGAAGCATTTTCTGGTGGTCTCTCAAGGGGCCAAAGGAAGTGAGAGATAAGGATGGGCTGCCTGCTGCCTTCTGAGTCCTGGCTTCATTAAGCTGGGTTTTAATGCCTTTTTTTTTCTAATAAAGCTATTAGAACAATGACTTATGATTGTGCGGGTCAGTGAGACCTCCAGGGAGTGCAGGGCTGAGCCTGGATCAATGACAGGGAAAGTGGTCTGAGCCGTTCTGCCCAAGGAATTTTTGCTGCTTCCCTCCCAGTGCACCATGCTGCCCCCCTGAACACCTGTCCCCGCTCCCCAGCCAGCCAACCGCCCCTCCCCCAAGGTCTCCAGGTGGACCCAGGTGGGGGAGAGAGCCATCCAGGTGGGATTGTTCACTGCCTTGGTGTCTCAAACCTTTCCCCGTCTCTCGTCCTGCTTCAGTTCCCTTCCCTGCCGTGTGCCCCTTCAAGGACTATCCCCTTCTCTGCCTGCCTTCTGCGCAGAGCTCCTTGAGGGAATTGTCTACACCCACCATCTCTACCCTTCTTCCCACGTCCCTGGCACCTTCCAGCCTGGGCTTTCATGCTTCACTTGTAACTGCTCCTTGGTGACAAACCTCATCTCACTACTCTGGGGGGTAAATCGAATCCACAATCATATGATAAACCTTCTTGCTGGGAGGCTTTGGAAACTGTCCATGATTCTCTCCTTACTGTCACCTCCTTTGGCTTCTGTGACAACTCGATGTGTCTTCCCACTTACTCCTTGTGGTGGTCGTGGAAATACAAGGCTCAGACCCCCACTTGAGAAAGGACGTACTGCCTAGTTGAGGCTCCCTCAGGATTCCCTTCATCTGTGGGTCAAGGTCTTCTTGACCAATGGCCGGGCAAGGAGGGGTAGAGGGCTCAGCCACTTTCCCACCTGGGATCCTCCAATGGGAATCTTTGCCCTGGAGCTCCCAGGAGGTGGCGGAGACTTGGGTCTGCACCAGTCTGACCAACGCCCTGCCCAGTCCTCCCCCTTACCTTCCCCCTTCACAGCGTTGCTCCCAGTGAACCTTCTGCCTCCTAACTCCGTCTCGGTGTCTGTTTCCTGGAGGACCCAGGTGACACGTTCCTGATACTCCTCTGTTGCCATCCGTTTTTGCCAGCCTCTTAAAGGATGATGTTTCAAAGGTGTTGATCTAGGCCCTCTTCTCCTCTCAATTTGCCCATTGTTCTTGGGCCACTGTCTTCTCCTCGGTGTCTCTCACTCGCCCCCACCCCAACTAGTGAAAAAATTCAAATCGCCCTTAGATCATCTCTCTCTCCGGTCTTCAAGTCTGTGTATTTTTGCTTTCAATGTCTTGTAGACATCTCAAACTTCACAGGTACAAAAAACCCTCATCAATCCCAAATCCTTATCCTTGTGAAAATTAAAAATAAAAGGTCCTCTTGTATTTACTGCCTTAGGGTGTGGTCCTAACTGTGGATGAAATCTCTGTGCCAGAAACCATGCTTTTGTTCTTGATTCCCCTGGGGCCCTCTGCTGCCCTGCCACCCACAGCCCATCTCCACGCACACGTGCCCACCGTCTCTGTTCTTGCTGGAGCTGCCACATTCTCACCTGGGTCCCTTGCAACTGCCTCCTGACTAGTCTTTCTGTCCTTAATCCCACCACATGCAGTCCATCCTTGACTGGATGTTGTCAGAGTGATCCTGAAATACAAACCTGGTATCATTCCCCCATCAGCCCCTTTTAATAGCCTTCCCTCCACCCTTCAATCCAAACATTGTTAGAAGAAGAGGAGTCCCTGGACCAGCAACATCAGCATCACCTGGGAACTTATTAGAAATGCAGATTCCCAGGCACCAGCTTAGACATGGATCAGAAGCTCTGGGATTGGGCCCATTAATCAGTTTAACAAGCTTTCCAGGTGACGCACGCTAAAGCGTGAGTATCGGTGGCTTGGGAAGCCGTTCATGTCTCCGGTTCCCTCATTTGTCCCAGTACACATCCGCCTCCTCCCCTGCTCTGATCACACTGAACAACTTGCCTGCCCAATATGGGGCTCCCTCTGCTAACTCCTGAGTCAGGGCATGCACCACCTCCTCCAGGAAGCCTTCCCTGACACTCCTCTAGCTGAGTTAGGCACCCCGTCCTCTGTGCTCTCAGGTTCCCTGGGCTTCACTCTATCACAGCTCTTATCTTGCTCTGGTGTAATTGCCTTTTTACCAGGCTGCATCTCCCACTAGACTGTGAGCTTGTTCAAAAGACAGATTGTCTTTCATCTCTGACTCCCGGGGACCTGGCTCGCTGCCAGGCCTAGAGAGGGGGCATAGTCATGTCGTCCTGGTGGAGGAGTATGAGCCTCTGCCTTTGCTGGGGTTGCTGGGCGACAGTGACACCGTCAGCTGCCTGGACCAGGTGCATTCGGCCTCCTCAGGTGCCTCTGGACGTCTACTATAAAAGTAGTGGGACTGGAGTTTGATCTCATCCTGCTTGTTTCATGTTAGCCCTGGGGAGGTGGATGCTGGCATGTGCTAATTGGATGACAGCATTGGGTCTGACTGGCCTCGTGAATGTGCACACAGGCAGTGAGAGGAGCACAGTTCAAACAGAATCATCTTGAAAATGCTTTGATTCTCTCAGCTAAGCAGCCTGACCCTGCACTCCTGGGAACTGGGCAGAACTCTGCCACGCTGCTGCTGGGGATCAGCTCTGCGGAGGGGACTGTTGCTGCTCCATCCTCCCAGCCTGTTTAACCCTGCAAGGTCTTAATTTGTCCATCTTCGCAGTGGCCATCATCCAGATTAGTCATGTGTTGTGCCAAGTGCTCTAGGCACAAGCCTTTCCAAATGAGTCACTCCCACCATGGTTCTGACTTGAAAGCACACAGAGCATTAGGTGTGCATCTGGAAATGCATAATGGAAAGGGGGAGGCTGAGGGCGCACTGGTCTTCAGGCAACCTGGGAGCCCTAAGGAAGAATGGTCCAGGTTGCAGATGCTGAGAAAAAACAGAGCAGAGAAAGCTTACTTCCTGGACTGAGAAGAGCTATGGTTCTCCCTTTCCCCACCTCAAGTCATGGCAGCTCTCACCAGTGTCCAGGAGTCAAGGATGCAGCAGGAAGAGGGAGCCCAGGAGACAGACAGGGGAAGGTTTGAGCTACATAGAGCAGGTTTGTGGATGCTGGTGACACTGCACCTGTCAAACGTTCAGCTTCCTCCTATAAGCCACCCCTCAGACCAGATGCATCGCTTTAAGGCAGGCACCGGTCCTTAGTCTGTCTGGTGGGGAATCAGGGATCCTTTTGAGAATCTAAGAAAATGGTGGTAATTCTCCCCAGAAAAAGGAACAGTTCCCATAGATGCATATTTTTTGGTCTCATTTCGGGTGGTTTATGAAATCCCTGAACTTTATCCATTAACCTATAGAAGCCCCTGAACAGCTGAGAAGGAATCCACACTGCTAGTTGCTCCTGGTCTTTTCTGCACCGAAGTCCCTCCTGTATCAGCCTCACTCCTGAAGCCCCAGGCAGAATTGCTCCCTCCTCAGCACACACGTGCACGTAGCCTCAATGCACAGCAAAGCCCAGGAGAGGACAAGGCCTCAGTCCCCGAAGTCAGGAGCCCAGTTGCTACCTGGGTTCCTGCCCTGGCTTCCCTACTTACCCGCTGTGTGACCTTGGGGACGGGTGGATGAGCCGTGCCAAGCCTGCTCCCTGGCTGATGCCCGAAAGTTGGAGAGCTGGCCAGCTCAATTATGGATTAAATGAGATAATGTGAAAAGTGAAGCACAAGGCAGACGCCCTGGCTTTGCAGTCAGAACTGAGTTCAAAACTAGCCTTTGGGCGGGGGGAGGGTATAGCTGAATGGTAAAGCGCGTGCTTAGCATACGTGAGGTCCTACGTTCAATCCCCAGTACCTCCATTAAAACAAAGAAACAAACAAAAAACCTAGTTACCCCCCCCCAAAAATATTTTAAAAATTATTTAGAAAAGGAAAAAGAAAAAAAGCTAGCCTCTGACACTTCTCTGCCTTCGGGCAAACTTAATATCTAAAGGCCTCAATTTCTTCAAATGAAATGTGGGCCGATTAAAGCCTGTCTCATAAGATCAGATTATGTCAAGGATATAAAATGTTTAGCATATAAAGATGCTGAAGAAGTGGACGCTGTGGTTGTTACTGGAGGCAGTGGAGGGCTGAACGGACATGAGGCCTGAAGATCGATCGGTGTGTCGTCGTTCATGGTGTGGGTAGGGTCAGCCCAGCCCTAGACAGAGGACTGGAAACTGACCTGATACCCGGCTGTGGGTTAGGCTGCTTGAATTCAAATCCCAGCTTGTCCCTTACAAGCTGGGTGGACTTGGGAGAGTCAGTTAATCTCTCTGAGCTCCAGTTTCTCCATCTGTGAAATGGAAACAGTAACACTATCTACCACGTAGTGTTGCTCTTGTTGTGAAGGTCACGTGAGAGAATGTGTAAACTGCACCTAGTGTGGAGTCTGGCACCGAGCAAGCACGCAGTACGTAGCAGCTTTATTACAGGTCTTGTCTGAGGGAGGGCAAGGGGGGTGTCCACACCCCAATCCCAACCCTAACCTGCAGAGCTCACCAGGTAGCAGGGGTCAGCCTTAGCGTCTTGAGGAATTGTTTTATTTTGTCTTTGTTTTATAGTTAAATTTGGACAATGTAATGAAAGCCTGGGGGTGGTGTGGCCCAGCGTGGGGTGCCAGAAGAAAGACTACGGCCCCATAGACTCCAGGCCCACGGGACCCGGTATGGTCCCGACAGCCTGCTGCTCGAGCTCACTGTTGGGGATGCTCTGTGCCTGTTTCCCGGACAATGGGTTCCTCCCATTCTTGGTCCCTGGAACCCCTGCCAGCTGAGGTTTCCAGGAATACACCCACACTCTCCTGGGTAGCAGAAGTTCATCTCAAGCTACCTGAAGCAGAGGTCACAGGGATCCAGCGCTCTGTGCATCCCAGCTCCTCCAGGAGAGCGCCCGCCCCCACTCCCGCCCAGGCCCAGGGAGGCTGCTGAGCTTCGTTCATATTCATCATCACTTGGAGCTGCACCTTTTCTCCAGGCTGTGTGAGGATGTGCATCACCATGGAAACGCTAGAGGTGAAATCACTCAAGTGTTGGCAAGTGGAGTTTCTCTCTGGAGCTTGGAAAAATGGAGATCAGGCTCACTGTGTCACAGAAAGGAAAGATGCCCTCAAAACAACCTGCACACTCCTCTCCATTCCATGTGGGGACTTTCTCTTTAAATAAAAACTGCACAATAAATGAAAGAGAAATGTTTTCAGGCTGCAGATTGGCGGCCCCAGAGAGTCCACTTGGAGCGGACACACCAATCCTTTCTGGCTTTCCTAAACTGCTACATCTTGTAGAGTGCATAACACGTTCTTTCTGAAAAGAAATGGGGTGACATCTTGGAGCTGATATTTTAAATTGATGAAGCTGGAGCCCAGAAGCACGGACCCTTGTGCTTCTTGGCCATTTCTGGTCCTTTGCCTGATTTTTGTGCCCAGGACACATTTTCTAAAGGAAGATCTGTCAGGCTCCTGGTGGCTGAGTTCATCAAGGATGTATTTGCTCACCTGGGCCGGCTCCAAGATCTCTGGGCTCATACCTCCTCCCGGGTCGCCCTGCCTTCAGACTCTGGAGGGCTCTATGCCAGCTCCCGGGAGCTAATTTGGGCAGTGAGAGACCACACAGCTTTGGGTGCCCAGGCTGGGGCAGAGGAGGAGAAGCAGGGAACAGAGGGAGTGCGGGCGGCGCTGGGGTGTGGTTGGGCACTAGGGCAGCTTCTGGGAGACGTTGGCTAGCGGCTGGGGGTGGATCTGAGTGCGCCCGTGGCTTGGAGGAAGCCCTCGGTGTGGACCACTTGAATCTAGTTCAGCCGCAGAGTATGGCTTGCTTTCTTGTCTTATTTTCTTCCACTGGGTGAGAAGAGCCCTGGTAACACTTCCTCTCCCCCCATCAAGGGCAGTTTTGGACACAACGTGTAAAAGCTTGGCTTCACTCACTCACTCATTCATCTAACAAGTAATCACTGAGTGCCTGCTGTGTGTCTGGCACCATGGTGGGACGTGAGGATACAGCCTTCTTGCAAATAGTTGTGGACCAGGATGGCAGAATGAATATATGGTCACAGATAAGCACACAGATAAAGTAGATGATTTCAGCAAATGACCCTATTGTAACAGTTGTAACTTTTCTGTTTTTATCAGGGACTTTGCTCTGTCAAAGGAGGTTAAGACAGACAGACAGACACCCACATCCACACACACAGCAACTGGTCTTGAAACTAAGGTCAGTGTTTCACTTTCTGTGAGAGATAGGTCATTTGAAATGCAGTCTAATCTATTCCATTCTGTGCTTTTAAGGTTGCCCCTTCACCTCTGAGTGCCTTCATTTCTCCATATTAAATGTCAGTCAGAATGATTCGAATAATCTATGTTTCAGTGGTCCTAACATAGGAAGAGCAAAGGTGTGGAGATGTCGGCATGTGGGGTCAGTGATGCCTCTCCTGGTGTCTGACTTCGGGCTGCCCACGGCATAACTCAGGGGGCATCTTGTCCATGGATTACATTGTGGATGGTACTTCTGAAGCTGTGAAACTACAGACAGCCCTGCTGCAGGTGGCTCTGAGGGTGGTGTTTGGAGCCAAGTGGGGACTAAACTCAAGGAGGCAGGCAGGAGGGGAAGAGGTTCTTCAAGGGGAGGAGGAGGTCCAGAGTGAGTCAATGCTGGTGGGGTGAGTGCTGTGCTGTTGACACAGCAGAACGTTAATGTGATGAGCAGGGTGATGGTGGACAGGAACCAACAGGAGAATGAGCAAGAACTCATGGGGAAGAGACCACCAGTTCCTTTGGGAGGCTTCTAGAAAAGCACCAAGATGGAGAGATCTGAAGTGCTACCATCCTGTAGGTGGGGCTAATGGTCTGCAGCCTGGGGGACAAATTTGTAAAATGGCCACATCTATGATTCACTATTTTGTGGGGCCTTGGGTCATATGGGCCCCCGGTTTGGTATAGAGTTCTCAGGAGGATTATTGTTTTAGAAAAGGAACACTTGTTTCCTTCTTGAGGGCCTCCGGGAGAGAACTGCCAAAATGTGAGAGGACGGGAAAGAATGTTGCGAATCTACCTCTACTGAGTACCTGGCGTCCCTCTGCTCCTGGCAGAGGCTGACGAAGTTTCAGTGGATTTCCTCTTCTTCCTGAGTACGTAGCTAGACTACATCTCCCAGTCTCCCTTGCAGTTGGGTGTAACCATGTGACAGGGTTCCTGCCAGTGGAATATGAGCTGAAGTGATGTGCTTCCAGACCTGGCAAAAAAACATCCCAAGTGCAGGGCTCTATGATCTTTCCCTTTCTGTAGATCAACACGGCGACTTGGAAGCCACACTTTGAAGACAGGAGAAGCACAAGACGGAAACAGCCTGGGTCCCTAAATCACCACTTAAAGGAGACCTGCCTGCCAATTAGGAACCTCCATTTAGAAATTTACACAAGTAAGAATAAGTCTATATCAGGTGTGACCCATCATGCACGTGGGTGTGTTTGTTGCAGCAGCAAACACTACCTTACCTAAGACGCTGCTGGCCCTGAGCGCCCCCCTAAGGTCAGGTCCGACTATTCCGAATCAGGAGTCTGTCTACTTCTGGTCCAATCAGTGTGGTAAAGGGGTTGCACAGAGCAAACTATGGTTATCTCTGTTCCAGAAATGACCTAACACTTCTCTCAGCAGGGGCTTCAAATTTTTTTTGGAAGAGAACTGAGAGCCTGGCAGTTACCTTGTCTTATTGTCCAAGGCTGTTGGGGGGAAAACACACAGAACTCTATATGACCCCAAATCTGCCTTCTACCAACATCTTAACTCCTTATTCCCAGTTCTTCTCTTTGCAGCAAGGGTTTAGTCCCTTCTCTGTTGTCACATTTCCAGGGATTCTCATCTCCAAGCGACTCCTCAGTTCTGACTTTCTTCCTTTATGGTCTGGTTCCAGAAACATGGGCTTTTGGAGTTACAGGGACATCAGCCCAAGTCCACCCATCCTCACACGCTGGCCTTGTGATGGCAAACACGTTCTCTCTCTGAATCTCAGCCTCCTCATCTCTACAGCAGAGACGGAGGTACTTCATAGGGTTGTTGTTGTAAGTGTTTAATGAGCTCTTGTGCTTGAAGCACCCAACCTTGGGCCTGGCAGGGTGGGCTCCCACTCAGTGGTGGCTGTGATCTCTATTGTGTTTGATGTTGTGATTTCAGGATTTCATCCTGGTTAGTGGCTCTGAATATATTGAGGTTGGTTCAGATCCCGTGGAACTTGGATCTGAACGTAATTTGGCAGCTGGTATCCAACTGACATCAGTGCAGGGGACCATTGCTTTCTGTGAGGTGGATACTGTATTCCTGCTCCTTTCTGCTGGCCAGCAGGCCCGTCAAGGAGCCTGATCTCAGCTGGACCCTCAGACCAGGCAGTAGGATTGTGCTAAGGCACCTGGCCTGCTTAAGGCATCATTCTTTGTCTTAGGTCTTGATGTCTCAGGACTCCTCCCTTGGCCCCGGGAGGTGTTTCTGGGAGCCTGGCACATTCTAAAGGATGTTTGAATGGACTTTATAGAACAATCGTTTGTCACCTTTCTTGGATCGTGGGTCTTCTGGAGAATTGGATGACAGTTCTGAATCGTCTCCTGACACAGATATCCAGACACACATAGACACAGTGTTTTGCATGCTACTTGGAAGGCCTCCTAGGAAAGTCAGCCCTTGGCTGGCCAGGTTGGGCTGGGAACATGCCTGCCTTTCCTGGGGAGCTGTGGACCCTTTCTGGAGAGGGAGCTCCGGGCAGCCTCCCTTCCCGCCACCTCAGTGAAGGAGGATGAGCCAAGCACTTTTCTCATCAAGCTCAAATCAACTGTGTGAAGCCTCAGAGGGGCCTTCCCCATGCCCTCCTAGTCATCTTGGTCTGAACAATCCTACAGGGTCTGAACAATCCTACAGGTTCTGAACGTTCATCAGTGTCATCCGGATTCTGCCGCTGTTGGATGGAACTTAATTGATTCTTTGGAGGAAAGTGAGTCACCGTCAAGGAGTGCAGGCTGCAGGGCAGGAGTGCACCCGAGGGAAAGGAAAATGACACCGCGCACAGCAGAGATCAAGTGTGCCCTCTCAGCTTCTCCCATACTGCAACCCGAGAAGAGTCTGCTTTGGCTGATGGCGCTTAAAGAGGTTTTCAGAATGCTGGACGCCGCCTCCTCCATCCCCCCTCATCCCTCTTCTTTGTTTCTTTCCCTCCTTTTGTGCATGTGGAACCCCATCCAGCAGAGGAGGAAGGGGACAGGCCGTCCACTTGACTGTCAGAGCTGATCACTGTTGACCTTATCAAAACACAGAATCAATACACTCTTCTCCCAGCAGCCTGGAAAAATCACAAGGAGTTTGAACCGAGGTGATTTGAAGTGCAGCATCGTCTGAAGCAGAAGACAAGTTAGGAAACCGCTGGGTCTCTGGGTCCTCCCCCACTCAGAGTCTGGTGAGATTCAAAGCAGGCTTTGTCAGTCACACCTGCTCCTGACTGGCTGGACCTGGGGGCTCAGAGTACCCTCTGTGGGGCTAGGGGAGGGAACGGGGTGGGTGTCGGGGGGGTGGGTGTCGGGCAGTGACCCTGGTCCTCCCCAGGACCTTTCACCAGGCTCTCGGGAAAGCCCTCTTCCAGCCTGGCCCTTGAGCAGAGATGCCTCTAGGCTCCAGCTGGATCCTTGGAAAAGCCAAGCCATGTCACTAATTTAGTGCCAAGGGGTCTTCATGAGGCTACCACCACCCCCCACCCTCGTTTCTTTGCTCCTCTTTCTTTTTTCCTAAGTCTTGCTTTTATATTCCCTTTCTCTTTCTACTTTGCCTCTTTCTTCAGGAGGAAGAAAATTGAAAGGAAGCAATGGAGTAGAAACCATTGTGGGTGGAAGGGAAGGGGAGTTAGACAAGGTCACCTGGTGTCTCACAGAAGACGGGGTCGCCCTCTCTGGCAGGTTTTGGGTTGGGGTAGGGGGCATGCAGACCCTCCAGGACACCAGAGGCTATTCCCTGGTGGCAGTGGGACCTGAGATGGAGTCTTCTATTGCTTCCCTGGGCCTCTCAGCCCTTCTAACAACAAACCAGGGTCTTGGGTATATTCCCTCAAGACATCAACCCCCTAAACATGTCTCCACCTCCTATTTCTGGCTGTTCCTGCCATTCAGAGCTCATAACTGTTGGAGCCAGCATGGGTCAGGTGCCCAGGGCTGGCAGAACCATCAGGCTTTGCTGTACTACACACAGTGTACGACACAGTGTACACACGGTGTACCACCACCCAGTCTCTCTCTGTCCCTCGGCACTGAGGACTGCAACTGGTCTGATTCATCCTGGTGTCCCCAGAACCTGTCCCAGGAGACTGCACAGAGAAGTGCCCAGGGACTGGCATTCCTGAGGGGCCCAGTGCTCATCAGGAAGGCAAGCCTACCTTGACTGAGGTCTACATGGACCCAGCCCCACAGAGAGGCATCACTGTCAGCCCTTCTGTGGCCCCATAGCTTCATTATTGGGCAAGAACACAGACAGAAGAGCTGGCCACCTCACTTGCCTCACGACACTAATGCATTGTCCTGCCTTTGCACATCCAGTGGCCTCTGCCTGGAATGCATCCTACCCAGGCAGAATTAATTGCTCTCTTTTCTGAGTTCCCAAAGGACTTTGCACTCAAGATTTTTACAGCATTGATTACATTGTGCCTTATTGGTTGTTTGCATGACTGTCTCCTCCTGTGCAGGCATTCATCCCACAAATACTGATCGAGCATCTTTGCCAGGTGTGGGGGTACATGGGGAACAACACAGGCAGGGCTCTGGCCCTCATGGAGCCACATGGGAGGATGAATGGCCTTGACAACGCCAGGCACAGAGTAGGCTCACATCGGATGTTCATTGAATGGAATTGAGGATGTGGTATTTGGAGAGACTGGGCAGAGAAGGGGGCCAGGAACAGGAGATGGAGGCACATCTAGGGCGTGAGATCTTATTGTTATTATTCAGAGAGTTTAGTACTGGGAGGGGAGAAAAGTGAGCAAAACAAGGAAATCTTGTTGGTAGAGGGGAGCTGGGAGGGAGAGCGGTCCAGCAAGGTTAGGCTGCTGTAAGGATGGCATTAAGGAGGAGCCTGCTGTCTGCAGGTCTTACCCAAGGCTGTGGCTGCAAGTGTTCTGCCAGCCATTGATACCTGCCACCACTGTGGACGCGGGTCTTGGGATGCTGGGGAGAGGGGAATGGTAACCAGGAGGGTGCATGAAGCACCAGTGGCAGGTAGGCCCTGGAGCTGACTTCGTTTATTGAGGGGAGTGTAATGCACCCCATTTTTTAATATCACACAGGTAAATGGAGGGAAACCATCCCTGAGCAAACAATAAAATAGCAAGGATGAAGCATCACAGGTTTGCAGCCTCCCCTCTAAGGAAGAAGAAAGTAACGATGTGGGGTGCAGATGGGAGTGGTACCCTCGGCCTCTCGAGTCGGAGTCCCCAGCGTGTGGAGCCCATGCCTACGGCTGGTGCTGGAGTGAAGCTTCCAGTTCCCTGTGGACCTTAACCCGCCCCAGCGGCAGGTGAGGCTGCCAACCTGCCAGCTGTCAGCATCTCCAGACAGAGCAGCCTGGAGCCAGCTCCTTTGGAGCAGAGGAACGCTGGTACCCGACCTTTCTTCCCAGCGCATCCCTTCCCACACAACTGGGCTTCCGAGGCCTGGGCATCCTGGGAAATTCCTCGTGCCCCAGAAGCTCATCCACCCGCAGGCTGGGAGCAGAAATGAACACGGCAGCACCAGCCACAGATGGCCACAGCTTTTAAATAAGCATTTCATTAGTTCGGAACCCGGGGAAAACACAGTTCAAGTTATAGGGAAAAATAAATGAGTAAGGAGAGCCCGATTTTAAATCCTGCTAGTTATGTTCAGCATGTCCATAAAAATAAGCGGAGCTCTCTTTTTAAAGGGGTCACTGTTAATTAGCCACGGTGCCCATCCAAGCACTTTGTCTAGTTACAGTCTGGTTATGCCGTGCTGGGGAAGAGGCATACGGTCCCACATATCCTTTTTATGCCTCCTCCTGTCATGCTGAAATTGGCTCCTTCACTCTGTAACTGTGCTTTATGTAGGAGCTGAATGGAAGTAGCGTTCTGGGTGTTTATACTTGCTGTCCGGCCCCCTCTAAGGCCAATTCGTCCTCATTCCTCCTTCCCCAGGCTGGTGTTCCATCCCGATTGCAGTGGACATTCTGATTCCATTTCCTCAAGCTATGTGTTCTGTTTCTCTTTTTCTTTCCCCGTGAAGTGATGCCTGGGAGTGCTTGCTGTGTCCTCCGTCTAACCTCCAATGCCTTGCTCTGATTTTTCATCCTCCGTGGGAATAGCAGGAGTCCTGCCACCCGCTCCCCACTGAGACCTGGGGTCTAGTCTCAGCTCTCAGCTCCCGGGTAGGCTTGTCCTGCCCAAGGAGGGCTTTAGACTGTGGTTCATAAAGCCTCCTGAATGCCACTGTCATTAGACATTTTAGCAGGTGACAGGGGCTGTGTGGGGCACCTGAGACCTGGGTTTGAGTCCCAGCTGCACCACTGATAACTGAACCCCAGTTTCCCCATCTGCAGGGTGCGGACAAGAGGCCGTGCTGTGGGGAGGAATGATGGCCCCACAGCTCCCGGGCATCTTCTGACCTGCTTCTTTCGGTGTTCATCAGCTTGGGCTTACATTAGCTAGAAGATTAGATGACCTTAAAAAAAAAAAAAACATTAAAAAAAAAAGCCAAAGAACCTCTCAGATTTCGGCTGATTCTGGGTGCAAAGGGTCGTGGTTTCAGAGTAAGTCTAGTTGGCTTGGATATTCCAAGATGCTCTTGGAAAGACCCCACGAATCCCATTAGGATGATAGCCAGTGCTCTGTGCGCACCTACTGGTGTGGGCGCTGATCTGGTGGTTAGCACTGTGCATCATGCAGTCTTTACCATGACACCATGAAGCAGGTGTCCTTACTCCGATTTGATGGATAAGGAAACTGAGACTTGGAGAGGTGAATAATGGTTCCAAGACCTCACATTCGATTTGTGTTTCAGCTGGCCTGCTGACTTCCGACTCTGTCTTCCCAGCATGCATTGCCGTTCCTGCACAAATCTCAGAATCCAAGAGCAATTCCCTAGAGCAGTGCTGTCTATTAGAAAGTTTTCTACAATGATGGAAAAATCCTATGCTGCTGTGTCTAGTACAATAACCATTAGCTGCTTGAAATGAGGCTAGTGTGACAGGGCTGAGTTTTACATTTTATTTCATTTTGCTTTCTAAATTTAAATAACTCACATGGGTAGTGGTTGCCATGTTGGACAGTGCCGTGCTAGAGCCTGAATTTTGCTAATGCAAGTCCTCAGGGAGACCCCAGGAGCTCGTAACCTATGGCCCCCACTCAAGATCCTCCTACCCCCCTGCCACGTATAGATACGCTGAGTGGCTACCTTCCCATAGCTCTGTAGTAAACTGGGTGTCACCTTCTGCTCACAGTGATATGGCCAGAGCCCTGGGGGTTTCTGTTGGACTGGATGGCTCTCCATCTGGTAGTTTCTTTTCCCAACTTCCCTTTAACTTTTGGTTTCTGATCTTTAATGTCAGAGTTGAGTCTCCCGTTTGCCAGCTCAGTTCTATCTGCAGCTATGACTGGCGGTCCAATTAGCCCTCTAGAAGTCACTGGTGCATGGGTACACAGGCTCTTTTCACACTCTTGGCAGTTTGGGCATCACGTCTTTTCTTTCTCTTTGAAATGTCTTTTTTTTTTTTTTTCCTGATTGAAGAAGTAGTGCATGTTGATTATAGAAAATGTAGAAACTATGGGAAAGTAAGTAAAAACTGAGAGCCATGCTAGTATTTACACTATATCACTTTTATAGTTTGAGATTTTTATTCTTCCGGGTAGATGTAGTTTTAACGTTAGGAGGATATAATTTGAAATGTAAACTTTTATTTACCAATAGGCCATGAATGTTCAGTCATCAAATATACTGCAATAACACGGCTTTAAACAGGCGTAAAATACGTTCTTGTGTGACTATTTTAAAGCTTATTTAACCAACCTCTCAGGGGAACATTTAGGTTAGTCCCAATGTTTTTGCTATTTTGGATAACACTAATGAACACCCGTACAGCTGATTCAGATAATTCTTTGTGTATATCTGTCATCAGTTCATTAGAGCAGACTCCTAAATTGCAGTTGAGAGGTCAAAGGACATGTGTCTTTTAAAGCTCTCTCTGAGTGTTGCCAAAACTGCTTCCCGGGAGGTTTACCAACTTTTATTCCCATCCGTAGGGCACGAGAATGCCTGCCTGTGATGGGGTCAAGTGACCTGAGCAAATGCCCGCCTCTCGGGTTCACCACTGTATTTTAAAAAATTGGAATTAAAAGGTGTTTCACTTACTCTTGCTTTGTAACAACTTATTCCCAAACTTAGCCACCTAGAACTACCACTTAATTTGGCTCACAGTGTTGGGAGGCAGGAATTCAGGAAGGGCTTGGCGGGGCATTTCTTGCACGGAGTCTCTGATGTGATCACTGCCCGAGGCTGGCTCGGGCTGGGGCTGGAACCATCTGAAGGCTTGATGAGGCTGGACATCCAAGACGGCTCACTCACGCGGCTGCTCTTGGTGCTCCCCGCTGCGTGGGAGCTCAGCTGGGGCTGTCAACTGGAGTCCCACTTGTGATTGCTCCAGCATGGTGCTCTCAGGGCAGCTGGATTTCTTGTATGGCACCTGGTTTCCCCCAGAGTGAGTATTCCAAGAGATCCCACTTGAAGCTGCACAGGCTTTTCTGACCTAACTTGGAAGTCCTACAGCATCACAACTACCACACTCTGCTCATAAATGTGTGCAGATTCACGACAGGAGACAGACTCTCCAGTTTAATGGGAGAGATGTCAAAGATTTGGGGCCATTTTTGAAAACCACCAAGAAGATATTTTACATGGAAGCATGGTCTGCATGGTATCAGAGATGTATCATCATCAGTGGTCCTCAAGTTGTCAAGAGACCTGTAACTGAGACAGTGTCTAAAGACTGTGCTGGACATACATGATGGCTGCTAAGGGCCTTGTGCTGGGTGGATGTGAAAAAGGACAACCATGGGCAGACTGGGGATTTATTAGTCAATGTGAACAACAGTCAAGGGTCCAGAGTCTGGGGCTGGCTGGTCACGGACTCCCAGGCATCTCTGACGTAAGTAGGGGATTCAGAGAGCCCAGCCAGGTAGGAGGATGGAGCTGTGTGGGCCAGAATCTTCTGGAGACTTTTCCAGAATACATATAACCAGACTGAGGAAGAGAGTGTGGCATGTCTATTTTGCAACAATTCTCTGACAATTACGATGCTGCCCTCCCCAAAGGGCCCTGGCTGACAAGATGTTTTATTTTGCGTCTGTCACCTCAGTTGATTCTTGCAAAAGGTAAGGCAGGTGTTAGTACCCCTGTTTCATAGAGAAGGAATTCAAAGCGCAGAGAGATTGAGTGACTACACAGACAGATCCACGTTCGAACTGAAAATTTCTGACTCCTCTAGAAATCACTCACCATGTTTCTTTCTGGGAGGACTTCATGGCCAGTCCCTTTACTGTGGCATTCTTGAGGCTGTCAGTGGGGTGACTGGCATACATTTGGTTGGACTGTGTTGGTAGCTTTATGGCCCAGAGGGTCTGGGGCAGGGAGATTCTGGAACTTGGACTGAGCCATCTTCTGTGCACATAGGGACAATGTCCTATCTGATTCACTTGCAAGTTTCAACTGAATTTGGGTTGTGAAGGTGACACCTCCTTTGGTGGGGATGCTGAGGCCATTATGGATGCACAACACATCTCCAAATGCAACAGCCAGGCTCCACTCCTCCAAAGGTGGGTTGGTGGTGCAAAAACAACAAAACACACCTTGATTTTACATTTCAAAGGGCTGCTAGGGGGAGGAGGCTGGCTTGCTGCTTGGAAGTAAATCTGGGCAGGAGCCAGCTTTTAAAGACCAGGATGTATCCTTTTGATAGAAAGGAAAAGGGGGTATCGAGGAGCAACAGACTCCATCCCCAGCCAGCGGGAACAGTGATTGCTAAATAAATGTCCCCTGATCTTGCAAGCCTTTGATGATAACTGACAGTATAATCTCTTCAGGTGGGAGGAGACAAATGAAGGTGAAAACCACAACTTGTAAGAGTTCAGAGAGCCCCTGGTCAGCTCCCATGATGTCCAACATAAAAGCCAGGCTCTGAGAGAAGAGACTTGTCTAAAGTCACTCAGTGCATAAGTGGCAGCAATAGGATGAAAACCCAGGACTCGCCCTGCCCAGTTCGGGCTTGTGCCGTCACGGTGATGTTGAGGCTCCCTGGAACAGGGGACCCAGAATGCAGAGCGGAGCCAGGCATTTTCTCACTCCTGAGGTGACACGTTTTCTGTTTTGATCCTCTTTGTCATCCCATCCCTCTTCCTTCGGTGGGAGGATGAGCTGTTAGTTAAAACGGGATGCCTTACAATTGGCCTGGTGAGCTTTGAGTGCTTGGAGAAACACCCCAACCGTTTCCTCCCACCGCTAAAAGGATCTCTGTTTGTAAGGTCCCAATGTTCCCAGTTAGTATGTAAAGCAATAAGCTATTATTAGCTTTCATTTCCAATTTTGTTTTCCCAATGAGTTTGAATCATCAAAGCAGATCTTCCGATAGGGACAGAGGACAGGTAAGTCTTGATGGCTGGAGGTGGACTGTGAAATATGTGTGCAGTGAACATCGCCTGGGGAAGACAATGTATCTGGGAGTTTTATGGGCCATCAGGGATAATATAAAGGTACCCAGAGCCTGAAGTGAGGGGAAGGAGGAGGAGAACCACCAAACAACGGGCATGGCGGGGAGTAGCTGCACCAAGACCTCCACTGCCCAGTTCACAATTCTCCTGGGATTCATGCCTGTTGTTATTCTTGGCTAAATCCATGGGGTTTCTCACTAGGCATATGGGACATTGGATCAATGGTCAGAGAATCTGGTCCTCCTTTGGTCTAAGAGCATGTCTGCCATGTCTGTGTCCTAAGAACCTGGTATCAAGCAGAGCTACTCTCTGGAAGGACATCTAATCAAGTCCCTTCACTGGACTGGTGAGATCCTGAGAGACTCTGTGACCTGCTTCAGCCAGCCAGTGGGGCATTGATCCTGAGTCCCCATTCCCTGACTTTTATCTCCTTCCTTCATTAAAAACAAAACCCAAAGGTACCAAAAACTGCTGTCTGCAGTTAGTGATTGGGACTTGGGACTCTGGCTTTGGCCTCTAGCATCTCTGAATTGACAAGTGTTGGGGTGAGGAAGAGATATCTCGCATCTTTCCTGGGTCAATGATCAGGTGTGGCCCAAGGTATGTTCACTCTGAATGAATATTTCCTGGACAAGTGCCTTACCTGGGGAACCAAAGGAGTGAGAGAGAAAAGGGAAGAAAGAAGGGAAAAGTGGCTTAACTTGGCAAATTAGACGAGGATAAGGATAAATTTTATAGTTCCCATTCCCAGAGGGAGTTCTTGATGCGTGGGATGTCCTGCTCAGAGAAAGAGCCCAACCTGTCCACTCAACCTCATGCCTGATCATCTGACTCCTTTGATAGAAGCCAATAATAATAGTCCACATTCACTTAGCACACATTGCCAAGAAACTCAAAAATGTATTATAAATGTCATGTGCTGTGACAGGCACTATTATCCTTTGAGAGATACAGCAACAAATCATTTAATAATTAATTTACAAATACCAGAAAACCGGAGGGTACTGGATGGAAACCAGCGTGACTGTGCAAGGGACCAATCACATCAGACCAATTTAATTTCCTCCAGTGTCAGAATGACAGGTCTGGAAGATGAGGCAAAAGCAAAAGATGTAAAATATCCTGACTTCAGTAAGCCCTTTAGCTCTGTTCCGTGGGGTGTCCTCATAAACATGCTATGAAAATATGGTGCAGCCTCTGCTATTGTTATTTAGTCTTTGATTTATCAGGGTTCCCTTTCCCTTTCCCTAAAGAGTTGGAGTGGAGCCTTCTGCAGAGAAATGCCTGCCTTCCTGGAGAGCCCTGGGAGGGCCTCGCTCAGGACCTAGGCCTGGAATGAGTCTGGTTCAGTAATATGATTACAGAGAAAATTCATGGTGACATATGCACTTGAACATTTACAAAATGCTTCGAGTTGGATCTCAAACCCAAGTCGTTGGATTCCCAACTCAGAACACTTCCTGCTCTCCCATAATTACCTTTAAAGGAACTGGTCACTCAACCATCCTAGAGGAGTTGTGGTTTCTTCTAGGACAGCCAGGAGGAGGTCTTAGAACAGTAACGTTTACCGTGGAGACTGGGGAAGCTGCTTTCCTGAGGAGAGCCCTCCAACCCCGTGGCCTCCAGGCCCTTTCCAGAGCGATTTCCTCCGTGCACTAAAGGAGCGGTGGGCAGGCCTGCTGGTGAGCCCAAGCAGGTGTGATGCTGGCCATTTGGCTCAGGTGAGCGCAGAGTGACCAGGGTAGAGAAGGCTTTCTATTCTCAGGGTGAAGACAGAAGATTTCACAAACCTCTGAGAGATCCAATTGTTAACAGGTTCTGGGGGACATACAGAGAGCTGCTGCCCTGGTTGTGTGGTCCCTGGAAGCGCTGCTTGAGCCTGCTGACCAGCGGTAGAAGGTGGGAGAGGACCACTACTCTGTCCACTGAGGGGAGACACGTGGGCAAAGCTGCTTCCAGCCCCCACTGCGGAGAGGAGGCTTGTCATCATTTGACAGCCCATTCACTGCCTGCCCACTAGGAGGCAAAAATCTACCATCTTTGTGATGCCTTTGGTTTGAGAGACCCTCAACAGCTGGAACTGTCTGAATGCCCAGGAAACATGTAGTCACAAGTAGAAGAAGAAAACTCATCACCAACTTAAGGGAATTTAGTCAACAATGAGAACAGGCGGCTTTTACTGAGGTAGAACCAAACAATGAGGCAGAAGAGAGCTTTAGTAGAACAGAGGGAAGAACTCTCAAGGAAAACTAGAGAAAACATTGACTTTCTAAAACCACAAAAAGCAATTTCTTAATTAAAATTGATAGGCAAACTGTAAAAGAGACTGGTCACTGCTGGGAACCAAATCAGTGTTCTGGATGATTGTAAGGGAGAAATAGCTCACAAACAAAATAAAGAAACAAAGATGTGGAGATCTGGAGCAAAAGCTAAGAAATGTAACCAAGTAATGCAATGTGAAAAAAAATTGCAAATACACCAGGGGTTCTAGAAGGGTAGGTGGAGAAGTAATAATTAAAGAAGTCACAGAAGAAACATTTCCTGACCGAAGAGAGACAAAGTTTGAGTCTTGGAGATTCCAGGATCGTTGCAAACAGATGTACCCTAGACAATGTCAGATGACGTCACTGAGAACAAATGAAATAGAGAAAACTTTACAGGCCAGAAGCCAGAAGACTGTGGACCAATATTCACTAACACTGAAAGAAAAGAATTATGGTCTAAGAATTCTATTACCAGTGAAGGTAACGGTCAACTCTCAGGGCATTTTTGGACACATAATTTACCAGTGATCATTCCATCCACATTCTGCATGCAAGTTCAAAAACTGGAAGGGAACTTAAAGATAATTGTAGCCGCTTCTCTCCCCTCGATCCATTGTATTTATTTTTCCTTTGGGTGTGTTCCTGGTGTGATAAAAGCAGGGCAGGAAGTGGAGAGAAAGTCAGGAAGGATGTTAAAACCATTATATGGGTTTTAATGCTTATTTCTGTTTAGAAGAACTGAGTTGACCATAATAAACATAATCCCAGGTTTGCCTGAGGGGCCCCAGGGAATCAATTTAGTGGCAGTGGAATTTCCCAATGGGGGAGACACGAGACAGTGCTGCAGGGTTGGAAATCCTTGAAAAGTTCCCACCTAGAGTTTTCCGACTTAAATAAAAATATGGGATGCCCTGTTAAACTTGAATTCATGTAAACAATGACATTTTTAAGTATAAATACGTTCCAAATATCGCATGAGCATCCTGTATTTTACCCAAGAACTTTATTCTCACTTCCACAGTCACCCGGAGTCATAGAGAGCTATAGTTTTCAGGGAGTTTGGGACATGGGCTATAGATGGATGCTGAAGACTGGTGTTTCAATGGAAGGAAAAAAAGAACACCTAGAAGTGAAAGATGGGGTTAGTGCCAAAAGGGGAGCCAGAGGACCAGTTTCTGAAGGACAGCTTGTCTCTCTTGGGATTTGAAACATATTTGAATGGGTCCTTGCCTGTGTGGCATTTAAATCAAGACTGGCAGATACTAACTACTATGTATAAAAGTAGACAGACAACAAGTTTATACTGTATGGCACAGGGAACGATATTCAATATCTTGTAGTAACCTATAAGGAAAAAGAGTATGAAAATGAATATATGTATGTCTATGTATGACTGAAACATTATGCTGTACACCAGAAATTGACACAACATTGTAAACTGACTATACTTCAATAAAAAAGCATGCAAAAAAATCTCATTATAAAGAGTGTGTGTGTGTGAGATAATAAAGGCTAATTTTCATTGAGCATTTACTACACCAGGCACTCTGCAAATCACTTTAGCCCATTTAGTTTTTAGAACAATGACTTCATTTTACAGATGTGGAAAAAGGTGCAGAGAGCTTACGTTACTTGCTTAAAGTCATATAGCCAGCAAGTGGCAGAGCCAGGACTTGAACCCAGGGTTGCCTGACTTAGCAGCTATGCCATGCTATTATCTAACAGCAAGCAAAAACCAAAACCAAGCAAAGCAAAACAAAAAAGGCTGATGCTGTATGCAGGCACTAAGGCACTGGAAGGGGTCGGGGAGACGTCAGTGTGGGCCAGATCAACTAGGGAAGCCTCCTTGGAAAAAGAAACTCCGGCAGATTCAGGGCTGGGTGCCTGTGGGGGCAGCACATTGGACATTACGCCTCTCAGGCAGGGTTTTCCCCACGCTCTGGTTTTACATAAAACCCACACAGCCTTCCAGATCACCCACAACCCCGGGCCAGGGGCTGTCTTCGACGCTGAGTGCGGGCAAGCCAAGCCATCGCCCTGCGAGGCAGCTGAAATAAAATGTGTAATTGTGCTCCAAGACACCTTAATTGTTTATTAATTACTCCATAAATCATAATGACACCTGTGTTTGTGCTCCTGTTAATTCACTCTCACAAGATGGGGGATGGAAGCTCGCAGCCAAAGAATAACTGGGCTCATAGCTATGGGATGGAGGGACCCAAAATGGTCCAGGGACACCGGGGCTCACGATGCTTCTCCCTTGCCATCAGCCTCAACTGCATTTCCATCCACTTCTGGCCAAGACTGCAGCTCTGAAAGGGGCTACTTATAAGGGGTACTAATAATAGCACTCAAAGGAGCCTGGATGGGGCCGGGGTGGGGCTAGGCACTTCATCTTTCCATCCAGAAGCCGGTAGAGAGAGGAGTTATTGTATTCATTTCACAGGTGGGAAACTGAGGCTCAGAGAACTTTTGTAAGTCCCAAGGGCACTAAGCCAGGTAAGTGGCCTTGCTGGAGTTTGAACCCGGGTTTGAATGGCTCCCGAATGATGTAGCCATCGTGGGAGAGTCAGAGAACAGCCTGCGGAGAAGGGAGCTTTCCTGTTAACTATCCCTGACATCTCCTGTGTGTCTGTTACGTTTATCCAAGGAAAGGCAAGCTATTTTCGAAACACTGATACCCATAATGTCCCTTGAGGGTCATATCTAAAATGGAAATAGAATTCATCCAGGGGTTTTGGCCTGGATATGCTGGTGCCCTGCCACTCCAACTAGTCCCTGCTGGCATCCCCCTCTAACTGACCTCCATCCCAGACAGTCACCCGCCCCTGTCCCTCGGAGCCCCTCTCTGCCCACATCTGTCTGCAAGTGCTTGGCCCTGGAGAGCACGCCGTTGCTCCAGATGGCTAATAGAACTTTATTGCTGCAATCATTCTTAATGTGACCATTCCAAAGCCCCGTCTGGAAGCTCAGCCCCTGGAAGGGGGCGGCAGTCCCTGGATGCTGGGATCAGGGCCACCGCCGGCTGGCCCTCTCCCTGGGTCTGATAGCACACTTTCACGGATGCCATGAACAGGCTCTTTAGAAGACAAGTAATGCCACAAAATCCAGTTTGAAGGTGATCCTTTTCCCCTGGGTTGAGATCAAGACTTTGGAGGAAGGGGGCGTGCCCCAGGCAGCGGCTGCAGGAGGCTGTCTGCTCTGGGTCCTGAGCAACGTGGAAGAAGGGGGCTTGTCAGGGGTCGGTGGGTAGAGAGGCCACCCCATCCAGTCCCTGTCGGCCCTGCTCCTCCCTTAGATCTCAGCTGCCAGAGACTTTCCCTGACCAGCCAGTCCAGGTTATTCCCTCCCTCTTTCCTCCCCCTCCCCCCACCCCCACCTCCTGCCTCTCCCTCAACCTGTTATTTTCCTTCCAAGCACTTTTCTCCATTTGTAATGATAAACTTGTTCACGGGTCTATTTACTGAATGTCTCTCTCGGACAGGAGACTAGGAGGGGGTGATGTTTGTTTTGTTCAGCAGGACACAAGATGTCAACCCAGTGCCTGGCACAGAACAAGTACCCAACCAATATTTGTTGAATGAACAAACAAACGAACGAATGAATATTATTTACCCAGCGATGGTCATTCCAGAACAATGCTCTCAGGCTCTCGTGATGGGCTTGCAAGCTGCTGATTTAAGATTGGAAGGAAGGTGGAAGGACATAAAGATGCTTTCAGAGGCCTGCAGAGTAGATTCTGGGCTTTGAAGCCTGAGGCTAAGATGCCCAACTCAGTGCCTGGCACACGATGGACGCTGAACACATTACGCTGAACAAATGAATACATGAGAAAAGGTTAGAAAGACTAGAAAGAATGTTTCTGTGGACGGCAAGTAGGTGAGTCCGCAGGAGGAGAGCTGCCGCGTCTTCAGACAGGGAGCAGGAGAGTTTGAACGCTGCCCCCGTGTTCACGAGGTAATGTCACCACCACGGGAAGTGTGGCGTTCGCCTCCCCCCGCCTTCTCCCTCCTGTGCTCTGGCCTGAGGGGAGCTGCTAATGGCTCAGCGCCTCCCAGAAGGAAGGCAGCCAGGGCGCCAGGCCATCTCTCTGGGCTCCAGGTGTGGTGGGACTGGATGGGTGGAGGATGTTCAGGTCAGAACCAGGGTGTGGAGAGGGAAACCCCGAGTCTTTGAGGAGCCGTCTGCAGAACCACCCTTCCTCAAGAACCAGAGCTTTCAGGGAGTTTAGAGGCAGGAAACCTCCCCGGCCCCCTGGACAATTCTCCCCCTGGCTTGGCCCGTTGGCTACCTGGTTCTGGTAGGTGGGGCCTCAGTCAGACAGGAGGCTCCCCGCTGGGAGTCTAGGGAACATAGGTGGGCGTGGCAGAGAACCCGCCCGGTGGGACGTGTGGCCAGAGAAAGCCTTGGCTGAACCTGCTGGACTAGTTCTACTGTGTTCATCACCATGGCTGCTGTGGGGGCGGGGGAGGCCTCAAGAGGAGGGGAGGCGCTTGACCTGATCCCTAGAGGACCCACAGAGGGTCAGAGGGGCAGGGAGCTTGGATGGGGAGAGCAGACTGTGGTGAGGATGGGCTGGAGGAGGGGGACCCAGGAGCTCGGGAGGAAGGAGGCAGAGAGAAGACTCATTAAGAAGAGGCCTTTTGTGCCCGAGGAAGGGCTGTGGAGATGGCCTGTGATTCCAGAAGCCTGGAACTATGCAGTCCTCCCTGCAGGCTGGACATGCACGACCATGAAGATGAAGGTGTAAAGCAGGCACTGAGGACCGAGGCGGGGAGGGGATGGTGAGAGCCTGCAGCCAGGACAAACTCCACACACCCTGCCGAGAGGATGCAGAGATGTGAACTGAGGCTGCAGGTTCAAAAGCCAGAAAAAGAATCCCACAATCAAGAACAAGACATCTGGTTTATGAAAACTTAGGAAAGATGTTGCAATCATTTGAACTTATATGGATTCACTGAGTTGTGTCAAATTAGCCTCATCCTTGGGTCAGATCTTGTCATGCCATCTTCTAGATAGGTCAGAAAAATGACGTCCCTGTGTGATCCTGTCTTGGGCAAGTCAGAGACCTTGCAGTCTCGTGTTACATCTGTGATGAAGGTGATAAAATGCGCGCTGGACAGAAAATGTGCGGGAGCCATGATGGTTGAAGCCAGGCAGTGCACAGTTAAGGGTGATCGTGTAATTTATCATCTAAATGGGTTCACTTTTGCATTGCTGTTGCTCATCTGCAATTTAATATTTTTTGGGGGCTGGAGGTAATTAGGTTTACTTATTTATTAATGGAGGTACTGGGGATTGAACCCAGGACCTTGTGCATGCTGAGTGTGTGCTCTACCACTGAGCTATACCCTCCTGCCTTAAATGGGTTCACTTCTGAAAGCAAAAGAGAACTTGAGTCAGCTGGTCCTCTGGGAAGCAGACACTGAGGACTTAGGAGGTCCTTTCCTGGGAAGGACCACTTGTGGCAGGAAAAAGGAAGAGGGTGTAGGATTAGCTATAGGGAGCGGTGAAACCATGATGCAGACCTGCCAGCGTCTGTCAGTCTAAGAAGGAGACAGTATTGACCATTAGGAGGGTCCTGTGTTGAATGGAGATTGGCCGGGCCTTTGTCCCACCGCCTTGCTCAGTCACCAGCCAGAATTTGGGCTCAAAACCTGACATAGTCCTGAGGACAGAACAGATGTAGGCTGTCAGGTAACCACACTCTTTGCAGGGGGACAGTGAGTCCTTCTGGGAGTGGGCATCTGAGTAGCATGGTTTCGTGTCTGGCCCAGGGCACTGTTAACAACTATGCTGGGACCACAGGGGTAAACCAGGACTGTTCCTCTAAAACCAGGGCATCGGCCACTGCACTTCCAGAGAACTTTTATAGGATTCAATCTTTGACTCTATCTTATTCTATCCTGGTCCTTTTTTGTTAATTTTTTTTTCTTTGTCTTGAATAAACTAGCTACCATTCACTGAACTTGTTTATATGCCAGGCATGAGTTTAGCACTTTACATAAATTCATCCATTTACTCTCCTAATGAGCTCATGAGATAGATACTATTATATTTATCATATACTTTATACTTTATTATAATTAAATACCTCTATATAATATAAACCTATATACTATATACTTAAATTATGTGCTTATATTGTTATAATATACTGATATTATAATATCACCCATTTTACTGGTGAGAAAACTGATGCACAGGGAAGCTATGTGGCTTGTTCAAGTTCATACATCAGATAATCAAGCGGCAGAACTGGGCTTTAAAACAAGAGAGTTTGCCTCCAGGGCTAGACTCTTGAATACTTCACTATTTGTAGGATTTAGAGCTAGCAGGGACTTTAGCGTTCATCTTGTTGAGATCCGGAGAAGTTACAGAACTTTCCCATAGCCATGCCGAAGGTTAGGTGTCATGTGTAGCTCCCCAGCTCCCGAGCCTAGGCTTTCTTCCCTGCTGCAGGCCTCAGACATGCTTATTGAATTTGTGGATAATAGAAAGTTGGAAAGGAAGATTCTACAATTGAAGATACAATAGTAGTTCAAAGTGATTTTGACAGGTTAAAATGTGGGGTTGAAACCAATAAGATGAAAGTTAATAGAGAAGTATGTAAGCTTTTATACTTAGGTTTGAAAGCATCAATTGCACAAGTGCCAGGTGGGGAAGACCTTGTCTGAAGGCAGTTTGCTGGTAATAAGATCAATAAGAGGTGATAAGAAGTGAGAATGAAGGGACACGATTTTAGGCTGCCTTAATAAGATGGCGTTCAGCTCCCAGGAAGTGAGGGTCCTCCCTCTGGACCCTTTTACTCTTACCTGGGAAGCAGAGTATTGAGCTCTCTTCTGGCCACCATGTTTTAACAGAGATGGAGTGGACTGTATTTTGTCCCTCAACAGATATATCCAAGTCCTTATGTCTAGTATTTATGAAGGTGACCTTACTTGGAAATAGGGTCTTTGTAGATGTAATTAACTCAAGAATCTTAGACAACATCATCCTGGATTTAGAGTGAGCTCTAAATCCAATGACTAGTGTCCTTATAAGAGAAAGAAAAGGATGCTTTGAGAGGCAGACAAATGAAGAAGGCCATATGAGGAGCGGGGCAGGGACTGGAGTTATGCCACCACATCCAAGAAATGCCAGGAGGCACCAGAACTGGAAAAAGCCAGGAAGGTTCCTCCTAGAGCCTTCAGATGGTGTGTGGCCTGGCAGACACCTTGACTTTGGACTTCTGGCTTCCAGAACAGTGAGATAATACATTTGTCGTTTAAAGCCACCTTGTTTGTGTAATTTACAGCAGCCCCAGGAAACTAATACAGAGACCAGGTCAAGACCCTAGAAAAGGGGGCCTTAAGGAGGGCTCCTAAGCCTGCGCGTGGAGAGGGTGAGAGGCACTGGGTGGAGGAGGGCCAGGAGGCCATTCACTGACACTGCTGCTCGCTCAGAGTTGCAAGGTGCTGGGCTAGTGGGGCCACCTGCAGGCCACCCTCAAAATCCTACAGAGCCTGGGAGTCTGAGCTCAGTGCTGGCCTCACCAGAAAGCATGATTAAGTTAAAGATAGCTGTCATTGTCAGCTTCCCTCAGAGTAACATGGAAACCTCCCCGTCGCCCATCCAATGGCCTTTTGATTTGTCATCACCCTGAGCAGTGACAGAGCCCCCTGGGGCTTGGCAGAGCGCATCCAAGGCCTCTCTTGGAAACTCCACAATACAGGAGGGGGTGGTCCTTTAGGGGGCTGCAGTTCCCAGGTAAGGGGAATGGAACAAATTCCCCGGGGATTTGGGTTGCCCATTTTGGGTGATGTCTTCTTAAACCTTTGTCTTACTATGGCTTCGGGACACCGTCTTGCCTGGTTTGGACGACCCGATTGACTCACTGAGACAGTGAACACCAAGGGTAGGTAGAACTTGGGGGAAGGTGGACAGGGCAAGGTCAATTTGGGAAGCATTGAGCTGGAGGCTTGGGTAGGGTCTTCAACTGGGAATCCTCCTTACAGGCTAGGAGCTCAAGATTCAGGGGGACTACATGTGTGGTGAGTGTTACTGACATACAGGTGGCAGTTACAGCTGACAGTCCAAGGAGACTGGGAAGGCAGACCCTCCTTACAGGCCTCCAAATGTGTTTGTAGACCAGCAGCACTGGCATCTCTTTATTAGAAACGCAGAATCTTGGGCCCCATCCAGGCCGGTAGCATCACATTCTGCACTTTAACGAGGCCCCAGGGGGTGCGTTTGCACATTAAAGCCAGGAAAACGCTGCTCTAGGCCAGTGGTTGTCTCT
Organism: Camelus dromedarius; assembly: GCF_036321535.1. Lineage (NCBI taxonomy): Eukaryota > Metazoa > Chordata > Mammalia > Artiodactyla > Camelidae > Camelus > Camelus dromedarius. The sequence continues at coordinate 16,565,361 of NC_087437.1, read as the reverse complement.
CAACCATCTGTGCTCTTTAGAATCCCTTGTCCTCAGGCTCTGATTCAATTGGCCTGTGTGTGGCCCAGGCCTTATTTATTTATTTAAACAGCTTCCTAGGTGATTCTTTTGTGCAGCCATGGTTGGTATGAATCAGTCCTCAAATTTGAATGAGCACCAGAATCACCTGGAGGGCTTGTAAGCACAGACTGCTGGGCCCCTCACCCCTAGAGTTTCTGGTTCAGCAGGCCTGGTGGGGAGCCTCTAACTTCTTTCTAACAAGCTCCCTGCTGCTGGTTCCAGGCCCACACTTTGAGAACCACCAGCTAGGCTAGAATCCTAAGGAAAACGAAAAGTCAGAGGTCAGTAAAGGAAGAAAGGAAAGAGGAGAGGTTCCAGATGTGGGAGGCAAACCAGGAAAGTGGTGTGGATGAAAAAAATTTAGTCAAGAGTCAATTTAAGAAAGATATTTTATTGGCGCCAACCTGAGGATTGTAACCTGGGAGACCATCTGAGAGAGCTCTAAGAGCGGTTCTGAAAAGCTGGGGGAAGCCAGCATATCTGAATTTGGAGAAGGGTTTCATGCAATCAAGTGATACAGGAAAAATAAATATCAGGTGAGAGGAGGGCCCCCATGAGTCCCTGGGATATGCCCCACCGAGTGTGGGTCCTTGGCTTCGCGCAGGAAAGAATTCAAGAGCGAGCCACAGTTGACCAAAGGTAGATTTATTCAGAGATACATATTCCATAGAGTGCAGGCTGTTTCAGAAGGTAAGAGAAAGGCCACGAGGTGTGGGCGACGGGTGCTCAATAGATACACACTCCATAGACAGAGTGCAGGCTGTCTCAGAAGATGAGGGAGCGAGAGGCGACAGGCGCGGTGTTGCTAGTTTTTATGGGCTGGGTAGCTTCATATGCTAACAAGTTGGAGGATTATTCCAACTCCTTTTTGGGGAAGGGGCTGGGATTCCCAGGAATTGGGCCATCCCCTAATTTTTGACCTTTTATGAATCAGCCTGAAGCTGTCATGGTGCCTGTGGGAGTGTCATTTGCCATGTTAGTATATTACAATGAGTGTATAATGAAGCTGAAGTTCTGCTAGAAGTCAAATCTCCCGCCATCTTGACACCCAAGGTCTGTTGGGAGTTGAATTTTCCACCATTTTGGTGTTACTTGCTGTGTCATTCCTTCAGTGGCCGTGCCCTGCCCCCATCCTTCCTGTCTCACAAGCAGACACCTTGGTAGAAGTCTACTGCTATCCATGAGGAACAGGTATCTTTGTTAATGGCTTTAGTTCTTTTCTAAGTATGGGGAGTTGCAAGAAACTGAGTTCATATTTGTCGATAAGCAACTTGATGTGCTATTACAGGACTAGGCTCTGCTAACAGGAGCCAAAATGCTCTGGACCCCCTGTCTTACTAGTCCATTATGGTCCAGGAAATGGCTCCCTCTTGTTCTTCCCAGATCTAAAGTTACACTATTACAGCCATTGATCTTACAGAACTATACATTTGGTCAATTGTTGCAAGTCACCTAGACATCATTCATTTTACTGGAGGCTCCCTCACCCATTTGGTAATGCCGGAAACAATAATCTTGTAAAAACAGGCAGGACACAAGTAATATAGCAAGTCACATTAACAAGGTCATAAGGAAGTATTTAAACTAAGAATTTCCATTAGGTGAGGCCCAGTATCTCCCCAGGCCATCCGACTCAGTCTGTTCCACACCAACCTCCATCTTTAAAGGAAATGATAAATCGGCATTGTCCATCAAGTTCACTGAAGATGGTCTGCACGTACAAGGTGAGTGGTGGGTCATCGTGACCCCTTACAGGATCGAGAAAGGAATGTTATCATCTGAAGAGTTACAACACGGCTGGTGCCAGACGAGGAAAAATTGATCTTTATGGTTGAGCAGGTATTTCTGCCATTGGGGATTTTGATCAATAAAAAGTGCAGATACATTGTGCCCTCGAGCGGGGAGGGAGGAGGCCCGAACGGGCAGAGAAGAATTTTATGTCTGAAGTTTTCTTCTCTTGCCTTAAAATAGGAGTTTTTATTTCCTCAGTGGGTTTTTCCTGTGCTTTCCACCAGATTATTAACCCCTGGTTTTACTGCATCCTGTTCCTGCCTCCTGATTTGGTGACGTCTAACAGTGCCCCTGATTCTCAACAACCACTGCTTGGAAATTTTCTGTCTATCTGCTCCTTCACACCAGCCTCCCCTGCATTTGGGGTAAAGGCCAGACTCCTCGGCTCACTCAGCGCACAAGGCCCTGTGCACAGGGGCAGGGCCGCCGGCCTCCTTCCCGCCTGTCTCAGGGGCCCCTTCTCTCCGGGCATCATAACCTACTTGGGGATCCTCCATTAATTTTGTTCTCTTGGACTCCCCAGCTTCTGCTCTGAGTCTGAGGCCTCCTCCTCTTCCTCATTTCACGGCTCCTACTCAGCAAGATTAGATTAGAATTCCCTCAGGGAAGGAGTCTCTTTTTATTTATTTATTCTTTATCTCTTTCCACTCCACCCTTAGCTACCTCAAACTTCTGGCTCAGTTCAAACCTTAGCTCCCTCCCCCAAGTCTACCCTGAATCCCCGAGGCTAGGGTAGCCCCCTCCCACGTTCCTACTTTGGGACAATGCGCACCACGTCACTTCACAGCGGTTGATTTAATTATCCACCTCCCTCACTACAGGTGGACTTTCTTCCAACAGAGAACCAGGACGTATCTGATTTTTGTACCCCAAGCTCCCAGCACAATGCCGGCTCAGAGCAGGCACCCAATACTTGTTTGTTGAATGAAGAGACGGAGGAATCAGTGCATGAATGGTTATGAATGCAGACACACTTGAGAACCAGGGTCCCCTTCCTCCAGCCCAGAGTATCAGCGGCACCCTTTCTGGATGTGGTCTGCTCCTTCCCCAGAAGGGATACCAAGGGCCCCCCTCCAGTCGCGGATCCCTGGGAGAGCACCAGCTGGTCATTTCTGCAATAGGTGGCTGGTGTCTTCATCTCCTTGGCCGGAAATGTGACCACCTCTTTCCAGACAAAAGTCACAGGGAACGTGTGCTCTCTTCACGTGGACAATTCCTACCTTCTGAATGGGGAGCCGGTAACGTGAAGTGCAGAAGGTGGAAGTGTCTCCTTCCAGTTCCTGTGGGTTTCCTGGGCTCCAAGGATCCAACCCACACAGGTTTTGAGAGGGGAGCTCAGCCTTCCAGCACCACCGGGTGGCCACGAGTCAGCAGCTCCCCAGGCCTCGGGCTTCACAGAATGTGGTGGCTTGAGCCAGCTCTGAACCCGGCAGCCTCCTGACAGGCTCCTCAACACGCCCAGGGGAGGAAACTGCCTGGAGAGGGATGGGGAAGGAGGATGGCAGAGAGCCTCCAGAGGTCGCCATCCTGCCTCACTGTCCCCATCCTCACCACTGCCATGGCAGTTCTTCTCTGTTTCACAAGAGCTTCCACACCCTCTCTTTCTTTCCTACTAAGAGGCTCAGAAGGATGGAAGTGGGGAGTGGTCAAATCCCCTCAGCTCGAGATGGGGGACCCGTGGGCCAGAGTGTGGGTTTAACTTGCACAAAGTCCCAGAGCGGCTCAGGGTGCAGTGGGATTTGAACCCAGCCTGGTCTGCCTCCAGCCTCTTCACCCTCTTCAACATGCTGCCTCTAAAATAACGTTAAAATACGTAGAAACCACACAGGGTGCAAGTGTGAATTATTCCTTCTGTGGAAGTGCAAAATAGCCCAGTGGTGACGGGAACTTGGCAGGACAGAGCGGGATGAGTCAGGGCCGCCTTTCTGACGTAGGGGGGCTGTTCTGTGGGGCTGAGGGCGGGCAGGGTGGGCGGGGAGCGAGGGGGCAGGGCCTGCAGGGGGACAACCACAGGCCTGGGGCGGGGCATCGCTGTGGGGGGCTGTGGGCGGGGCCGGAGGCCCCGGCAAGACAGAACTGGAGAGGGCTTGTCCTGGTTAACGTGTCTCCAGGGCCAGAGCTGTGTATGTGTGTGTGTGTGTGTGTGGTACTTGTGTGTGTGTGGTGTACATGTGTGAGTGTGTGTGTATACGGGTCCGTGGGGTTGTGTGTGCATGGTCTGTGTGTATGTGATGTGTGAGTGTGAGTCTGAGGGTGTGTATAAGGGGTCTGAGTGGATGTGTCTATGGTTTGTGTGTGTGTATGTGAGTGGGGCGAGTGGGGGGGCCATGGGTGTGTGTGGTGTTTGTGGGTGGGGGAGTGTGTGACGTGTGATGTTTGTGTGTATGTTTAGGTAGGGTACTTGGCACATCAGAAAATCGCGAGTTGCAGGTCCCTAGTATCCTGTCTTTGCTTACCTGTGGATAGGCCCTGCCCACTCCCCTTGCCCTCAACACCCCCTGCCCAGTGCTAACCCTTTTCATTTCAGATTTATAGGATCATGGAATTTATTTAGCCGAGTTAAGTAAAAACGCACATCTTAACACACGTAAAGCAGAGCCGGGTGCAGCTGCGTGAAGAACTCAGACAGTGCTGATGCGATGCGGGCTTTCTGTCTCCCAGCTCTGTCCCCCTTGCTGTGGATCACATGCAGGCTCTGTCTGTGCGGGGGTTTCTAGGAGGATATGCCCAGGTTTATACCCTCCCAGCGTCAAGCCCGGTAGAATGAGGACTTCTCTGTACCTATAATTTTCACGCAAAACCCAAACTGAATCTCAGTGGCTGGGTTTGGGTCACGTGTCCATCTCTGAACCAATAACTTTGGCCTTGGGATAGGAAGCTCTGGTTGGCTGCCCAGGTCACATGCTCACTCGCAGCCAGTTGTGTGAGGGCAGGTGCCCCTGAAGGTAGACCAGTTCCCAAAGGACCTTTGGGCTGCTGCTGCCAGAGGGGCCAGTCAGGCTGAGCAGATATAGCCTCTGCCTCCTCCTGTCCACTGAGGGCTTCCCGTTTGTGAACGTGGCCTTGGCTCAGAGAGGGAATGCAGGTGTGCACGATTACTTTGTGTGTGTGTCAGGTCTTGGGTGGGGGGCAGTTCTGAAATTACCTGTTTAATCTTCACAACCTCTTTATGATTTGGGTACCAGTGCACATATCTCACAGGAGAGGGCATGGTATTCTGAGGAATGAAAGGACCTGTTTGGGTCACACAACTAGAACGTGGCAAGGGTGGGGCTGAACTGCACACGCCTTGGGCCCACGGCATCCTATAAGGCGATCACGCCCCAGTTGAGGACAAAACTCGGGGCTGGGAGCAACCTCAGTACTGCAGCAATACTGTGGGCACCGGATTCAGACTTCATTCCCAGAACCAGTTCTTTTACTCCCCAGTTGCTCCTAATCTGCAAAATGAGGATGATGCAGCCAGCCCTGCTGAGATTCCAGAGTTGTCCTGTCAATCAGATAAGACTAAGGAGAAATGAGTTTTGGAAATGGTCAAGAGTGGAGGAGATGTAAAACGGGATGGCCACCAGGGCTGGTTATTAAAATAGTTATGTATTTCTGTACTGGGTGGTAAATAGTGTCCTCCCCTGCCCACCTTACCGCCACTCTGTTCCTCCACACAGCCATGGGGTCTGGAACTTCTGCGACGTCCCCTCAGTCTAGCAACCAGAGGAACAGTGCCTTCCCCTGGTCACAAGAAAGAGGGTCACCCAGAGAAAGGGTTACAGCTTCAGCGCCCCCATCTCTCACCTCTTCCTGTGGGCCCAGAATGTTCATGGTGGCCCTCCTCTCCCGCATGACCTGTCTTCTCCTTCTCTGACTCCCTATGTTCACCATGAAGTGGCCTGCCCTGGGGGGAGGGGCAGTGGTACCATCTCCTGCTACTCTTAGTGGTGCCTCATGGGGTTGTTCACATCGTCAGCCACCCCCAGGCTCCCTCGATCTCCTTTGGGTCACAGCTGAAGTGGGCAGGAGGGAGGAAGAATGGGTGAAAGCCTTTGAGAAGTCCCACGGGAAAGGAAACTGTTGAATTTTATTTAAATGGGTGCTTCTAAACTGTGGCAGGTGGCCTAGCCTGATGGTTAGGGGCACAGTGTTGGGAGCCAGACTCCTTGGAATAAATTGTGCTCCTTCATGGTGGTCTTGGGCAAGTTACTAATTCTGCCTGTGCTCCAGTGTTCCCATCTGTGAAATGGGAATGTTCATGGGACCTGCCTCCTGGGCTGTGGAGAGAAGGACGTGGATCATTTAAAACCGTTAAGTGTCCGGTTTGTAGTTTGTTAATCACTTCTACTGGGACTTTAAAAAAAATAATATCACATCTATTTTCATACCATTTTTATAGAATGGGTATTCTATAAAAGCTGCTTTTGGAAATGCTGATGTGAAAGAATCTTGAACAGAGAAGGAAGCAGAAGATGTGTTCACTATATACTTTCCCAATTTCAAATATTTCTTTTGTGATGAGATCATTTGCCTTGGGTTTCGGCTCAGATACTTTGATTGTCGCCATTTAGGACATGAATAGCTCTTAAATAATCTTTCAGGTGATTCTTATGAAGCTATTACTGCTCTGGAGAACCTGCCATGCCTGTCTGTTCTCTTTTCTGTTGAGCCCAAAGCTCCTCACTCCTGCCTTCAGTTGCCCTGTCTGCCTCCTTGCAGGCCGGTGTCATCAAGATGCTCTCACGTCCAGCGCCAGCACAGACTCTCTGTTCCACCTCAGAGTAGGGCCCAGGGCTTGTCTTTCTCTTTGTCATTCCCACTCCCCCCTGTGATGTCCTCCTGCTTATCCTCACCAAAGCCTGGTTCTTACCTTCCAAATTATACTCAAAGCTCCACTGTAGAGCATCACCTGAGTGTTCCGGAAAGCACAGATGGGGCTTTAGCCTCAGCCTGGTGGGTACCACTTGGAGTGTGTTCGCATGCAGCCAGGTGACTTTGCAGCATTTTCTGTGGATGTTCTTTTCTCATTTAGACAATGAGTCCCTTGCACTCCCACCTTCCCACCAGCACAGGGTCCAGGCCTTCTCTTTCTTTTGCAGCCAGCTCAGTTCTTTGCACCCAGTGGGTGCTGCTCAGGGCAGGAAGGAGGGACAGCTGCAGAGCTGAGGATGCAGGCCCAGAATCAGATGAGTTTTCCAAGGCCAGAACTCATCAGGCCTATAGTCAGAAAGCCTATAAAGCAACCAGAAATTGCTTTCTTTGTAGCATAAGCAGTGAGGGTGTTTAGAAAGCATCCCTTTTATCTTCTCGCTCTGCAGGAGCAGAAATGAAAGCCTAGAAAAATTGGCCCTGACATCACACAGTGGGAACTCAGGGAGGGGTTTGACCCTGCACCTGGTATCCCCTCCCTGACAGTGAGTCTGGCCACAATCCATCTGCTGCCTAGACTCCCAGCAGGGACCACACCTGCATTCACGGGCCGCCTCAGTCTCCCTAGGAGCTGCCACTGGGGGATGAGGGTGACAGGGGGCAGTGGCTTCTGGTGAAGGCTGTCTTCACCTCCCAGCTGTATCATCCGGCTCTGTGCCCTTGGGCAGTTACTCGACCTCTTTAAACCTCAATTCTGCGTCTGGAAATGAAAGGGGGACGATGATAATGGTTCCCACCTCATGAGGATGTTGAATTCAGTTGGCTCATCTGTATGGAGGGCCTAGCACAGTGCCTGGCAGTAAGGGCTCATCACATGTGCCATTATTGTTTTATGTATGACTTGACTCAACGCCATGGGTTCTAGAAAGATCTCAGCTCAGAAATCCCTCCTCTGTGAAGCCTCCCGCACTTCTTCTCTATGTACAGAATCTCTGCCATCCTCCTCTGGGCCTGTGAAGCACCTTAAACTCACATGTGTTCACATTCAACACCCGTCCATGGGCCCGCCCCTCCACGGTCACGTCAGGGACTAGTGAGCAGGCGGCCGGTCCTTCACATTCAGCGAATGCTTGAAATAAACATATTGAAAGTGGCTTCTCCTGCCCTGCTCCTCTATTTTTAAATTTTAATTTAATTTATTCATTTTTAAAAACAGGCACTGCCTTCCCGTGGTTCAAAATCCACAGTAAATATACAGTAAAAATTCTCCCTTCTTTGCCTTTCCCTTCCCCAGAAGCAAACAGTGTTACAATTTTTAAATGGCGTTTCCTTCCAGAACTATTATTTGTGTGTGCGTATGTATAGCTATGTAAATGGTCTGTCAATATTTCTGCCCCTCCCATTTGGATGACTCATCTGCATTGTTGATGTGGTTGGAGAGCCCAGGTTCTGGAGCCAGAGGACCTGGGTGCAAAGCCCTGGCTCGACTACCTACCACCTGTGTGATCTTGGGGAGGTTACTTAACGACTCTGGGTCTTGCTTCCTCATTTGTAAAATGGGTATGTAGCAGTAGCTGTCCCGTCGGACTGTTAGGAGATGTGTGTAAAGCATTGAGAATGGTGCTGGCATCGAGTAAGGGCACCATGACGTCAGTTATTATTATGGGCTGCCATTCATTCAGTGCTTACCCCAAGCCAGGGCGATGCTAGCTCCTTTATGCTTATCATCTCCTTGATCACCCAACAACCCTGTGAAGTGAGGAATGTCTCCATCACACATCAGCCTCAGGGCTGGTATCTGGCATCTGAGTCCAGTTTCCTTGGGCAGTGAATGTCAGAGATGAGATTTAAGGCTGAACAGAATGGCCAGGGTCTATATTGTCCCTTACAGCTTCTGTTTCTATCTTCTTCCTAGGGCTAAACTCTGCACACAGTAGGTGCTCAGAAGAAGCTTGGTCTTTCCTTACCCATGCCTTTGGTTTGTGTTTTGAGGGCATCACTTCTGAGCAGGCTCTTTGGGGCTCTTGATATGTCCTGGTTTGACCCTCAGTTCAGCCCAGGTCCTTATGCTTAGACTCTGCAGTGCCTGCCTGGCACGTCTCTAAGGGAATCTGCCTTCCAATTTTCTTTTTCTTTTTTTCTCGTGTTTATATCAGCAGAAATGAAGTAGAGAAAAACCAGCCTTTAACTAGGATTTTATTACCCATTGACCTCAGCCATCTCCATCTATGTCTTCCAAGCTCTGCCCATTAGTAGTCAGGGCAACGTGGTGGAACTCCCTGCCTGCTGCAGTTGGCTGAGTTTAATTCTCCCCTGCTGCCCCCGCTGGCTGGGCACGGCCACCCCGAGTACTTGCTTCAGAAGCACTGTCAGGCACAGCCCTGGAAAAGTACATCAGGAAAATGAGACGTGTTTGCTGGAAGAGACGGATAACTGCCCAGCCCTTTATTCTCAGAGAATAATTGCTGCTTTAAGTATGGTTCATGGGTCATTGCTGGAAATCATGAGGTTGAACATGACGCAGAACTGTACTTACGGGAATGACTGACTTTGAAGATGCTCAGTTGGGCTGAAGCTTTGCTCTAGCCTGTCTTGAACCTGATAACCTGATCCCCACCCATCCCCCCACCTCCCTCTTTGTGTCTCTGGCTTCTGCAGAAGAAGGGAGCACAGTTTTCTGCATTTATCTCCTCCTCACTTCAGCACACTTCTATTTCCCTGTCCAGATTCACATCATCCTCTTCCAAATTGCCCATCTCGCCTCTTTCTACGATCTCTCCTAACTTCTGAAGCAAACCTGCTTCTTTTCTTTTCCAGAGGTTGAAAATGTTTCCCCATGTTTTCCTCTCCACTAGCAGCTCTTCTGCCTTCAGATCCACACGGGCCTCCTCCACCATCGCTTGGCTCCGTTGCCGCTAGTTCCTTCCTTGTCCCGTGAGTATTCCTGACATCTTCTGTAAGTGCAGAAGACAAGAACAAAGCAGACACAGTTCCTGTCCTGGAGAAGCTTACACTTGAGCATTGGGACAAAAATGTGACTAACGGGTATGATGTGTAGGGTGTGTGCTGGGATAACAGTAAGCACGGACCCATGGGAGCCCAGGTGAGGCTGGTGGAAGGACAGATCTGTTGAGAAAACCCAACAAAGACAAGCGGGCTTTGTCAATCAGGACATGGAGACTTTTGCGCTGAGTGTGTACTGTCAGGGTCAGGCAACCTTTTTTTTTTTTTCAATTGTTGAGTACTTGATTTACAATGTTAGTTCCAGGTGAACAGCAAAGCGATTCAGTTATACATATACATACACATATATTTTTTTCTTTTCAGATTCTTTTCTTTTATTATTACAAGAAATTGAATATAGCTCCCTGTGCTATACAGTAGGTCCTGGTTGTTTATCTATTTTATATATAGTAATGTGTGTCTGTTAATCCTCACCCTCTAATTTATCCCTCCCTGCCCTTTCCCCTTTGGTAATTATAGTTTGTTTTCTATGTCCTTGAGTATTTTGTTGGTTTGTAAATAGAATTTGTATCATTTTTTTTCAGATTCCACATATAAGTGATATATGATATTTGTCTTTCTCTGTCTGACTTACTTTTCTCAGTATGATAATCTCTAGGTCCATCCATGTTGGCGCAGCAGATAACATTATTTCATTCTTTTTTATGGCTGAATAGTAAAGGTCAGGCAACTTCTTACAGCTGCCACCCTATACCCAGTTCTGCCATCCGCATCTGGAGATGCGATGCAGTTAATCCTGATTCTGTCCATCTTCTCTCGACTCTGTGTTCAGTGACTTCATGTTGGTAGCTTAAAATTAGCCATGGTGGGAGTGTTAACACCATGGAAGTCAGCAAACACTACAAAAACTGAGCTTTTGGTTTTTTTTTTTTTTTTTGAGAACCAGTTTACTAGCACATCTCTAGGGCATCACAGAGAAAGTAACATTTTTCTTGGGACTTGAAAGGTAGGCAGCAGATTTCTAGGTGAAGAAAATGGGGAGAGGAAATGGTGGAGGACATTTGTTTGCTGGGGATTTTTCAGTTGTAAATGGTATAAACTTAATTCAGACTAATTCAGGAAGGTGAAAAGGATTGCATTAGCTCCGTCATAAGGAAGATGGGGTACTTGCAGGCATGGCTGGAACAAGGGGTTCAACCAATGTTATTGAGAATCTCTATCTTTTCTTAAAAGTGCTGCTGGCTCTCTCTCCATCTCTGTCATCTCTTATCTCTCTTCCTCTCCGTCTTCTCTATCTCAGCTCTAGTTCCAGTCACACAAGGTGAGATGCTTTTAAATCCATCTGCCAATTGACTCTATATGTAGTCATATGCCTACCCTTGGACACCTACTGCAGGAAGATGTATGTGTGCTAATTAAAAGAAAAGATTCTATTTTCAGAAGAGGAAAGATTTACTAAGCAGGGAAAGAACATCATTTTCTCACAAGATTACAGGCAGTGGGAAGAGAGCGAGAAGTGAAAGGACCTGAAGAGCTTAAGGAATGTGGAGATGCTTGGTGTGAGTGGCATCGAGGATTCTTCCTTGCATTGTCAAACTTCCAGAAAGGATGCCTCATACTTGTGGCTCCAATCCTTTTGAACTAGCCCTCTGCAACGTAGAGTTCTTCTCACCATTCTATTGAGACTAATCTCTTGAAAGGACATGAAAAAACTCTTCGGTCCCCAAACCAACAGTTTTCTCTACCCTCATTTTCTTGATCTGTGTTGTTTGACATTGACCCACACAATGTTCAGTATTTTTTCTTGAAATTCTTATCTTCCTCCTTGGCCTTCACAATAATACCATCTGCATGTCTTCTGCCTCCCTGCAGATTCTTTTTTAATCACAGCTATGGTTGGACACCTTTATCCTTGGCCCACTTCTCTTTTTTCACTTTTGGTTTTCCTCTGGGCCATCCCTTGTTCCCAGAGTTTAAACCACATTAGTAACTTTCATTATCTAACATTCTGGACCTCGCCTCTGAGCCTCCAGTTACGTACCTCTGGCACTCTGTTATACTTCCTTCCAGAGATTGCATGTTTACTCAGACCAACCTGGCAGAAATGGAAGTTATCTCAAACTCCTCTCATAATTCTCCTGCCCCTCTGGATAATGCCGTATTTATAGGTTTCCAGTTGCCAGTCACTACAATGATCTCTGGTGAGCATTTCCTTTTCAGCTCTCCCACTCCAGCCCTTGACCTCAGGCTGCACTATTTTTCTTGACAGGCATACTGAATAATGACACAAAGATTTCTAATATAATTCTAGTGTGTTCAGACAACCTACTTTGTATAAGTTTAATCTTTTGAAATGTTTTGAGGTTTGTTTATGGCCTATACTATACTCTGCCTTGGTAGTTGTTTTGTATGCACTCAACAAGTATGTACTCTGCTGTTGCTTGGAGAGTTCAATGAATTTCAGTTAGGTCAAGTTTGTTCATAATGTTGTTCAAGTCTCATATCTCCTTACTGTTTTTTTTTCTTCTACTTTGATCAATTGTTGATAGAGAGAGAAAGAGAGAGAGCGAGAGAGAGAGAGAGTGAGCGAGTGAGAGAGCTGTTAAAAATCTTTGGCTCTTATTGTGAATTTGTCTATTTCTCTTCGCTCTTCTATCACTTTTTTGCTTTATGTATTTTGAAGCTATGTTGTCAGGTGTGTAAATGTTAAAGCTTGTTAATTCTTCTTGATGAATTGACCCCTCTGCCATTATGAAATGACTATGTTCACCTCTGGTTATATTATTTGCTTTAAAATATTTTTATGGATATTGTTACTCCAGCTTTCTTTTTTAAAAATTAATTTTAGTATGGTACATCCTTTTCCTTTCTTTAAAAAAATTTAAAATCTATTTGTGTTCTTGTATTTAAAGGAGGTTTCTTATAGGCACTTATGGGTCAGTCTTGATATTTTTATCTGATCTGACAATCTTTGCCTCCTGTTTGGAATTTTCAGCCCATTCATATTTATTATGATTAGTGAAATAGGTTTTCTTTCTGGGTTTGTTTCATTTTGGATAGCTTCTATGTCTACATCTTTTTTTTAAAACATTTTTTATTGATTTATAATCATTTTACAATGTTGTATCAAATTCCAGTGTAGAGCGCAATTTTTCAGTTATACATGAACATATATATATATATTCATTGTCACATTTTTTTCGCTGTGAGCTACCATAAGATCTTGTATATATTTCCCTGTGCTATACAATATAACCTTGTTTATCTATTCTGCATTTTGAAATCCCAGTCTATCCCTTCCCACCCCCCCCACCCCCTTGGCAACCACAAGTTTGTATTCTTTGTCTATGAATCTGTTTCTGTTTTGTATTTATGCTTTGTTTGTTTGTTTGTTTGTTTTTAGATTCCACATATGAGCGATCTCATATGGTATTTTTCTTTCTCTTTCTGGCTTACTTCACTTAGAATGACATTCTCCGGGAGCATCGATGTTGCTGCAAATGGTGTTATGTTGTTGGTTTTTATGGCTGAATAGTATTTCATTGTATAAATATACTACAGCTTCTTTATCCAGTCATCTGTTGATGGACATTTGGGCTGTTTCTGTGTCTTGGCTATTGTTAATAATGCTGCTATGAATATTGTGGTGCAGGTGCACATCTTTAAGTTGACTAACATTTTCTTCTGCTACACCTAATCTGCCGTTAATCCCATCCAGCATTATTATTTTTAAAAATACCAGACACTGCTGTTTTTATCTCTAGAAGTTTTATTTGGGTCTTTTAAAATATTTTCTGTACTTAATCTTTTCTTTAGCTTTTTGAATATATGGAATACTATTATAACAATTGTTTTAATGACTCTCTAAGCTAATTCAATTCTGTTTTAGTTCTAGGCCATTTCAATTAACTGTTTTTCCTCATTATTGTAAGTCATATTTTCCTGCTTCTTCACATGCTTGCTTATTTTTTATTGGATTTTTAGACATTGTAAATTTTAACTTGTTAAGGTGTTGGCATTTTTATGCTTCTGTGAATATTCTTAGCTTTACCTGAGATGCAGTTAAATTATTTGGAAACTGTTTGATCATTCTTGCTTTTAAGATTTATCAGACAAAAATCAGAGCATCATTTAACCTAGGGCTAATTTCCCCCCTACTGAGGCAAGATCTTTCTGAGTAGTCAACCCACTATTTCATGAATGATGAGGTTTTCCAGTCTGGCTGGTGGGCACAAGCACTGTTCCTCATTCCGTGTGACCACCGAATACTGCCCCTTCTAATCTTTTTGAAAAGCTCTTTTCTTGGCCTCAGAGAGTATTTTTTCACATGCATTTGCTGATTAGTACCTGGTGAACACTCACAGGGGCATTTCTGCATATCTCCAGTGTCTTCTTTTTCTGCTGCACTCTCCTCTCTGATACTGTAAACTCTCACTGCCTTGGTCTCCTGAACTTTCAAGTCTGTGACCTCAGCTTAAGTAGTCTGGCAGACTCTGCCTGTGTTCTCTTGCAATGTCTACCATTATTTTTCCCTGCTCCATCTATCCAACTTGAGCGATCTATAGGCAATTTGAATTAGTCATCTCCATAGGTGATCCCTCCCTAGGAGGCGAAGGTCTTAATGTTCTCTTCAAGTCCTGGCTACCACATTTCAGATATAACTCTGGTGAGAGCTACTCTTTGGGTTTATATGATTAAAAAAAAAAAAAAAAGAAAAAGAAAAGAAAAAAAAAAGAAAAGAAAAGAAAAAGAAAAGAAAAGAAAAGAAAAGAAAAGAAAAAAAGAAGAGTGAAAAACTATAAATTAAGCAACAGTTATATGAGGCATACTTGGCATAAAATACCATGCAGGAATTAGAAACCATCAGTTTCTGCACTTCCGTCACGTTACCTCCTGAGCACACTGGCTCTCTATTTGGCCTTTAACCATGTTTGCCAACCTGAGTTAAATTCTTCTTCCTCTGCCTGCCCCCAGCCTTAACATACACATTCAAAAGTCAGGAGTCTTCAGGAACTCTCCTCATGCATTTTTGTCTTCTTTTTTTGACTCTTTGATTGGCCAGAAATGAAGCACATTGGTTCAATGTCCTTTAGCTTCATTCTCTACTCTGCCTATCTGACCTCTCAGGAGAATACTTCCATACATACAGAGGGAGATGGAGCAAAACCTTTTCCTTCAGACCTTTCCTAGATTCAGCAACCCACCTATACACACACACACACACACACACACACACACACACACACACACACACACACGTCAAATTTGGCAGCTCTCCAGTCCTGCTTTTCTGTTGCACCCCACCCTCTGCCAATTCAGTGAAACTGGGACTGAGGACAGATGAATCTGCCTGACTTTGGGGTTGTCTCCCAATGCTGGCACAACCCAGATACCCAGATGATGACCATCTAACTTCTTTCTGTTTTCTGAAATTCATGGCCAAAGGAGACAGCAGCAGTTCACAACAGCTCCACTTTCTATACCAGGTGAGTTCTGGAAGGATGTCTCCATAGAAGGGATGCTAGTTCTTCCAGATCATGTGTTTAAAAACATATAGAAAAGATAAGACATCTTTAGAGCAAATTTGTAGTAGGTTCCAGACAGCGACTTCTTCCAGCTAGCTGAGCATTATAGAATAGACCTCTGGTTTAGTTTGAAACTTGTCATTTATTTTCTTGCCCAAGGATCGTCTGCTCAGCTCCCAAGTAATGCTGAATTTCTCTTTGGTGTTTAAAATCATTCCTTTGGTGTTCTTTTCATTCATTGGAAAATGGATTCTTTTCCCTCTAGATTTGGAAGATAAATGCCTGGGTGGGACAGTGATGTGAGGCTGTCAATTGAGAGCAATAAGAATTCCAGTGAAGAACACGAGTTGGATTCAATCAGATATTGATTTTTTTTTCAGCCCAGTAAATTGTGGCTGCTTCATAGCAAGGGTAACAAGTACGCTGTGCTTTTCAGAAAGAGAGGTGATCAGCTTTTAAACAATAAAGAGGAGCACTGCTGGGCAGAGTGATTCGATTTAAATCCGCATGAAAGCCAGTTGTGAGTTTAAGGTAAACAAAGCAACATTAAAAGCCATCACCACACCCAGAACCCCATGTCAACAATAAAACAGATATGGGAATTTAAGTCATCCAAGGTGAATTTGAAAGAAATTGATTCCTTTGAGAATAACAGACCAGATTTAGCTGAAATATCTCAGTGGCTATGCATTTGGTCATCCCTTTCCCAGGCATGTAGAAAGAATTCAGTGTCCCAGGGCCCTCTGATGGGCAGTCACAGGCCACTGAGGGCAGGGGACCTCTTTCTCTTCTAGAAAGAGTGCTCTTAGGGACCAAAGGGATATAAGGTTTTCTGGGGCTCCCTCCCCCCTGACTTTGTGCCTTGCCTCCTGTGTACTAGCTTTTTCGGCTCAGTTCCCTCCTTTGGGCATCTAATGCTGTGTGTCTCAGCTAAAACCTCACCCTTTCTGAGCAGAGGAACTGAGCTCACACCCCTGAGATCTCTGTGTGACGATTTCTGCTGCTGGTCATGCTTCCAGGAGACCCTGACTGTGTATTTCCAGCTCCAGGCTTATGGGGTCAGTGTTGTGTGTCTTCTGTTCTGTTCGTTTGATAATGGAGAGCTCTGGGCCTCCCATTATTTGTGGGTCTAAGACTGCCCTGGAATCACCATGCTGAACCGTGCCTCTGGCTCCCGCAGGCCTGGG
The DNA here is from genome assembly GCF_036321535.1 of Camelus dromedarius. Lineage (NCBI taxonomy): Eukaryota > Metazoa > Chordata > Mammalia > Artiodactyla > Camelidae > Camelus > Camelus dromedarius. Next base: position 16,548,977 of record NC_087437.1, on the reverse strand, counting down.
CAGGCACAGGGACAGACGGCACGTGCTTATCCTCTCCTAGAACCAAGGCTGACCTGAGGGGCAGTGCCTCTCCTTTTCAAGCCCAGGAAGGTGCTATTTGTGTGTGTCCAGATAAGATTTCGAGACTCTAATTTATGGTTTTTTTCTTCTTGCATTTTCCCCTGTCTCTTCTTCCTATTCATACTGGCTCTGCTTATTGCCTCAAGGAATGTTTAGGACAGAGTAAAAGGCAGATGGCAGCAAAACAACTCTTCTAGGACGTTGTTCTAGAAACCTAATTCTTAAAGGGAGAGGATAGATTAAAAAGTCTTTTGAAAAAATACAAGGAGGGCAGCTTCTCACCCCCAACCTTATTCTAGAATTTGCTTCCCCAGGCTGGGGAGTGGGAGGAAAAAGAGGCTGAGGGAGCCCAGAATAACACAGAGCTGGACCCATCTTCTTGGCCATGCCTTGGCGAGACAGTGATGTCTCAGCGAAAGCAGCCGTGTGGTACAGATGGGATCACTGGCCATATTGAAGAAAGAGGCTCATGCGCCAGGCGTGGAACAGAAATAGGGAGCTGCAAGTCACGCAGGGGCCACACGGACAGGGCCAATAGCCATCTCACTGCTGACCGTTGTATACAGATGATCAAGGGCCAGTGGGGATCACCTTCTTCAATATCTTGGCAAAGGGTAAGAACTTAGAAATAACTATCACAGTCTATGGGAGTGGGCAATAGTCCCAGGGACTAAGGTTTACTTAGTAATTGAGAGACCAGATCAAGTCTCATTTCCCCCCTGAGCACATAGGAAGAACATCTTGCACTTAAGGCCAGACAAATGACTGGTTCTGACCAATAAGCTGAGAGTAGAAGCGATGCAAATTATTTCCCGGCAAAGGCAGCGGAAAACCCCACGTTACCTTCTGGGTTCTTACTTCTCCCATTGCATGTTGGGATGGCAGGGTCACACCCTCCAGCTGATGTGTGCTGGTCATGTAATATAAATGAGAAATAAACCAATGTTGGGTTAAATCACTGAGATTTCAGGGTTAACTTGTTCCTTGCAGCAAAACCCAACCTGGAAAAGTTAGAAATTAAGTTAAATGGCAGAAAATAGAGTGCAATATCCAATACCCTCAAATCTGTGGACTAGATTCGTGCCTGCTAGAAGAATATTTGCTGTCTGTGCATCTTCTTTGGTTGTGCTGTAGGTTTTAAGATTATCTAGGTGTGGGGCTGTAATGAAGTCCTTTCGCTCAAGCATGGAGCAAGATAAGGTATGTGAACGCATCGAGTAAGTACCATTTGGATAACCAAAATGCCAGTTCCCCTTTCTCCTCTGAGACCTGCACCTTCTTCTGGTATAAAAAACGGGGAAGTAGGTGGGAGCTAGACAGGCCGAAGACAAAGCATTTCTTTCGTGTGCTGAGCACCACCCAGTGCCAGGCCCTGTGCTGGACCTGGGACCCAAAGAGGAACCAGGAGATGCCCTTGATCTTAAATCTAAGGGCTCCAACGGGGAGATAGACACTGTCACAACAGTAGTGCAACACACAAGAGAAGAGGACCAAGGGTGCTGGGAAGAACAGAGAAGGGAGTTGGAGAAAGTGTGCCATGCAAATGAAGTTGGGAAGGAAATGACACAAGATAATCTTTGTTGATCATTCACAATCGGCGTGATGCTTTGCATGTAGTATCTCATTTAATCTTCGCAGTGATTCTGTGAGGCAAGTGCTAGTGATGCCATCGCAGAGTTCAAGGTCCTTTCTTCTCCGGGGTCCAGTTAGAAGGGGTGGGACAGAGGCCACCTGAGAATTGTTCTGATCATTCCGCCCAGGGAGATATGAGAAATTCAACCCGTAGCTACCATACTGGAGGTCCCACCAATGCCATCAGCCCCCGTATCCTCAGAAGGGTCTCAGCTCAGCTTCCGTGGTCAGTTTCTATTTGTCAACTCATAGCCAGTAAGGAACCCTGAGATGGGGCACAGAAAAAGGTGTTCAGTCTCCAAAATGGGGAGGTCTGAGAAAGGACCAGACATGCAGTGCATCACAAATGGTAGAACTAGCATCTCATTCCAGTGCCTTCGCCAATTTGTAGATGGGAAGCCTGAGGCTCAAAGTGGAGGTGACTTGCTCAGGCTCAAACAGGGGATAAGTGGCAGCATCAGGATTAGAACTCAAGTCCTCTGATTTCCCCAAACCCCAGCCAGTGATCCCCAGTCATGAAGCCTTGTGGAATTCCCTGTGGTGTGTGCATCCCTGACCATTGGTGCATCTGACCTCAGGGGTGTCCTTACCAGGGCCAAGCAGATAAGGATGTTCGGAGAAGAGATGGTGGACAAATGGCTGTTTCACTACCCATTCACTCACTGGGCATTTATTTAGATTCCGTAGGTACTGATCCCTGTGCCAAGACCTGAAGCTATTGCCAGGAATTGGCTGGATCTTGTAGCTTCTGCTGGAGAGGTGACTACAGGCACATTGCAGAAGGGGCCCTGGAACTCGATGGATGATGGATGGCTTCTGATGAAATATATGAATATATGAAATATGATGAAATATATGAAATGCCTCATAGGAGGGACCTTGAAATGGCCTAAGCAGGGGCCTAACCAGGGGCCTAATGGGGGGGAAGCAAGGCAGATGAGGCTGGGGGCTCCGCTGTGAGGTGGCCATTTTCAAACCCATGCTTACTTCCATGGAAGATACTGTTAACCTTTGACCATCTCGCGGAGCACCCAGGGCTCAAAGTCGCTTTCCCTCCGTACCCAGGGAGGGCTGGTGTGTGCTGCTCCAGGCCTTCTGTCTCTGCTGCCTTCACTGGCTTGGCCTGGGGCAGCACCACCAGAGGCTACCTTCTGACCTGGGTGCAGACATCCCTGTGGGATCAGTGTGCTTCTGGGCTCTTATTTATGACCCCAACTGATTCTGCTGCACGGCTGGCTTCAAGGGACCATTGTTAAGGACCGCAGTGGATTTTCTGGGGCCCCAGAGCTCACCACAGAGGAGAGCTTTTCTGGAATCGGGAATTCTGGAACTGTAAAACCCTCTCCCTGGTTTTCCACCTGCTGTCTGGAGTGGCTATGGAGCTTCCAAGTGGCAAAATGAAGAGACATCCTGGCCTTACAAGATGCCCTGTCCAAACGCAGGCTTTTGTGGGGACGGTGTAGCTCAGTGGTGGAGTGCAAGCTTAGCAAGCACGAGGTCTTGGGTTCAATCCCTGGTACCGCCAATAAATAAATAAATACATAAATAAATAAATAAACCTAATTAACTGCTCCCCCCAACCAAGCAAACAAAAAAAAAAATTCAGTCTTCTTCTCTCCTTTCTTACAAATCCAGTGCAAATCCTGGGACAGATTTTAAAAAAGTATTTTGTTTATTTTGTTTGTGGATTTTTTTTTGTAGAGGGAGATAATTAGGTTTATTTATTTAGTTAGTTATTTTAATGGAGGCACTGGGGATTGAAGCCAGGACCTCGTTCGTGCTAAGCATGTACTCTAACCACTGCGCTATGCACTCCCCTCTGGGACAGATTTTTAAAGAGCCATGAGATTCAACATCGACTCACAAGGCTGCTGTCTGAAAGTATAAAGTCGGTACAAATCTGGAAGTTTAGAGTGACACCAGGGTTCTGGCCCTGCAGTCTCAGATTCTTGTTTGAATTCAGACCCCAAAGAGATCTGTGAGACCCTGAACTGTGAGAAACCCCATGGCGTCTCATCACCTAAGCCGTGTCAACAGCCCAGGCTCTGCGTCTGGCTCTTTTCTGACCTGATGAGATGGGACCTGGGTGTGCTGAGAGAACCCAGTGGGGGACAGACCCAAGGCAGAGGACCCAGCTCTGTGGCCCTGAGTGAGCGTTGCACCTGCCTGGCCTCAGTTTCTCTTCTCCAAAATGTGGACTGAGAGCTGATAAGTTCAGCTAGTACAATGACCGCTGAAACAATGTGATGTGGCTTTGGGCAGCCTCTCCTCATGCAAACATGTTCAGCAAACTTTTATTAAGTTCTAGGTTTTCATGTGTAAAATAAAGAAGTGGATAAACATGCTCGAAGCTTCCTACCACCTTGACATCCTAGGATTCTGGGTTGAACTTAAGCTTGAGACACCCTCTGTTATGGTTTCCACCCACAAGCTGCCACTGGCGTAGCCCCAGACAGAGCTCCGGCTGGAAGTCATAAATCTGGGTGGCTGAACCTGCTGGGGAAATAAACACGGTGTCAACACTCCGATTTGCATACAATCATATCTGTTTGCATAGAGTCATCGCATTCATTTTCTTGCAGAGGGAGGAGGCTCCTTTGAGAAGAGGAAGGCATCTTGAGACCTGGTCTCCCTGACCTGCCCTTCTGCCGGGGTGGGTGTCCACTCCAGCGTGTGCTCCTCTGGCCCCTGCACGCATTCTATCGATCAGCTCAGGGACAAAAGAGAGGAGGGCATGACCAGCGGTGAGGTGCTAGTGGGGGCAGGGATGGGGTGAGGAGAGCCAGATGCGGGCTATTCAGAGGGGAAGTCCATGAGAACAGCGCCGGGGAAACTCAGTGGAGTGGTAGCCCCGAGGGAGAGGCACTGTCTGGCAGGCAGAAGGAAGAAGTTCCTCCTCCGGTACTAAATATTTCTTTCCCTGGGTTATTTGTCATGGTGAGATCTCAGCAGGTCATTATCGTGTTACCACTTAGCCATCAATTAACAAAAGTCTACCCCCTTGGGTCATTTCTCATAAATCAATCTCCCCATCCCCCTCATTATTTGGTTGTTTTCTTTTCACAGCCTCTCCTGCACTGTAATTTATGGAGCTCCATCATCCAGGGGCCAGCACCACTCTTGCTCCGAATCCAGGGAGAGCCTTTTGTGGAATTTTAAAGGACCAGCGAAAGGAAACTGCACAAGTGAGGAAGACCTTGTTAGATGAAACCTTTCTGAGTTAGGGTTATATTGTCTTCCTCCTTAGCCCAACCAGCAAACGCAAGGGGCAAAGAGCTCTGGGGCAGGAGGCGGTGAGTCATTGCACGGGGCATGGTCGGCTTTGCATTTTCCCACTTGAATCTCATTGTGTTGTTTCCTCTTCATATTTATTACCACTTAAGGTTCATTTACATTCCCTCTCTGTCCACAGTGATCGGAGCAACACCTTCCAAATTAGCATCATTTGCAAGTTTCATTAACATGCTGTTTACTCTACCTCTTTTAGATCATTAATAAAGATGACCCCCATGTACCCTAACCCCCCCCTCCATACATTTTCATTTGTCATCATCCTTTGTTTGCAGACTTTGAGCCAGTTTTAAATTTATGTGGCAGCACTCCTTACTAAGCCAATTTGAATTAATTTCGAGTGTAACACTTTACACTGCTATATCAAATGCCTTTCTTACAGCTGCTTGCATCCCATCAATGGTGGTCCCACTCCCTTTCTATTTGGTATTCAGGTTGAAAGCTCTCAATTCTGTCTGGCATTTTAGTTCTTTAAAAGTCGCTGTATCCTCTGTCCTGACGAGGGGCTTTCTCCTAATTTTTCGCTTATTTTGAAATGATTGATGCTACGAAAAGAAGGGATTCGGAGAGCTATTTACAGCAATCAATAGCTTTCATCTTTCTTACCCACATCTGCTTTTGTGGGTGAGTAAGTAATTTTGGTGAAATCTCTTCACATTCCAGGATGCATGAGCTCTGGACCTTCTATTTTGAAGGCTATAGATTTCCCAAATATTCTTTCTATTTTTTGAAAACATCTGAGTATTTTTTTTTTAAACTGCACAAATTTTGAAGATATTTTAAATGCCTGGTATATCTTGGATTCTCAGGAAATTTGGGGGGAAGGGGTTAATGAAATAAATATAATACATGAATCTGTCAGTCATTCTTGCTTTCCCCCAATCTGCCCCATTTCCTCAATCTGTGAAGTAGTGAACAGTTAAAAAAAATCAAGGCTGTTAATGAAAGATTGATGTACTATTATCATTCATCCATTTCTTCCATATGTATTTATTGAGATTTTACTGTGACCAGACACTATTTTAGGCTCTGAGGCTATTGCAATGGACAGAAAGAATCTTATTCCTCTCACACAGTTAAAAAGACGGATGCAGGTATGAGGTGGAAAATGAATAAATATACAGATGATTCAGGTATATCGTCAGATTGTGATGAGTGTTATGAAAAAAATAAAGAGGAATAAATAAAGATACTGAGATTTTGTAGCATTCAGAAGCTTTTTGTGTGTGTGTGTGTGTGACTGATCTATTTTTCAGTTCTGAATGTTGTATCTGGAAAGATGTACAATTTCTAAAAGCTCCATGGGTAGAAATAATGACTAACATAGAACTTAGAATTTCATTATAACAGGTGGTTAACCATGCCTTATTTGAGACCTATCTTGTATACACGTGTGTGCATCTGAAGATGTGTCTATGCTGGGCCAGAATCTTGACTCCCATAGCTCCTGGAACCCTCTAGTTCAGGTGTCTTCAACAGGACCCCAAAAGTGTTGTCTTTCTGAGCTTTATGAAGGTGGGCTAAGAAGCCTTGGAGAACACAGAATTCATCCTATGGACCACACCAGGCACAGATTACCAAGTGGTCAAGTGGGTATGAAGATACATGCAGGAGACCACAGTGTCCAGACCCAGCAAAAGATGTCTAAGAAAGAGGTCTAAGCATGAGTCTGCAGTGGGTCTGCAGTGGCCGTTGGGATGGATAGAGGTGCTGGGAGGACCTCAACTTCTTCCCCAGTCCAGAGTTATGCTCTGGGCCACTATTAACGGAGATCATTGTCTTTAAGTGAGGTCACTTATGCAGTAAATTTCATTATGGTATTTATTGTTTTTAGATTCATCCTTATTTCCTTGATTTATTTCATTTTACCTTCATAACATTCTCTCGTGGAAAAATGATTGTTTCAAGATGCCACAGTGGTGAAGTCACTTTCATATGGGAAATTCTAAGATGGTGATCTTCCACCCACAGGATCAAGTTCATATGCTTAGCCCAGTTCTCACAGCCTCCTGGTCTGCTGCCTTCCCAGCTGTCAAGCCTTGCCGCCTTTCCCTCCCTGCTGCTCTGCCCTTGGGTTCTAAGAAGACCAAATTACCTATGTTCCTCACTTGCACTAGATTATGTCCTGCCTCTCTGTCCTCCTGATGTTCTTTCTGAGTGGAATGTCCTCCTCCTTCCTCTTCACCTCCCAACTCCTGTTTAGCCCTTAGACTTGTCTTAGATGCTGCTTTGTCCAAGCCTCAGGCTGGGTGCCTTACTTCAGCACCCTGGATATCTCCCTGTCCTCGCTCTTCCACGTTACTGGTGGGGTTCCAGCATGGCAGGAACAATGTCTTGCTCATTTTCGCATCTGCGCCAACCAGCACAGTCCCAGGCACACAGCAGGTGCTCAGGAAATATTTGTTAAGCTAAACTGAGTTGAAGATGGGGAGAAATGAAGGGTTAACAATCCTACTTTGCTGTTGAGGAGACCAAGGAGGGTAAGAGGAGGGTCTGCTGGGGAGGGTTGGCGGCATGACTGAGGTCACCCAGGAAGAGTTGGGGTGGGGCCAATACCAGAGTGCAAGGTGGTGGGTACTTAGTCTCCCTGATCTGGGCTGATTTCCCAGGTGATTTCAAAGCACTGTGAACTTCAGGGCTCAGCCAGTCTCTCAGCCCACAGGGCTCAGCCAGTCTCTCAGCCCACAGGCAACATTTTTGTTCAAAACGCTTCTGATTTGCAACTAACAATTTTTGGTGGTTATCACAGTTATCAGATGGCCTATTTCTGTTGGTGGAGTTTATTCTTTCTGTAAAAGTTTTTATTCGTTTTCCACTTAAATAAGATCCGACTTTTATCCCCAAAGGAACTTATATTTCAAACCCCTGATTTGAGCAGGATTTTGGTTTGAGTTTGGGTTTGACTCATCTCTTTGATTAAAGGCTTCTCTTCTAAATAACATGTCTTAATAGTTACTCTTTCCCTTTCTAGACCTTCTAAATTTAGATAAATGAGACCAATTATCGCTTCCAGAATGTTCAGTTTCTACTCTGGTCCTAGAATTTGGTCTCTAAGAGATGTTGATTTTCTTCCTGTGGGAGCATTTAAATTCTGCATTTTCCCAGTTGATGCCCTTACCTGAGGGGAGAAAGGCTGTAGATGGGGTCTGTTGGCTGCCGGTTCACCAGGAGCTGCAAAGAACGGATATTTAGCCTCCTGGGAAACTGGACATGACCCCCAAGGACCTCACTAGCTGTGGGCAGAGCACTGTCCTGCAGCAAGTCAGCTGGTGCACGAATGAGCCGGCTAAAGGATTGTGTCTGTGGATACTCAGGTAAGGGAGAGGAATGTCTGAAGATGCACTGAGGTGACGTGTTACCTGCAAGGGGAGGGGAGGGTTTTCTCAATTCCTTTTCCTCTTTGTCACTTCCAGAGATGATCCTGAATCCATGGCAGGGAGATATGGAACATCATTTATACAACACTCCAGTAAGTATTTAGTAAGTACCTATGGTGGGCCAGGCACCGAGCCACACTTTGCATACAGGGTGAGCAGAAGGATGTACCTCAGCTCTGACCCTGCCGTCAGGGTGAGGAGGAGGGTTTGCTACCAGCCTTTGGTGGCGGGTGGGGAGAGGCTGTTACACTCAGAATTTTTAGATTACACTCAAAATTCTCTTTTGCTGCTAAGAGAATTTTTCCCTGCAGGGTCTCAGAGCTTGGGAGATCAGCCTGGGAACTACTGATGATATTATAGGTCCTCGAGGTGGGGAGACGGACCTAGAAGGCATCTTTCCCCTCTCACTGAGTTCCAGCCCTGTCAACCCTGACTGCTCTCTTCTTCCCACCTAGATCCTCCCCTCAAAATAGGAGCCTATAACTCTGGATACCTAGGGGCCCAGCAGACAGAATCTATTTTGGGCAGACACAGTCAGCATAAGATACGACCCCCCAGTCCAAGTCTCATTGAATCTGAGATCGTTCAGATGTTGCAGGGCTGAAGTTTCCTTGGCTTGATCCGTGGACACGAGGCTCTCTAGCACTTGGGTAAACAGCTTTATTTACAAGAGGAGCAACCCTTCACCTGCTTGAAAGTAGAATCATCAGAGTGGCCTAGAAGTCTGCATTTACCTACAAACAAGGTAGGGTGATTACAGCATAAGAACAGATGAGCTCTGCTCAGAGAAGAAGCTTTGAGCTGGGATCCTTGGGCTGATCCCAGCTTCTGAGGGTTTCTGAGTACCATCCAATCGCATGTGAATTTTTGTGTGTGTGTGAATGTGAGCATATGTGCATTTCCTTTGGAGAAAAGGGTCTGTGGGTTTCATCAGATCTGACAGGGTGCAGAGTCTGCAGTGCAGGGGACTTTATTCCATTCCTTGTTTCCTCTGTCAGCTGGTTGGGAGAGTCCTTTGGGCTCTGTCTTTATAATGGCCTGTTCTGAAATTGAAATGAGAAATTAGGTAAACTATAAGGTTTGCAAACCACAGGCGACTATGTGGGACCCCTCCTTTTCTCTTCTCCACCCCACTCCCCTCACCTCCCTGCTTCCTGGCTAATTTCTAACTGTTCTTCAAGATCTTGTTCCAGGAGCACTTCCAAAAAGCCTCCCCTAACTGCCCAGCTGGCTCCCTTTGGGTAGGGTGCCCCTCTCTGTGCTCCATCACTGACCTCTAATAACACAGTGGCCATCATTTACTCACTGCCCTGCGTCCCGACCTTGCACCCAGACCACACGCTCCTTGAGGACAGGGACGGTGACTTGCTTGTTTTCTCTGCCCGGCACAGTGTTAACATATAATTCTGTTCAATTGAGAAAACGTTAGATAATTTATTTTTAAATTGTGCCTTAATGAGCTAACTACGAATCATTTTTATCTATTCATCAAAGGCAGACTTCGTGCCTCTTACTACGTGTAAATGAAAGTGATAAAATGGAACCCTTTAAGAGCCTCTTACTCCTGTCTGTTAGGTTGGCCTTCTGGCAAATGCGTCTGAATTAATGAGGGTTCCTCTCCCTCTGTTGAGGGAAGCGGGGCATCGACAGTCACCCGCTGCGGGGTCACACCAGGCATGGTTCCAGCCTCAGTGACCGCCTTCCTCACTGGCAGAGCAGCGCACGCCTGTCCAGCTTATCACCTGGGGCGCCTGCTGGCCGTCAAGACGGATGGATCTGGGGCCAGGAGCTACACAACACGAGAAAGCGTCCCAGCTGGCCTCGCCTGGGCAGCACAGCACTGGGGTAACGGGCTGTCCCCGAGCCTGACTCTTGGCTCCTGTAGGTACTGCCGTCTTCCTCATGTCCCCCCAACTCCTTGTCTCTGCTGCTTGCTGGCAGGTTATTCCCAGGAGCCATGAAGATCTGTCTTCTGAGGCTCTTCCTCCTGCCTTTCTAGCACTTCCCTCTGTTTTATCTCCTGCTCCTGTCCTAGGAGGTGCCCACATTTTCCATCCTGCCCGCTTTTACTTCTCTTACTGGAGGGGAAAAAGGAATTATGTGCTTCCCACTGGCTCCGGCCCAGCTGGTACCAGACACTGTGTAGACTGATGTCATGTTACCAAGGAGGAAATTATTAAAAGGACGAGGCCAATTTTCTCATTCACACCTGGAAAGCAGATCTGATGGCGCTTGCACAGATCTCTAATGAAATCACATTGTTTAAGAAGTTTCCAGAGGAATTCATCACTAATTGATTTTTGAACTGTGAAAAAAGATAACACGGAGAGATGAGCTATGAGCCTCCATCTGGCCCGCCTCCCGCGCAAGCCTTCTCTTCCCTTTAATTCTCTTTCCCACGGAAAATCAATAGCAGCTTCCTGAATTGGCCTTGCAGACGCTGGGCACCACGGAAAGGCCCACGTTCGGCTGTGCTGTGTTTTCTTTCTGCTTCAGCTTTCCTTTGTTTGGACCTTGCTGTGAGGTCTTGGTGAGAGCCACGGGCTTCCACGGTGGCGCTGGAAGGTTCTCTGTGACTCAAGTAAAAGGCAGCGAGCGGGAGAGAAGGACTTGGGGGCAGGTTGGGTGTCCTCAGACGTGGCAGTTCTTTAGTAGGGACACTGGGGCACGGCCCCCTCTTTGTCCCCAGGGGCTTCTCAGACCTCCTCCATCTCCCAGTGGGCATCATTTATAAACACATATAGAGTCTTGGTGAGGAACCACTGACATTTTCTTGATCTTATATGAAGTATAAATAAAGGAAATTTTAAAATTAGATTTTGTTTACAAAAATTGACAGGAAACATGTAATTCCATTAAAAACCGAATGCCAGCTATGCAAAGCCAGCTCCCTGAAAAGTGACCCAGCCCCTCTTCACATAGGTTTTCACACTTACCTATCCATCCTGTTTAGAATTTCAGAATTCTGCTACTGAGCTTTAGGCTCCCAGGCTGACCAGAGGAGAGGGCTGCTGGTCTTCTCATCTTCCAGCCGATGTACTCCATGAGCTGTCTCTGAGTTGAAAGGAGTTATGAGGGCCAGCAGGGTCCTAGATCTCAGGAGAGAGAGCCTTGGCTTAAAGGTCCTTACTCCAAGTCTGGCTTGAGAATGTATTAAGGCAGGTTGATTGGACTTGAGGTGCTCTCCATAAAAGCAGTCAGTAGACTTTGCCAGGCCCTCTGTTGAGTGTTGAGGATGCTACAGGACCTAATTTTGCCCTCAAAGAGCTCACAGCTAGTGAGATGGAAGTACCATGATGAAGGGGCTCAGAACGCTATGAAATCCATGAAGGCAGGTGCCTCATTCAGTCGTGGCGGGGCTCACAGAGACTTCCTGATGAGGCGCTGTATGGCTGAGCCTGGAAGGAGGGACAGCTATGGGATAACTCTCTTTACCCCTTTCCTTCACTGAGCCTCATGCATCCCTTAATGGCCACTGCCCTGGCCTTTGATATGAAAGAATCCTATTTATCATGGAAGTATCTTTTGCATGATTTTTCTGCCCTTGTTGTCAACCTGTATTTAACCATACTCAGTTCCCACTCCACATCGCAACTCCCAATCTCTGCTCCTACCCCGGATCCGCTGGACTAGTTCTCAGCGTGGTATTGATGATAATAACAGTTCCAAAGTTCACTCTCAAATTGCTGTTTCCATTTAAAAATTTCCTAAAGAATTGAACACAAAGGACAAGGGACTTCAGGCCCAGAGGCAAGCGGGTGGGGGAGGCACTGTGGGTGTGAAGGTTTCCTTGACTCTTCCATCCACGTGTTAGGGAACCATCAATTCTGGTTACCAAAAGGAGAGACTTCCTGGGTGGTTTGGATGTCGAGCACCCCTCAGAGTCCTGGCTGGGGTGCGTGGGTGGGTCTGGGGAGCACTGTCTGGTCCGTGAAGGTTGGTATGAAGCCTTGTTCTGCCAAGGTGATGATGACTGAGCTGCGAGTCCTGGATTCAAGGTCTGTCTCGGCCACTGTCCATTTTGGTCAAGGTCTTGTCCCCCTGCCTCTATAAATTGCCAAGGCAGCTCAACCATTATGGGAATGTCTGTCCTGGATGTATACTTACTGTATGAGTCAAGGTTCCCTGGAGAAACAGAACCAATAGGAGAATATATTATATATATGCCTTGTATATGTTACAGCTGTTGTCTCATGCAGGTGTGGAGGCCGGGAAGTCCCACAGTCTGCTGTCTACAAGCTGGAGAACCAGTAGAGCCCACAGTATAATTCAGTTTTAGTCTGCAGGACCAAAAACCTGGAGCTCTGATGTCTGAGAGCAGGAAGACATCTCAGATTAAGAAGAGAGAGAATTCACTCTTCCTCTGCCTTTTTGTTTCATTTGAGCCCCCAGTGGATTGGATGATGCCCACCCATGTTGGTGACGGCCCATATTCTTTACTTAATCTACTGACTCAAATGCTAATCTCTTCTAGAAACCCTTTCACAGACACACCCAGAAGTAATGTTTTACCAGCTATCTGGGCATCCTTAGGCCAATCACACTATCTTCCTTCTATCACACTCTTTCTTCTTCGGGCAATTTAGTGGAAACCCACTAGCATCCTCCCAGGAAGGGCCTTTTATGAAGGCTACACCCACACCTTTAACTTAGTCTGTAAAAATAATACTAGTGACCATGATGTCAACAGAACTCTGAAATTGTGTGGGATTTTCCCAGTTGACACCCATGATCACTTTGGGTCTCCAGGTCATCTCCATGAGCATACATTGAACACATACTGTATGTACTTCAGATGTTTCACCTTATTTAATCCTCTGAACAATTTTATGAGGCAAATACTAGTATTATCTAAACATTTCAGAAGAGGACTCTGAAGGTCAAAGAGGCAAAGTGCCTTGCCTGAGGTCACACAGCTAGCATAAGTTTTTAGGGGACAATTTATCTCCATAGCAGAAGTGTGTCCACTTGCGTCTTCTTTGAGCCCGAGTCATTCCAGTGATGTCTGAGCTGGGCATGAACTATTGCTATGCAGTGACAAGGTGGTGGGGGAGCCCCTGTGCTTTTAGTTCTGGACACCCCCTAATACCAGGTCACTGCAAAATTCCTTTGTGGTCTGGCCACAGGACAGCATGACCTCACGGAGGTGGATGAGCCTGGGAGACGTGGGATGCTGTTCATGAGAGCAGATAGCTAAGGGTCTGAACTGGGGAGACAGCATGAAGAGAGAAAATGAGAACAGTTATGTAATCTGGTGGAGCACAGTACAACAAATGAAACTTTTAGAGCAATTGGAGAAGAATTTGAATAGTTGAAAGGATGGCTTTAGAGGCAACCAAAGCTCCAAGGAGTCATAAGGAAGAGGGAAGAAAAAAAATAATTGTTGCTTCTTAACTAGCATAAAAGGAAATTGCAGGGAGACTTAATGTCAGTGTTCAAACATTTGGAAGGCAGTGGCAAGCTCCTGTAGAATTCCACTGAAGACAACGTGCAGAGAATTCTGGTTAAATTAGGGCTTTGAAGCAAGTGGGAGTTTGGTTAGCCTCTAGAAAGGATTTCTTGGAAGCAAGGTGTTTCTAACACTGTAACAGATATAGTCAAGCTACTTGTAGTCAATAGGATATCTGTCAAGCCACTTGGGCACCCAACACTCTTGGACACCTTTCTTAAATTTGGAGAATTTCTCACATCTGAGTCTGTGCCTCCCCAAGAGAGAAGCCAGAAATGAGTTTTCCCAGCTTCCCTTGAACAGAGTACAGGCTTCAGGTCCTTCCAACCGGAGGAACCTGTGTCAGGCTTCTGTTAGGAAGCCAGGGATGCTAGAAAACAGGTGTCCAGATGAGTCCACTCTGGCTAGGGTTGCAGAGCCATTTAGCATCCAGAGGTGGCTATGGTTGAGTTTCTGGTGGAAACACATGGTATGCAGTGTTGTTGCTGGGAGGTGTGGTTTCTGTGCCAGTAGGGGTGTTGGCAGGGACCCCATGGGAGCAATCTGGAGGGCAGCATGATTAAACTATCATTCCTGGCTTTAGGACCCCCTAGAGATGCTGAGAACTACCCTTTAATAAATTTCTTTTCCACTTGAATCAGCTAGGGAGGGTTCTTTTGTTCACAACTAAGAACCTTGACTGGTACAACGGGTAACTGAGTGAGCTTATAAGTCTCTGAGACTTTTAGAAATAGGAAAAGCACTCAGCTGTCAGTTCAGCATGATCAGAATTTGTATCAGTCAGGGTTCTTGGTTGCGAACAACAGAAACCAACTCTGGGTATTTTAAGCAGAAAAGGAATCTATTGGAGGCTCAGAGATTCAATGGGAGGCTAGAGAACCAGCTTGAAATATGGGCAAGAATCAAGACCTTGAGTCAAGAAATCTGCCATCACAGTCTTTGCTGCCCCAGGATGCCACCTGACCTGCCATTAGGCAATGGAAATTAGACATCCCTGTGGCTACCAGGAATAAGCTCGATTGTCCCAGGGTCATAACACCACTTACTGAAGCTTCTGGCTGGGAGAGTCTAACTGTCTGAACTTCCAGGGAGTAGAGACAGGCTGAATCTCCCCACCCTCTGGGCTTCTGAGATGGGAGGCTGGGCACTGTACTGCACCAGTATAACACACAAAGCAGCCTTACCTCAAAGAGAAAAGGCATTAGATGCAGCAATAATACATGTCTGTATCCAGGCACATATCCTTAGCTCTTGGTGCTATGAAGTGTTGAGCTGCAAGAGATAAATGGAGGACAGACTCCTAACAGATAAAGAAGTCTCCATGCTGCAAAAATCAATGAAGGAAAAAAATTAATTTTTTTCCATCCCAATTTCATGGTTTATTTGCATTTCTATCCCCCTTTTTACAGTCTAATTCTTTGTCCTAATTCTAAAGCAACTGCTGGGACAATAGATCCGGTGCTTTAAGATCTATCTCTCCATCCATCCATCCATCCATCCGTCCGTCCAACCATCCATCCTCCAGCAAGCATTTACTAAGCACCTCCCCTAGGCATGCCCCAGGTAGGTGCTGGTGATGCAGAAATGAACCAATAAGGCAGTTTCTACTTTAAGGAGCTCAGTCAGTGGGGGAGCTGCTATATAAGCAGACAATTATAGTACAAGATGTGTTAGTTTCTTTGCTGCTGTGTAACAGATGACACCAAATTTAGTGATGTAAGTTTAGCTCACAGTTACGTGGGTCAGAAGTCTAGTATGGGGTATCTACTCAGGGTATCATAAGGCTGGAATCAAGATGTTGGCTGGAATGAGTTCTTGTCTGGAGGCTCTGTGGAAAAATCCACTTCCGAGTTCATCGTGTTGTTGGCAGAATTTAGTTCCTTGAGGTTTTAGGACTACAGTCCCCATTCCCATGTTGGCTGCCAACTAGAGACTGCTCTCGGCAGCTGGAGCTGCTCCTAGGTCCTTGCCCCTGGCCCCCTCCATCTCAGCAATGGAGAACCTCCTTGGGTTGAATCCACTCATGCTTTAGTCTCTTTCTGAGTTCCTCTTGTCTGACTAACTGAAGAATACTCTGCTTTTGAAGGACTCTTGTGATTAGATTAGGACTACCTGGTTAATCTCCCTATTTTAAGGCCAACTGTATAGCATATATAATATAGCACTGTGGGAGTAAAGTCACTGTCCCAGCGATTATGCAGGGTGTGTACACTAGGGACTGAGGCGGGGTGAGAGACCTTAGGGAACATTTTAGAATCCTGTCTACCACACAAGGTGACATGCAAAGTATGGAGGTACACACGAGGAAAGACGGAAGGATAAGGGAGGGATACTGATCCTAGTTTTAGAGGTGGGGGAGGATGTCAGGGAAGTCTTTTTGCAGGGGTATCATCTGGATTAAAAGTTGAGAAGGACTTAATCCTGCAAAGTGGGGATCAGCCATAAGGACCATTCCAGGTAGAAGGAGTGACTTCCGTGGGGCCAGGGGTATGACACAGCAGAGTGTAACTGGAAACAGAAAGTTTGGGGTTGCTAGAGAGTAAATTTCAGGGGAGGAAGTGGTCAGACAAGGACCTGGGGAGGCCCAAAGGGGTCAGGTCAAAGAGGACTTTATCATTCTCATCTGGGGAAATTAGATCTTTGGGCTTAGCCTGGAATTTCTGATTTTGGGTGGGGCCCTAGAGTCTGCATTTCTAACAAGTTCCCAGGTGATGCTGACACTGCTGGCCTGGGACCAGCTTTGAGCACAGCTGCTTGAAGAATGAATGGAGGAGAGCAAGACTAAGGGCCCGAAGGGGGCCATGGTTCCAGCCTAACAGGAGTTACTGAGGCTCTGGCCAGGCTCAGAGCCAGAGTTGTTAGGGGTGAAAATAGTGCAGAGTGGATGGGATTTGGGAAAGATTTAGGAGGCAGTGCTGGGGTGCAGGTGTACGAGGCAGGGCAACATTAGGGTGATCTGCCACGAGAAAGCTGCAAGAGATTTTAGCCGTTATGCACTCAAGGTCTCTCATTCCCCTGATGGGCAGTGTGAGGGCTGAGAGAGCAAAGGATCCCTTCAAAATCACACAGACTTTGGTACTGGCCCTGGGACATGGGACTCAGACTTCCTGATCTCCACGACATAACATTTGTAAGTGAATTTGGAAAGAACAAAACAAAATAAAAATAGGGCAGCCTCCAGCCATCCCAGAAACTCCCAGTCAGTCTCATTTCTGCAGCTCCCGAGCTCCCCCCTGCCCACTTCTTGACCATGCGTGCTTCCTGGAAAGGTCACTGCAGCCTGTGTACAAGAGAACCAGCATCCCCTCCCTGGACAGGGACCTGTAAGGGTTCCTGAAAGAGAGGTCAACCTTACCAAAGATGTTTTAAGTCCTCTAACTGATCTCCTTTCAGCCCCCGGCTCTTGGTTGCAGGAGAATTTTCATGGCTGAGAGACCCTGCTAGTGACAAATTTGCTGAAGCGTGGAGACAAGATTGGGAAATTACAGCACGCTCTTGGATTTCCAAAGGGACGGATACTGAACGCGGACATTTCTTTTCACACGTACAGAAGTCGGCGTGCATGCGCCTGCGAGGGAGATCAGTTCTAACCCCCAAAGGCCCCTTTGTCTCACTGAAGCGCTTATTAAATGAATCTGTGTTTCCACTGGCAGTTCAGAGTCATCTAGAAAGGGAACACAATGCCGTGTCAGTCAGTATTTGTTACTGTCAGAGGCTTCCTCGCCATCCGCCCAGCGTTTATTGTCTTTTTGGGGCCCGTTTTATCCATTTTCTGTGGGCAAAGTCATTAATCTTCCTCCTGGCTCGGGTGCTGTGCATCCCTGACAGCCAGGGTCCCAGCTTCCTGGGCTGCTGAGTAGGGGCACCTCACGGCCTCGCGGTACCGGAGCTTTGATTAGAGAGAGGACTGAGCAGAGCCATAAAGAAGAGCGAGAAGGGAGGGCTGCAGACATCTGGGGTCCCAGGAGGCACTGGGGATCTGCGGAAAAGGTCACTGTTTTTGAATCATCTCCAGTGCACCCTGACACCAAAATACACTTAGTCCTATGCAGAGTCACTTGATAAAGAAGCTAATGAAGTGGAAAGATGTCAGCAGAGCTAAGCGGGCCAGGCTCTCGGGGATGCGCCATGAGTCAACCCTCCGTTTCCATGGAAACCAGAGAGGCTTGGCTTCTTTCTCCCTCTCCTTCGGTTTGGAAGGTCTCTCCTTGGTAACCTTGACCCTTTCACATAGGCAGCCAGAGATAAGGAATTCCATTTTCCCTTATCTGGTCATGGTTGGCTGGTAGACACTGATGGGTCTGTGATGGGGGAGGGGCGCTGGCCGGGGGCTCTGGAGTGCCTTAATTCAAATGCATGAAGTGGAGGGTGGGAGGCGAGAGAAAAAGAACACAGTTAATTAAGGTTGATATTGCAGAGAAGGTTGTTTTCTGAATAATAAATTCTATGGGCTTCAAAAACAAGTGCAATTAAAGGATCGCAAAAAGGAGAGACAACTGAAGGGCAGGGGAGGACCGGTTTGGTCAGGGGTGTTTTCTTGGGGGGTTGGGGGTGAGGGATAGAGGCTACATCTAGGAAGCACTCACTATGCTAGGATCTTGATACACAGAACAAACACTGTGTTTGATGATAGCGTGTGATATTACTGCCCCTACAAATGTCCTTTGCCTTGAGCTGTGGGGTCATTTGTAGCCTCAGCTAATGGAGAACAGCTTTGAAATTGATCCAGATGGGAGAGTTGCCTTTAGGTTACTATTGAGGAGAAGGATTTTTTTTTCAATCTAGGCTCAGACATGTTGCTTCTGGGCAGATGCCTTCCCCAGCCACGCTGTATATCACTTTTCAGTTCAAGTGCCCACTGCACTCTTATGTTTTCTGTATCTTCTGGGGTAAATTATTCAAATTAGATAGGTTTTTGGAGTTTTTTTCCCCGGGTTTTTTTTTTTTTTTTTTTCCCTCCAGATATATGCCCAGGAGTGGGATTGCTGGATCGTATTGTAACTCTATTTTTAGTTTTTAAAGGAACCTCTGTACTGTTTTCCATAGTGGCTGTACCAAACTACATTCCCACCAACAGTGTAGGAGGGTTGCTTTGCTCCACACCCTCCCTCCCATTTATTATTTGCAGACTTTTTTGATGATAGCCATTCTGACCAGTGTGGGGTGACACCTCATTGTAGTTTTGATTTGCATTTCTCAAATAATTAGTGAAATTGAGCATGTTTTCATATACCTGTTGGCCACCTGGATGTCTTCTTTGGAAAAATGTCTGTTTAGGTCTTCTGCCCATTTTTTGACATTGGCTTGTTTGAACTGTTTGTGTATTTTGGATATTAACCCCTTGTCAGTTGCATTGTTTGCAAATGTTTTCTTCTACCCCATCAGTTATCTTTTCATTTTGTTGATGGTTTCCTTTGCTGTACAAAAGTTTTAAAGTTTGATTAATCCTCATTTGTTTATTTTTGCTTTCATATCTTTTGCCTTGGGAGACTGATCTAAGGAAATGTTGCTGTGATCTATGCCAAAGAATGTTTTGCCTGTGTTCTCTTCTAGGAGTTTTATGGTGACTTGCATTTAGGTCTTTAAACCATTTTAAATTTGTTTCATATACGGTGTGAGGGAATGTTCTAATTTCATTACTTTACATGCAGCTGTCCAGTTTTCCCAACACCATTTGTTGAAGGTATTGTTTTTTCTCTACTGTATATTCTTGCTTCTTTTGTCATAGATTAATTAACTGTAGGTGCATGGGTTTATTTCTGGGCTCTCTATTCAGTTCTGTTGATCTATGGCCTGTTTCAGTGCTAATACCATACTGTTTTGATTTCTGTAGCTTTGTAGTATAATCTGAGGCCTGGAAAGATTATACCTCCAACTTTGTTCTTTTTTTCTCAGGATTGCTTTGGCAATTCAGAATCTTTTGTGGTTCTGTATAAATTTTAGGAATATTTGTTCTAATTCTGTGAAAAATGTCATGGGTATATTGATAGGGATCACATTAAATCTGTAGATTGCTTTAGGCAGTATAGTCTGGAGTAAATTAGTGATTGAGAAAAATTTACTTGTCCCTGGCCAGTTTAATCTTGGTGCTCCTTTGGGTTGTTTATCCATTCTTGGATCAAAAAAGTGTGGTGTGTGGTCAAGTCTATGTGGTACTAACATAGCCCCCAACCCACTCCCTCAATGACAATTATGGACTGGGATAAGTTCTTAGAGAAAGAGATACAGTGTCAGGCTACCCCGGATATATTTGTTATAAGACTATCTTAGCCTTCAACTTACATCCTCAGGGAAAAAAAAGTATATTTAAAAATTATTATTATAAAGGTAAAAAATCTTCACATGCCTTCTTCTTTAATAAATGTGAGTCTTATTCTTTTATAATTGGGAATCAGGAAACATATGCACAGGTGTGTGCAGGAACGGGACAATCTCAAATTTGGCTAGGCTACCAAGGAGGAAGCTCTCTGTGGTTGGAGAAGGTGGGTTCTCAGGATTCTCTCAATCCACCCATTCTTATCACATTATAAACAGTGATCTAAGTTGGGGTTGGGATAAACTTATCGGAAAAAAGATTGGAGGAAATGACACTCCCTTTCCAGCTAATAGAACAATGGCTTGGGGGAATATTGGAAGCAGAAGAGCTTTTGCCTAGCTTCACATAGATTGTGGGTAGAGATTTCCTGTGTATGATTCATCAGTGAAGGACTGGTTAAATAAATCATGCTACATCTATAATGAAACACAATGCAGCTATATATGATCATGAGGAAACTCTCGAATGATATGGAAAGCATTCCAGCATCCACTATTCTGTGAAAAAAGCAAGAGCAGAGCAGTGTGTATATTAATTTTGACTTCTATTGGAAAATGGAGACAAACAAGAACATATTTTCATTTATACTTACATAGGCCCTCAGGCAGTATATACAATCAATCAATCAATCAATCAATAATAAAAATAAATTACCTGTAGAAGGATGGAGTAAGAATTGATGAATGGACTGAAAGACTGAAAGAGAGACTATACACATTAATTTTTCTGGGAGTGAGGCAACTATAAGAGGTTTGATATGTTCCCCACATACCCCAGGTTGACTGAAGGCTGTGAATATGAACAGCAGAAACATACCACACATCTCTGGTCCACAGGGACTGTGCTCATGCACAGAGGACTATGTGAAACATCCCAAAGGGCTATGGCAGAAAGTAAACTCCAGGAGACAGTTGAAAATGGCCTGAATTCTGAATGAGCTCGCTAGCTCACACACTGATCCCCCAGCAGAGAGGGCAAGCATCCCGCCTGGCTCAAGGTGTTGGAGTGTGGCCTCTAGCTAATCTTTGGTTGAATGTTAGGTATATAGACATTAGGATGAACTCTAGGAAGCTTGGATTAAAAATAAACCTGAGCAGAGACAGCAGCAACCATGCAGGAGACAGACTTCACAGATTTGGTCCAGGCAAGTTAAGCAACAAACAAGCAAACAAAAAAAATAGCAACAAGGGGGAGGGGAAATTAGAATCCAGAATTGTGAAAATATATGGTATAAAATGTCCAGGATTCAACAAAAATTGTGAGACAGGTAAAGAAGAAAATCTGAGTTATACAATAGGAAAAAAAAAAAAGAAGTCAATAGAAATAGTCTCTCAGTTCCCTAAGATGTTGGAATTAACAGATAAGTATTTCCAAATTAGCTATTATAAATATGTTAAAATAACTAAAATAAATCAAGTTCAAATAATTAAATAAAAGTTGAATAACACCAATTCAGTGAATAGCAAATATCAAGAAAAACAGCAGTTTTTTTAAAAAGGAGATTCTGGAGTTGAAAACTGTAATAATTTAAACAAACAAAAACTCACCAGAATGGCTAAGTAGCAAAAGATTTTAGATGGCAGAGGAAAGAATTAGTGAATTTGAAGATAAATCAAAAGAAATTAGCCACATTGAATAACAGGGAGAAAGACGTCTGAAAAAAAAAAAAAAAAAAAAACGAACAGAGGCTCAGAGACCTGTGGGCCACTATTGAGTCTATCAGCATACATGTATGGTTGTTTCAGAAAAAGAGGAAATAATGGTCAAAAATTCCCCAAATTTGACTAAACCTTAATTTACAGATTCAAGGAACTTAGCAAATCTTAAGAAGAATAAACTCAAAGAAATTAAAAACAATGCATGTCATTGTGATACTATTGAAAGTCAAAGACAAAGAGAAACTCTTGGAAGCAGAAAGAGAAAACCAGCTCATGTACAGAGAAAACATATGATTGTTTGCTGACTTTTTAATCAGAACAATAAAGTCTGAAGGCAATGGAATGACATTTTCATAGTGTTGAAAGAAAGAAAAAATGTCTAAATCTAACAAAGCTATTCTTCAAAAATGAAGGTGAAATAGAAACATTCTCAGATAAACAAATATTGAGAGAATTTGTTTCTACCAGACTTGCCTTACAAGAAATACTAAAAGCTGAAAAGAAGTGGCAGCAGACAGGAACTTGAATTCACAGAAAGAAATGAAGTGCTCTGAAATGGTAAATTTTTGAAAATTAAACAACCTTCTAAATAACCTAGGGGTCAAATTAGTGACAGAAGAGGAAATTAGAAAATATTTTTATACAAATGAAAATAGAGACACAATTTAACAAGGTTTATGGGATGAAAATAAAGCAGCACCTACTGAGAAATTTATAGCTTTTAAAGTGCATATTGGAAAAGAAGAAAGGTCTGCAATCAATAACCTAAGCTTCCCCATTAAGAAATGAGAAAAGTAGAGTAACTAAATTCAAAGTAAACAGAAGGGAGTAAATAATAAGAGTTGAGTGGAAATCAATGGAACAGAAAATAGAAAATAAACGAAATGAAAAGTTGATTCTTTGAAAGGATAAAGAAATGTTGAGAAAATCTGTATTAGTTTTCTATTGCTACTGTAACAAGTTACCACAAATATAGTGGCTTAAAAAACACAATTTTGTTAGAGGGGAGGGTATAGCTCGGTGGTAGAGTGCTGACTTAGCATGCACAGTGTCCTGAGTTCAATCCCCAGTACCTCCATTAAAAAATAAATACATAAGTAAGTCAACCTAATTACCTCCCCTTTCAAAAGATTTTGTTACCTTACAGTTCTGGAGATCAGAAGTATGACATGGATCTTGTTGAGCCAATGTCAAGTTGTTGGCAGAGGGCATTCATTTGTGGAGACTCCAGGGAGAATCCATTTCCTTGCCTTTTCCAGCTCAAGAGACCACCTTCCTTCCTTGGCTTACGGCCCTCTTCTTGTATTTTCAAAGCCAGGTAGCAATATAGGGCCACGACCTTCTCATACTGTCCTTTCTTTAGTCCTCCTTCTTATGCCTCCAAAACATTAAGTGAAAGAAGCTGGTGTCCAAGGGCTTCATCATGTATGGTTTCAATTATACAAAATATCCAGTGAAAGCAAATTATATAGTCAGGAGGCTGATCCTGATCAGTGGTTATCTGGAGCTTGGTGTGGGGACGGGGACTGACTATGAAGGAACTTGAAAGGATTTATTTTGGGTGATGAAAATGTTCTAAAATGGATTGTGATGATGGTGGCCTAACTATATAAAGTTACCAAATATATTGCTTTGTACACTTACAATGAGTGAATTGCATAGTATGAAAATTATTCCTCAATAAAGCTTTATTAAAAAAAAAACCCTGTCAAAGAATAAATCAGAGTAGGGGAAATGAGATAATGATACATGCAAAATGCATTTCTGAGAGTCTCTACCTCTGTTAGACCAAACGTGTTGGTTTCTATTAGTCAAAGCATGATGGAATACACCAGAAATTGACACAACATTGTAAACTGACCATACTTCAATTTTAAAAAAAGCACGATTGAAGATGTATAAAATCAGTCATTCCGAAACACAGCTATTCCTTTATTGAATTCTGAGAGAAATTTCTTTTGCTGAATTTATTCTATTCATTTTTTTTAATATTCTATTCACTTATTCATAAACATTCACTGTGCATCTGTTACATGCCAAGCCCTGTGTTAGGTTCTGACTACACAGGAGTGAACAAAACAGTCATGTTTCTTGCCCTCCTGAAATTTTGGGTCTATGATTCTTCCTAGGTGTGGTTCCTAATCATTTTAAACATAATTGAGATATTAGTGTATGTGTCATTCTGTATTTTGTTTTTTTACTAAATATTATAAGCATCTAATCATATCATTAAAAGTGCTTCACAAACCTAATTTTTTTCACCACAACCTTTACTACTACATGCCTCTGTGTTGAACATTTAAAATATTTCTGGTTTATCGCTATTATACATAATGCTCCAACGAACTTCTTTGCAAATGAATCTTTGTTTCCCTTTCCTTTTTTTTTTTCCCAACTAGACCCTCAGAAGAGATAATATTGGATCAAAGTTATAAATACAGACCTTGATATATAAAGTCTTGGTACCTATTGTCAAATTGCTTTCTGGAAAGGTGGTATCAGTTGGACCCCCACCAGCAGGGTTAAGGGCTTACTGTCTTCCGAGATACTGAACTAGTTTGGAGGATGAACTATAGCCCACAAAAGTGGATCTCTGCTGCAGGGTGGTGGGCCATTGTCTTGGGCATTTAGTGTTGTCTCAGAAGAAATCTTGGAGTACAGCTTCCTCAACAAGGGCTGAACTAACTTCTGGCTGAGCTCTGTCCTCTTAGATTACAGAAAAATGGTTAGACCAACAATACCTAGTCCTCAAAATGACACCGAGTTGGGGAAGGCAAACTGGCAAACTGGCAAACTGGCAAACTGGTAAGGAGGGAAGAGTGTTATCGGTTGAGCTGCTCACACTGGGCGCAAGCAAGATGAAAAGAAATCACAGAGCAAAGAAGCAAACATACCACAGGAAAATCAATCAGTCAAAAAGTCAGGTGTGGCCTGGGAAAAGTCAGGTGAAGAATCCAGTCTGGAAGAAACACAAATCAGGCGACAGACATGGCTTCCCCATGAATGCTTTCCTTTAGAGAATAAATTAAGGATTAGAAATGTGATCAACAAGAGCTGAAAGATGAGATGATAAAACAATAGAATGAGTTATAAAAGGAGATTGCAGACCTAAGGAGATGAATTGAAATAAAGTAACATAAAAAAAGCAAGAAACAAAATGACATCGCTAAAAACTGAATTAATGACATGAAGGAAAAGCTAGAGATTATCACAGTGAATGCAGAGAAGAAGAAAAAAGACTAAACAATTAGAAGGAAGAGGAGGTAAGAAAAAGATGATTCAAAAGCAAGGTAATAGGTGTCCCTGAAGTAGAGAATCCAAAAAGAAAGAATTCAGAGAAGATTTAAACCTTCAGATCTGCGTGTGGAAGGGTTCGCCACATGCCAGGGAAGAGAGATGGAGAATGACTGACAGCAAGGATTTTTCTTGGTTAAGTTATTGAACATAAAGCATAAAGAAGGCATTCCTCAGGCATCTAGGCACAATGTAATTCCTGGCAGTGGGGAAGAGTAGGCTATCCTATACACTATGATACCTTCCTAAGTTCAAAGATAAGGAGCAAAGTTTATAAAGTTCTGAGGTTTGGAAAATGAGATCTAAGAAAACTACATGCAGCCAAGGAGTTGCCCACATGTGAAGGCAACAGACAAGCAGTCTTAAATATGAAATCCTGGCGGGAGTTGGTCACCCATTATCTGCTTACATAAACCCAGAACTCTTTGGCTATGAGATCAGGTTTGCAAGGCTGGAAAAAAGGATTAGTGGTGAGCCATGAATTCATTTGCATTAAAAACTAATTTTTTCTAAGCAAATTAAGATTGCATCATAGAATGCTACTATTATAAACTCTGGCGAAGTAAACCAACCTAATCAGTAGACATTGGCGGGGAGGGGGAGGGAAGGTGGGAGGAAGTGTGAGAGTGTTACCACTTTCATACTGCTTGGAGCACAAGTTAGCCAACACTATTTAAAATTCTTGTTAAAAATTATGACTACAATAGTCAATACTATTTAAAATTCTTGTTAAAAAATGACTACAACTTCTTAATGGTGTTTGTAACATTTAAAAATTTTCTTTAACCTTAGAGTAATTTTTAAGTTAATGAAGAAACATTTGATGTACTATAAACTCTTTCAAGTTTCCTGCAGTTTCTTTCTCTTCTGTTAAATTCAAGAAAAAAAATTAAATTTACAAATAGCATTCATAGAGTCATCTCATTTTTAGAATTGTCTCCCTGTCTCTATTGCCCCACCTTTCTTTTTCTCTCTTTTTTCCTGACATCTGTGTAAATATCAGAGAGCGGCTGCAAAGGTGATCATAGAAACGAACACTGATTATTTCTGATTGGTGAGATTTCCAGTGACTTGTTGATTTCTTCTTTGTACTTTTCTGCGTATCTTGCCTTCAAAAATGATAAATATGAGATAAACAACAAGTTTCTTCTGTACAGCACAGGAAACTGTATTCAACATCTTGTAGTAACCTATAATGGAAAAGAATATGAAAATGAATATATGTATGACTGAAACATTATGCTGCACACCAAAAATCAACACATTGTAAACTGACTATACTTCAATAAAATAAATAAATAAATAAAAGTAAGGAGTATGGACCATTATAAAACATTTGTTATTTTCCCCCAAAATGTTATACATGCTCTTTGCAGAAAATTTCAAACATACAGATAAAAAAAGGAAAGAAAAAGCCCTGTCAGCTGTATCTACCATGGTAGCCTGTTCTCTTGGTGCTTCATGGTCCTGTGTGGTCTCCTCACACACTGACTCTGGGCATGGCCATGTGCCATGGTTAATTTTATCTGACCCCCTGGCTAGGCTATGGTGCCCAGATTTTTGGTCAAATACAAGTCTAGGTGCTGGCTGTGAAGGTATTTTTTAAAGATGTGATTAATATTTAAATCAGTCAACTTTGAGCAAAGCAGATTGCCCTTCATACTGTGGGTGGGTCTCATCTGATCAACTGCAGGACATAAGAACAAAGACCAAGGTTTTCTGAGGAAGATGAATTCTCCTCAAGATTGAAACATAGAAGCCCTGCCTGAGTTTTCAGCCTTCTGCCCTGTGGAATTCAGACTCAAGTTTGCAACATCAACTCTTACCTTAATTTCCAGTCTGTCATGTCCTGCCCTGTGCATTTCAGATTTGCCATCTTTGGCTAATGGGGCATTAGCAAATGTAACACAAGCACATACTTAATAAGTACTTGCATATTAAGGGTCATTTTTTCGGAAGACGTCCTCTTGGAGCCTGGAACCTCTATGTAAAGAGGTCTGACTGTTCTGATGGAAGACCATGGAGAAAGAGAGAGAGGTTCAGGCAACCCCTAACTGTTCCTGTTATCCCAGCTGAGGGGCCAGGCAGGTGAATGAAGTTGTCTTGGACTTTCAGTCTCAATCATGTCACCGGTGATTGAAGCTGTGTAAGTGACTCCAGGAGAAACCAGCAGAAGAATTATCCAGACTGTAGAATCATGAACAAATAAGTCATCACTGTTTTAAGCCACTAATTTTGGGGGTGATCTGTTACTTAGTAATAGATAACTTATGTAACTCCAATTACCATTTTGGTATAGTGCTTTTGGTCTTTTTATATAATTTAGACATTCTAAAGAAATTGGAATCGTATTCTATTTATAATTTTACATCATGCTTTATTGGTGACATGATCAATTTCCTATGTTACTAAAAGTTTCTCTTAAACCTCAGTTTTAATGGATACATTTTTGTCCATTTCCTATTATTGCACACTTAGATTGTCTAATATTTTGCAATCATAAACAACACTATGATAAATGTTCTTGTACATGTTACCAGAATCACCTAGCTAAGCAACTCCTGTATTCTAGGCTCGTGGAAACTGTATAAGATAATAATCCATGTTTGTTATTTTAAGCCACTAAGTAATGGGATCATTTCTTATGCAGCAATTAATAGCTCATACAGGACCCCTTGGGACTTTTGGGGTTCTCACCTTTAAAGCAGGAAAACTTACCACAAGTTTTGTTCCTTGTAACCCAACTCTTAGCACTGACTAACTCTACCAGTATTAACGGAGGGAGAATTTGGACAATTTGCACCACACATACACTTCTTGGGCCTTTCTCTTCACAGCAGTGTCTTCCTAGACCTCTATATCCTGATAACTCAGTAATATACATTGAAACTCCAACCCTAGTTTTTTCTCTGCATAGACATCAGGCTTATATTTCCAATTGCCCACCTCCTATTATCTCCTTTTGGATGTTCCTCAGGTATCCAAAATGAAGTTCATCATCTGTTACAGTCTCTTCCTCCTTTCTTATTTGCCTTGATTCAGAGGTGGGGCTAGACTGGGTGAGAAATGGGCATGCGACACTGTATTAGTTACCTATTGCCGTGTAACAACTTACCCCAAAATGTAGTGGCTTAAAAAAAAAAAACACAAGCATTTGTTATCTTGCACAGCTTCTGAGAGTCAGGAATGTGAGAGTAGATTACCTGGGTGGTTCTGGATCAGAATCTCTTATGAGGTAACAGTCAAGACATTCTCTGGGATCGCAGTATTCTGAAGATTGCCTGGAGATGAAGGGTTTGCTCCCAAGATGGCTCACTCACATAGTCATTGGTTGGAAGTCTCCGGTTTTGCTGGCTGTTGGAAGAAGGCCTGCACTCTTCACCACGTGGACCTCACCAGAGAGCTGCTTGAGTATGCTCACAATATGGCCGCTAGCTTTCCCCAGAGCAAGCAATCTGAGAGCAAGACAGAAACTGTGATGTCTTTGATGACCTAGCATTGAAAGTCACATGCCATCACTTCTTCCATATTCTTTTGGTCATGCAGATCAACTTAGACACGAAGTGGAAGCCAATTCATGAAGCTGTTACTGTGGGAATGAACCTACTCCATTTGGAGCCATCCGGAGATTGGTGACCACAGATACCATTCTTGTGCCCATGGTTTTAGAGCTGAGACAATGACTATAGGGAGTCTGCTGCAGGGATTCCAGGCCAGTTGTGCCAGGATAAAGTGTTTGGAGCCAGATCACTTAATTGAGATAAGAAAAAATGAGAGGGGAAAGCCAAGATGAGACCTAGAGCTGTATTAAGGGCCAAAGTTACTGTAAGTTTAACCTGGATGTGTGTGTAGGAATATTCCTTGCAGAGAGGTGGAAATAGAAAAAGACCTTAAGAGGGATCTGTAATCTTGATTGTCACCACTACAGGGAACAGCTCTTCCCTCACCCACTCTGTTCTGCAGCCTGACCCGGTTAACTGTTTGCAGTGAGTAAGTATCCTGCCTCTGTTTGGACTTTTCCCATGTTATTCTCTGTAACTGGAGCACTGTCTTAGTTTGCGATGGCCCAGCTGCAGCCCATGAGACAAAGACTGTTAGTGCAAGCAGTTCATTTGGAAGGTGATCTCATGAGGTTCTGGTGGTTGATAGCGAATTGCTTTGGTAAGAGAGAGGGAAGGCAGTCAAGCAAGCAAGTTGGTCCTATGGGCATCTGGCTTAATCCTTCTGGAGATCTCTGGGGGAGAGGTTAGAGCAGTGAAGAACTGGCCTCTGAGTCACCCTACCTGAGAGATGAGATTTCTGGAGTGCTTACCCACCAACTTCCATCTGTCGTTGGTCGAGAGCTTCTCCCAGGAGGAGTTAATTCTCTGGCACTCTTGCCTACCACTCAGGACGGCAGAGCTTACCCACAGCTGGATGAAGCCTTTGGCCTCAGACTTGCAGGTGCTGGCAGTAGGAAGTCAGAAGTTGGAAGTTGGGCCTGCAGGGATGGGTTAAGTGGCAGGGAGATATGGGAGGGGCACCAGAGTATTTTCTGTGAGTATCATTAGAATTCAAGTCAGGCACCACCTCCTGTGAGGATCTCTCCATGGCCCCTCATTTTCTCTACCACCGATGGGGGTGAGTGCCCCCCTGCTTTGCTCCCATCCCGACTCCCCTTCACTTGATTGTAACTGTTGGCATCTTTCCCACAAAACCTTGCAGACTGAAGATACACACCGAGTCTTCCATCTCAGTATCCCTGCGGTGCCTAGAAAAAGTCCTGGCCCAGAATTTGGCACATAGTGGGTGCTCAATATATCTTGAATGAATGAAGGAATGAATGAATAAGAATTTCTCTTCATCATGTAGAATGGGATTGGTAATGCTCTCTGTGTTCCTGTGTCTAAAAGCTTCAACATAAATTATTACTATTTCTGCTCTTCTGGGCTTATGTTGTGGGAATGATTTCCTACAGGGGGGTCTTCCAGGTGCAGGAAAAGCACTAACATGTTTATGGTGTACCAGCTGGCACATCCGGCCCCGGCTGATTCACCGCTGAGCCTCCCCCTGGGTCCTGGGAGAAGAGCTGGGGAAAGGGCGTGAGTGGCTGCCACGCAGCGCTCTCTGTCTGGAAACCCCTCACGCAGGGGGAGGCTGGGGCAGGAGGAAGGGCAAGGTTTCTGCCTAGACTGAGAACGACCCCAGAAATCCCATCTAGTCTCATTTTCGGTGCTCGTGATTTACTCATCTTTACAGCCACTTAGCACTCCGGGAAGGATGCATTGTCTCCGAGTAGAGAGAAGCAGTGATGATTTGGCTGTTATTATGGATAATAATTGTGTTTGCTGTCTGTGCTGCCTGGGCTGATTCAGGAGCTTTGTTACCATGGCTATCATTTTAAATATTTTAATTAATGATACTTTGCTGTGCTCATGCCTTGAGGCTTCTTAAGCAAAATGAGCAATTAAAAAAAAAACACAAAAAGCAACTGAATGAAAATAAAAGGAAGGGCATTTAAAAGAATCATTCTGTTTCTATGATGTTTCAGGCTTGAAAAATGTATTCCACTGCCTGCTGCAGGCAAGAGAATATTCTCACTGCTGCCGCCTGTTATCTTTTGCTTCCATAGTCATCCATCTCCTGGGGCTGCTGAGTGACATGGAATATACATAAAGCATCATCAAGAAGAACAGGAGGGGAGGAAAAGGGTCAAACCGAGGCCTGAAGGGTCCAGCAAACTTCGAGCCCCATGCTTTTAAAAGTACGCCATCATTATCCATCATCACCATTGATCAGTGCTATCAACTGTTTTCATACTTTCCCAATATTGGGATATCATTGAGAAGACACCAAAAACTGGCCACTAAATAAGATCTTTCAATGTACTAACTGGAAATGGTTCTGGCCGAGTGATCACCAGCCTCAGGATGTTCTGGGAGGCTCATGGGTGAATCCCTGAGAGACAGACCAGTAGGGTAGGTGATCTTCTGAAACGTTACTGTTTTGTTTTCATGTTGAGGGGATATGGAGACAAGAAGGAATAATTGGCAGAATTTCCCTGCACATCTCACCACCACCAGAGTTCTCTGGTCCAAGCTGAGATTTCAAACTCCTGGGCCTGCATGACTTTAAGATGGCGACATCAAACATGAAAATTTGACTTCCGGTCTCTTCAGAGTTCAGAAGATCTGCCCACCCCAGCCCCCAGGGCAACACTGGGCTGGAGCTAGCGCTGGCCTCTCTGGGATGTGCTGGAATGGGCTCCCACCAGCCCGTGAGAGAGACATTACCTTCTCAGCTCTGTTCATGACTTCACGGTGGTAGCTTGACGTCTTTGAGAGCAGCCATGGTAGGAGTATTTACATCAGGAAAACTGGCAAATACTACTGGTTATTTGGAGGGTGGGGTGGGGGGAGGAGATTATTAGACGTATGTATGTATGTATGTATGTATGTATGTATGTATGTATGTATGTATGTTTATTTGTTTGTATGTATTTATTTATTTAATGGAGGGACTGGGGATTGAACCCATGACCTTGTGCATGCTGAGCATGCGCTCTACCACTGAGCTGTACCCTCCTGCCTGTTTTTTTTTCCTTAGACAGCCCTTTGTTAAACATTTGCCAGCATACCAGTGAGGCCGCCCCTTCAGATGGATATGCTAGGGGTGCATTTTTCATGCCTACAGCACCCCATCATCTCCCTACAATGACGCTGAGTTGCTGACCTTGTCCCTGAGTTTTAGAACCTGAGTTT
The DNA here is from genome assembly GCF_036321535.1 of Camelus dromedarius. Lineage (NCBI taxonomy): Eukaryota > Metazoa > Chordata > Mammalia > Artiodactyla > Camelidae > Camelus > Camelus dromedarius. Next base: position 16,517,160 of record NC_087437.1, on the reverse strand, counting down.
AGAATATTCTTACATATCTTTGTTGTGTTCCAGGGGCCTCTATGGAGAAAATCTTCTACCCCAGACCTTCATTTGGAAGGACAGGCTCAGAAAAAAAAGTCTCTGAAGAGGAGAAAGGGAAAGTTGACTTCATGCTAGGAGAGCGAGTGGCCGCATCTATGGGGGTTGAAGGCTTCTGTGAGCCACGCAGGAGGAGACTTCCTTCTGGGAGGTGGGAGATATGAATCCCATGTGTGGCAGACACCCAGCCCCCATCTATGCAGTGTCCCAGGTGTATGCCCACGGGGTGGACCCTGGGCACCAAAGCCTGGGACGTCCCATACCACTTGTGCCCTGGGAATGGGAGAATGGGAGAGACACCCACTGGCAGGGCTGACGTCATGACCTGTGCAGTTGTACTTGGTTTAATGCCTCTGCCCTCTCTGTCTTGAAATTCTTAACAATTTTTGAACAAAGAGACCTGCAGTTTCATTTTGCACTGACTGCACCGTCCAAATGATGTAGTGAGTCCTGTCCACTGGGAACTGACAATCAGAGACCTATCCCAATTGTTTTGGGCTGCATAACCTTTCACAGGGCTTCCTGTGCCATCCCAGGAGGTCCGGAGAGGGGTTCTGTAAAATTTCCCACAAATCCCTGTGGATGGGGCTGACTCAGATTTACACGATCAGAAACACAAAGAAACGTATTGTTTTTGGATGCAGAGCTGTCTTACCCACTGCACTAGGTGGACTGTTTTTTTTTTTTTGTTTGTTTTGTTTTTTTAACCCTTGGATGAACTGAGAGCGCAGTCCTGAAATTTGGTCATATAGGAGTGAATGTGACAAGGCCTCTTCCCAAAGGAACCTCAGAGTCTAGTGAGACACGTGGAGGAAACCCACAGATCTTACCCCACGGAGCACAGCATAACTGAAGTCTGTGAAACGTGCCGTGGGGGTGCGGACGCAGGAGCTACGGATTCTGCATACACAGGATCAGGGAAATTTGTGGCAAGGCCCTGAAAGCGGATAGAGCTCTCTCGGTGGAGAGGGTGGGAAGGTGCAAGGCAGATGCTTGACTAGAATGCTCTTGTTTAGGTGTCTGCTGTGTTTGGATGGTGCTGCGGCTTTGAGCAGTGGTGAGGGCCATCTAACAGCTTTGTACACACTTGAATCATTGCCTTGCACTGTGGCTGTGATGGCGTGACAACATCATTCTGGAGGCTGGTTCAAATGACCACCTAGTTAGCAGGTCTTTCTCAATAATGTGGCGACATAACATTTGGAAATACTAGCAGATGTGTTTTCCCTACTACATCCCTTACCTGGTGACCCTTATCCTGTCTGGGCAGCTGGACCCCGGAGCATCCTTGCCTCAGGGAAGGGAAGTGACAGCACACGCACTCGCCAGGCGTTGGCTGTAAAAAGCCGAGACTGTGAGGGGCTTTGGGGAAGAGCGAAGTCAGAGGGAGTCACAGACAGCTTTTCTGAACCTAGGACGGCGTCTTCCCAGCCTGGGGGAAGGCAGAGCCAGAAGGGAAGAAGGAGGGGAGAGACGAGGGTCCCAATGACACAGCATTCTGTGACCACCCTTCTTCATCTCATCCTGAGAAGAGGAATGGAAGAGAGGATGTTGAAGGCAGTTACCCTCAGTCCTATTAAAGCTAACAACTGCTTTATGTAGTGACTATTTTGTGAAGTCTTCTTTACTCTCCTGAAATAAAATTATATTCATGGGTAATATAACTCCCATCATTGTGACAGCCAATTAATACGTCCACAGATTTCCAAAGTACCCCGTGGGGAATCATCAGTTTAGGGGTTTGCTTTCCTGAATAGGAAGTGGGAAAGGGAAAGACCCCAGACCAGGAGTAGCTGTGGGTGGGTGGGGGTGCTGGGAAAGATCTAAGGGAGCCCACAGGTAGTGTCCATTCATAAGGGTCCTTGGAGCTGCCAAATGCTGAGGTGGGGATGTGACAAGGTCACACTGTGCGTACTGGACGTCATCATGAAGTGGACATGGCAGAGGGGCTGGAAGGCAGCAAAGAGAAGCCAGATTCAGAAAAGCCTAATATTGGGAGAGAAGAATGGCCCAGCAGTGACCTGCGCGGCCTGACTACCCAAAGCAGGAGTGAGGCTGTCTCAGCCAATGGCAGCCTGGATACGGAGCTGCAGCCCAGCCACCTGCTCAAAGTCCCGTGATAGTCGGAATTCTTCCACAAATGGAGTTTGTAGACCAACACTCTTACTCGCTACACTTATACTCAGAAGAATCCCTCTCTTGACAAAGTTCAGCCTCCCTCCCACCTCTCCTAATGTGGAGGGGTAGCCACAGCTGATGATTCATTGCCCAAGAACAAATCCCTGCTGCTTACAATCCAACTCTGCCCATCTCTTGGAAGATGAAGATTCTGGTGCTGTCTGAAAGTAGTCTGTGGGTTTTATTAAACAGAAAATCTTTGAGAAAATATCTCAAGTGTAGATCTCTGGAAAGTAAGAAGTCACTGCCCCTTTAGGGGGACAATAATCACATAATCTCGCTTTCCTCTTTGCTGGAAGTGAAAGTGATGATGGTGGTGGACATATTTGCTTTCATGACAACAGAATGGAATTCAGAGGGAGACAACTCTTGATCTGAATTTTGATTTAGTTTCTCAGGCTATTTCATCGAAACTCTTTTTTTTTTCATCTGTAGAATGGGTGTAAGACTCCAATGTGATAATGTACAGAGAGCTCCTTGTCATCCATAAAGTCGTGGTTGTTAATTATTGTCATGAAAATCACATCCAGAGCCGATAATTTTTGCCATCCAGTGACCAGATAGGGGTAAGGAGATTTCCTCTGGGCTCAACAGTTTCTGCCTCAGATGATTATTAATTTAAGGGTTCTTTGATTGGCACTCGAAGCCAAAAAGGCTTCTTTGAAAGCAGTCTAGCCACGGAAAGATGTATTTCATTACGCACGTGAGTGAAATGTTAACTACTAACTGCGCAGGGACTGTTTCAGTAGGAGTTCAGTTTTGATCACTAGTACTTTTATGTTGGCCTTTGGTTAGGTTTTGAGTTGGAGGTGCATTTGTTAAAGACTTGTTTGAAACCCATGCATCTGTGCACGCAGGCATCCATCCAACCAGTAAAAGCATCTTCGTTGAAGTGTTTAATTTGTACAAGTGCCTGGGAGAAGTCCTGCGGGGATGCAGCCATGAGTCAGGTATAGCATTATTTTGGAGGCTGAGTATCAACCTCCTGGACTCTTGACTGGTTGCTGTTTCTATTCCTGGTGCTACTTCTTACATCTGCATTAAAGATTGCATTAAAGATTGCATACTTTGTTTAGTTCAATTCTTTTATCGGTAATTCCTGTTTTTTTTTTAAGGGGTGGATCATTTGGGCTGAAAAAGACCAGATTAGGGTAGTGTGATATCAAGAAGTCCTGTCTCCAAGAGTCAAGTGGTTGATCATGTGAAGGTATATCTTGTTCTTCTGTTTTATAGATTCACGAAAGTAAAATTAAGAATTAAAAAAAAAAAACCCAACAAAATGTTAGAAGAGTATGCACCCTTGGGGTGGGGAAGGTCTTCTAAAATAAACCAAGATGCCTACAATCCAAAGACGAAAACATCGACGTGTTTGATGAGGTAAGAATTTTAAGCTTTTATGCCAAATGACACCATAAGCCAAGTCTAGAGACAGAACCTTGGGGGAGAGAGCCGCAACCCACGTGACGGGCAAAAGGTGAGTGCCAAGAGCCCCGCAGAATGTTAAGGAAAAGGCTTTACAGCCGTTAGAAGGAGGCGCAAAGCAAGTCATCCCTGAGGAAGCAAAAAGCGGCAAGTAAACATTTGAGAAGCCGGACAGCCTCACAGGAAATTAAGAGAATGCAGATGAAAGGAACGGGAGAGCATCTTTACTCGGTCGGTCGGCCAGCAAAGCGTGGAGCGATCGAGGAATGCCGAACCTTGGGGGAGGGGGGGGTGAGGAAGCGAGCTCTTCGCCTGCTGTGTGTGGGACTGTGAGCGGCTACTACATACGGGGGAAGTAATTTAAACATATTTTTAGAAACAAAAACTGGCCATTTTTTGGATACAATAATCCCACTGTCGCAGAGAAATAAAGTGCTAATACTAAAGGAGAAATATATAAATGTAGCTATTGAAGCAGTGATTATAAAAAAAATAGGGGCAGGGGGCTTGGGGAATGTGAATGCTCATCAGTTCAGGGATAAGTGGGTAACTTACTATCCCTGTCATGTGAAATATTTTAAAGCCATTAAAAAGCTTGACTTGGATTTATATTATTGCCATGAGAGGATCCACATATAGCTGTTTGACAAAAATGTGTGCATATTGTTAAGGCTCAGGTAAAGTTGTGGGAACAAATATCTCAAACTACTGAGCTTGATGACCTCAAGGGGGTGAATCTGAAGACAGGAGACTAATAATTGTCATTGTCACACGTTTCTGTTTTGTTTGAAAGCATTACAAGCAATACCTTCAAGATGAATAATGTCACTGAGTTGAAGTGAGGTTCAAAAAACAAAAACAAAAAGAGAGAGAGAGATAGAGAATGAACAGCCCTTAGCATAACTGACACCATGTTGGGCCCTCAGAGTTTCTCCTGTTCTTCCCCTGATCCTCCCTGTAACAGTGCTGTACAGTGAATCACTCCTCCATCATCAAGGGCTTTGTAGTTAAAAAGGTATTGTTTAATAATCATTAGGACCAGAGAGCCCCTCTGCTCTGTTGGTCCCCAAACAAAGATGAAAACCTTCCCTGATGTATTTCTGGCACCCACAAGGCTAGTTACCCATTCATGAATCTTGACTTAAGAGAGCACATTCTGTTTCCAAGCACCTAATCTCATGCCCTAGGTTAACTATGAAACTGTGCCAGTGGCCCCTCGGCAGTATGGAGTGCAGCTGGGAATGCTTCTGGGTTGCTGTCCACCCAATCCCATCCCACCCTGTGGGTATGTTGCCCTATAGTAAATTGATCCATTGATCAGATGGGGTTGCATGCTTTTTCTTCCATCTCAAGATGCCTTCTCAGTTTGGTGGGCAGTTTTTGTTCCCTCTGTCCTCCAACAGAGAGTGAGAGAGAGAGAGAAAGAGAGAGAGAAGGTGGACTAGAGCATTAACATGTTAGACTGCAGTCTTCATGGGGGTTAAAAATTAAAAAGATTTTCCCAACCACAGGAAAAAGTGGTCAGAAGTCAAAGGCAGTTAGAGCTAACAGAAATGCCACTAGAGAGTTTCGGCTCTTTAACCTGACTTTGATGTTCTTATAAATTATAGATATGGACTATTTGGGAGCTAATGTTCAGTATTACAGCAGTGAGGCTCTTTCTCCTCTCTCGCTTTTACTTTGAAGAATTTGTGTCCTGATTTTTGCTGCCGTTGTTGTTAACACCTTAACAGTTTCATTTGTTGAAAGCGTATTTGAGATCTTAGTTGTTTAAAAAAAACGGAAAATCAGAAAAGATAAATAAGACTGAGAATGTAAGAAAGAAAAAAAAGAATTATCTGTGTCCCTCAGTAGTTTGAAGGTTGCTGTGGTTCATCTTCAAATACAGAGAGTAGAGAAAGATTTATTTATTCACATTTCTCTTAAGGCCAAAGGAGTTGAGATGATCACTCTCTCATCCAAGCTCCCTTTCTTCACCCAGGTCCTCTTATTTATTTCTCTCTCCTCCTGAGCCAAAATTTGAGCTTCTGCGAGAGATTCTTAGTCGGTTCCCAATATTTGAAACCACTTTCAACAATACCATCCATCTCCGCCCCGTGCAAGTTGGCATTATCTCCACCTCCTTGGAGATGAGCCGCCTCCTCCCTCTTTTATCACTCTGAGCAGCACCCGTTTGGTTACAAATGCCCTGATAACGTTCTTGTTGGTCTCTTACAAATGAAATAACAGATAACCATTCTCCCAGGGATGACAATACTGTCACCCCACCCCCAGATAACCAGGAGAGGCGATATCCACCCCCCTTACCTGGTGTGATTAAGATCTTACTGGTGAAGATACAAGTGAGACTGCCTTTATAAAATTATATCCATGCTCAGATCGTTTCACTCAGCTCAGATAGCAGCTAACATCGTTTCTTGGGGCCCTCCCCCATACCCATCTGCAATGGCTTTCAAACATGTATGCTACCACCTGCCCTACTGATGAGATAAGAATAAAAGTATTAGATGGCATATTAAATTGTGCTGCCTTCTTCATATCACTCATACAAATGAGATAACAGCTGCAGGATAGTCTGTTGTGTTCTTGGCAGCGCTCCCAATCATTGTGCTGCTGAAATAAGGCTAGACTTAACATCTCAGCAGCGAGGGATTCGGTCCATGGCATGAATCAGCAGGGCCAGAAGGCCACCCTCCCCTAAGATCACCTTCCCAGCCTGCTTGATGGGAATTAAATAGGGACAAATCCTTCCATTCCCAGCCAGGTTTAGGCTTAACATGTTGTTACTTAAAGGAGGTAATCCATAGAGGGTTTCCCAAATTTCAGTTATCAAGTCCCGCTTTTTATATGATTTTTGTTAATATTAGAGTACTCCCATATTATGCTTTAATAAGAATTTTCTTTGAATTATTTTAACTACCTATCTTAGTGATAAAATCACTAGTTTATGTTGCTTTATTTTATTTATTTAGTATGTATTTTATTTATTGTATTTTATTTTAGTATGTCTACTTGATATTAAAAAGCAGGTAATTATTGTTGTTTTCTGTGCTCCATCTGAGATAATTCTGAGGGATACTTATGGATATTTTTAAAATGTCCTGTTTGAGAAACACCATTAGAATAGTTCCCACCAAAGTATACGCTGCCAGTGTACATGGTTTCTTGGTGGCTGCCTTTGATGGGCGATCCCATACCTGGAAAGGGGAGGGAGGAAAATCTATGGATATGAAAAGGGTTCAGAAAGGGGACGTTAAGGAAAGTAAAGAGCAGTCTTAAGGCATCATCTCGTCCTGACCAGACGGAGGTGAGTAAGATGGAGCCAGCGATGTCTTGACCTCTACCCTTCGGGGCAGGATCAAGGATGGAGGATCACCGGGCCCACAGTGAGATCCTGAATCACAACACACGTTCAGACACCTGTAGTTTTTGTCCCTCATGACTCTGGGATGAGGGTTCTTCTTGCCTTTTCTGTGCTGGCTCACAGCATGGACTACCCCAGAGAGAACCACCCCTCATGGGAACTATCTTGGTAGATGATTGTACGTGATTGTGCTCCACCTAGAGGTGTCCATGCTGGTTGGGAGCACAGATCAACCAGCATCGTGAAGAGGAGGCAAGGATGGCAAAGATGGTGAGTGCCAAGAGTTGGAGAGTTAAGCTTTCTGTCAAGTTTATCTTATTCACCCAAGAAAAGTGGCTCCATTACAAAGCCATTGTATACGTGTTTATACATACTGTTTAAATGCAAAAACCAAAACCCCAAACCAAAATCAGATGAATGAGACTGAGAGTTGAGGGCTGGAAAGCATTAATTTAGAGGTAGCAGAGGCCCCTGACGGCTGTCAGAGAAGCTTCTGCTCCAGGCTTTTCTAGGCACCTATAACCCCAGGCATCAAGAGCTCTGCCATGGTAACCCCTTCCATGCCAGTCTCCGGCTCTGCACTTCCTGGTCACCACCCCGGACAAGGACTGCCAGACTTCACTGTGATGATCCCCCTGCTCTGGCCAGTCCCAAAGGTTCTACCATCTTGCGACCAGGCAATGACCTCTGGCTGATTATCCCAGACACAGCCCCAAATGCCACAGAAGGGCTTCCTTGGACATGTGGCCTCTTCTCTGGCAGAGCTTCCGGGAAACCTGCTGTTTAGGACAGCTGTTGGGATGGTTGATAGGAGGAGGACAGGAAAGAGTTAATCTCTAAACCAACCATGGGCTAGTTGTGGGCCTGCCAAGCATCCAGGCTGAGCTTGGGGAAGCGCCACAAGGGAGTGTTTAATCAGACATCAGTTTCCAGGTGTGTGGAGGTCCCGGCTGATGACCAAAGAGTGAACCAAGTGTCTGGGAACAGTTCGTGTGCACAAGTCTGAGACTCACTAGAGACAACAGTCAATCCCTGCTTCATCCTTTAATCCGCATGCGTTGCTTAATGACAATCCAGCAAAATTCAGTGGGGGCTTTTTTTGTATTCGAGTTACATAGAGCAGGAAGGCATCCTTAGTGTTTTGTAAATAGTATTTTGCCCAGTTGGTCAGAGCTGATTAGCTCATGTTTGTCCCTCATTTCCCCAAATTAGCTTTTGCCATCATCTTGCATACCCATGAAACGGGCTCTCGATCACTGCATTTCCCCGCAGCTCCCTCACTGCACTCATTGTGCCCACTGGCCACCTCCCAGAACAATCTTGCCTCTGGTCCTCTCAGTGCCTATTTCTCTCTAGGTTCCTTTCCCACCTTTGGTAATAGAAAAGGGAAAAACAGTTATTCCAAGAATTCAGACTGTTGGTAAAATACAATATTCTTCTTTCTGATTTCTTAAAACTCGAATTGTTCCTCCTTGTCCCATGAAAGAAAGAAGAAAGGAAGGAAAGAAGGAGACAAAGAAGGAAGTGAATGAGGACAGAAGAACAAATTTCTGTTCTTCACTAGGATTGAATCTTTACCCAATTAAAAAAAAAATTGAACTTTTGTGTGCAATGTAACTTATTATAAAGGTAATAGAACCACAATCTGGAAAAATTGGAAAAAGGAAAATAAAAACACCCATAATGCGAATAACATAACAGAGTTGCTGTTAACAGGTTGGTATATTTTCTGCTAGTCTTTCTGCTTAACACCACTTAAAAAATCTAGTTGCAGTCCTACTACACATACAAATTTTCTCTTTTTTTTTTCACTTAACATTTAGTGATGAGCATTTTTCATGGTGCTGTGTGGCCTTTAAAACCATAGTTTTTAAGGAATGTATAATGTTTCCTCTAGTAAAAAATGTGCCAGTTTACATAACCATTTCTTGATTGTTTTGATATTTAGGTTGTTTGCAATTGGAAAAATTTTACTGCATCATTGAAATGATACTGTTCAAGCATATGTTCCTCCTTACCTCTACTTTTGCATTATTTTATTAGGTTCTATTTGCAGATGTCAGATGACCAGACAAAACAAAATCTATGGATGTTTTCAAGGTGCCTGATTCACAATTTGAAGTTGGTTCTTTTTTTTTTTGAAGTTGGATTCTAAAAGCACCTGTGCCCATGTATTCCTCACCAGCCCCACTCGTGGGTCCACTGCACATCCTCACTGTAGTTGTCCCCTCATTTTTCCTCCTCCCACAAAGGTGGAGAAGAGCATCTCTTCACAGATTTCTCACCACTTTCCTCCAGTCTGAAGCCAAAATAAGCTTCACTTACTTTGCAAGTGGTCTCCATGTTGTTGCAGGTGTCTTTAAAACATCTTTGCTCCTCTACCCCAGCTCAAGTTCAGGCGATGAAGCTAGGAGGGTAATGATGAGAGGAAGGGTTGTGGGCCAACCAGGGTGATAGGAGGGGGATTTGGGAAGTGGATTCCACAACTGATGGTGTCTGAATGACTATAATATCTCCAGGAGTAATTTATTGAGTACTTACGTGTATTTGCCTCTCTGATGGATATGATGGGTTATACAGAGGTAAATGCCACCATAAAAGGGCTTATAGCTTGATGGGAAATGACAGGCCTTTGAATAAGTGTTACAAAGACAGAACGAGTGTCAAGAAGGGGTCAGGATATGAAAGCAGTCTCAACCCTCACAGAAGAATCTCTATACGTCAGATTCCATGCTTTTGAGCTTCATTTTGATATGATCAAGGACAGAGTAGGAAGTCAGTTGTGGCAGCTTCACTGAAATAGGATGAATTCTGGTTTCAGGAAAAGGTAGGATCCCGTGGGGTGGAATTTGAGTAAAGCATTTCGCTACTCACCATTCCTGACAGAGTGTGCCTATGCATTGATGGGGGTATGGATGCCTGGAACCCAGGATATTAGCTTTCCCTCTGCAACACCTCTATGGTTCCAAAGACTGAAGAATCAAGAAGTGCCTACCCTGGGGAAACTTCTGATCTAAGAGGAGGTTTACAATGAAGGACTGAACACCAAGAGTCAGATTAAGCAGCAGATGATGGGGGTGGAATATTAATGGGAACTAGACACCATGTATACCTAGGTACGTATGGTTCTTTAGCTCTTGCTACGTAACCTCTCTCTCTTTTTTTCTCATCTCTTATAAAGTGATTAATTAAAATTGTGGAGTTTTAAAATAGGAAGTGACCTTCATCCCTTCAGAGGACTCTCAGTAACAGGACAGAATATGGAAATGCAATTGACCACCCCACTTTAACAATTCAAATTCATAGAAATGCTGGATTGAAAAAAAAAATAACAAAATTTTGGTGAAATTGCATTGCTGAAGTTGAAAGGAAGAAAACTATCTCAGATGTAGGAGGAGAGGAAGGGAAATGAAAGCTACTGTGAGTGGGGGGGGGGGGGGTAAGGGGAGTCCATACCTGGGGTCTCATGGGGATTTGGGTTTCACATGAGAACTGGGCTTGGCCCTGGAGTATCTATATGAGAATCAGTCATGTGGCTTGCAGACCACAGGTAATGGAGGGAGGAGAAACCGTGTGTAAAGCCTGAAAAATCAAAGAGCTCCCCTGCTTACAAAATGTGGACTGGAAAATTGGACCTTTTGACAAAGGGAAGCACATGGAAGCCTGTCATTTGTCCAGAGACTTATCCAGAAAGAAGCAAAAAAAATTTGAGAAACCTAATCCCTAAGCCTGAATTACATAGAGGTTTGCAATCCAAATTTACACTACCTGTCTGACGTGGGACGCCCAAGCTGAGAATTTATCATAAACCTGGTCAAGGACCATTGAAACCCTACAGGCTACAGTAAAAGCAAATATAAAACTTCTCAGCAGGAATCCTTTCACAATCCAGGGCACACAGAATTCCATAGACCTAAGCCCCCTGATGAAGAGAGGCTCGCAATAAAAAACAGAAAAACCTCATGAATCAAACCACCGCACATCAGGGTCAGGAGACACCACAAGCAGGAATTCCTATCTGCTACTGGCAGGAGTGACAAATGGTAAAACTACAGCGGAGCAATTTAGCAAGACCCAGTACATTTGAAGATGGGCAAACACTACACCCAGCAAGCTCTAGAAAATTCTCTTACATGTATATAAGAAGATATGCCCAGAGATGTTCACTGCCCTATTGTTTGTAAAAACAAATTATAATCATAATAGAAAACCTCCAAATGGTAAGTCAGAATGGAGATGAATAAGTAAAGGGTGATCTGATTTATCCATATATTAAAATACTATCAAGTCATTAAAATGAATGAACGTATCTAAATGTGGTGCAGGAAAAATGAATGTGGGGTGAGAGGTGGGCCACGTCCCAGGTCTCCGTTGAGTCCCTGGGATGTGCTCCGCCAGATGTGGGTCTTTGACTTCGCGTAGGAAAGAATTCAAGAGAGAGCCACAGTGGAGTAAAGATAGACTTATTTAGAGAGATAAATACTACATACAGTGTAGGCTGTTTTGGAAGGCAGGAGAAAGGCCATGAGGTGTAAGGGTTGGGTGCTCAGGTTAAAGTAAAAGTGGATACCCACGCCGTAGTGCAGGGCTTCTCTGAAGATGAGGGAGTGAGAGGAGGCCATGAGGTGCGGTGTTACTAATTTTTATGAGCTCAGTAGCTTCACATGCCAACAAGCAGGAAGACCATTCCAACTACCCTGGGGAAGGGAGTGGGATTCCCAGGAATTGGGCCACAGCCCACTCTTTGACCCCTTATGATTAGCCTTGGAGCTGTCATGGTGCCTGTGGGCATGTTATTCACCATGCTAATATATTACAATGAATGCATAATGAAACTCAAGATCTACTAGAAGTCAAACCTACTGCCATCTTGAACCTCAAGGCCTACTGGGGGTTGAATCTCTACCCTTTTGGTGTTAATTGCTGTCATTCCTTGAATGGCTGTGCCCTGCCCCCTTCCCTCCTGTCTCAAATGTATAAATTTTAAAAATGTGATAATGAGTGAGAAAGTCACACTTTCTCAAGGATCCATGTAGCATACTATTTATGTAAGTTTAAAAATATCAATAAATATTATATGTTATATATGAACTTGTGCAAAGGTAGTAAAAGTATAAAAACAGAAAAAGAAAACAACGTATCAATCTAAGAGAAGTAGTTTCCTTTGCGTGGTAGGGAAGGCAAAAGACTTGATTCAAATCTAAGTCTGACTCTTAAACCAGCACCAAACTAAAAGTATACCATACGCACTCCCCACAACCCAATACATTTTTTTTTACAATGAAAACAATAACCGTCCCTAAATGTTTTTTTCTACAGACTTTTTTTTTTTTTAAAGAAATAGTGTATTATGGAGTCCATTGATGCTCCATTTACATGTCAGTCTTGCCCACCCTCCACCTCATTGCCTCTATTGTCTGTTGCCTCTTCAAACACAAACCGAGATCAAATCATACCTTTAATCACTCCCAGCATACCAGAAAGGAAGTGGTGGAGGCAAAAGCATATAGTCATAATAAGATACCTCTTTGGGGGAAAGACTAAGCAACGGGGAACTAATGCTGTGGGCACTAGTGAATATCATGTATTATACCCTCCCGGGTGAACACTCCAAGGACACCCCGAAGTGGTCGTGGAAGGAGTTCCCAGCTGGGTCTAAATGGCTGTCCTTCATCTGCTTTAAAATCATTTCCCTTGTCTATTATTCTCCACAACCTTGTGTAAGATAGACAGGGGGATGTATTCCTTTTCTAGGAGCTATATTAATTGTCATAGTTCACTTCCTGTCCTAGGGAGTCTAGGACATTGGGGCTGATCTTAGGGACCGAGCAATCACAGGTCTTTATATTCAGGACTTGAAGTTGGACCAATTAGCCAGTCAGTTGGCTTTCCAGAAGCTTCAAGGGATAGTAACCAAACCCCAGAGATCTTATGGAGTCATGGTCTATGGATTTTGACCCTGTTTTTATCGTGTCTGTCTCTTAGCAACGGGTACAAGAGCTCTGTGTGTGCTCCTCGCCCTGGGCTTACCTGCTTCCATTTTGTCTTCTCAGGCAACGGATTGAGGCAAGGCCTATGTGCCCTTCATTGGGGCTCTTTACAATGGGGTGATTGTATTTTTTTGAGCAGCAAGTGAAACCTTGGAGGTGTTGGAAGGGGCCTGAGCCCCTAGGCTCACTTCACATTCCTGGTTTCTTCTAGGTCTCAATCTTAATTGCCTCTGTGCTTCCCATCGAATTACCTTTACTTACAGTAGCTTTAGCTCTGGGGAGATAATATCTAACTCTTTGCCCTCTTAGATTGCTGGCCATTGTCTCTTAGCAAGACTCTGTAGCTGTCCCTTTCTGCTTTCAGATTAGCCAGCTTGTATTGAAATAGAAACTCTAACATCATGATCTTTTTTTCTTTCAATTAGAATCCCGAAGTATAGCATGTGGCCCTTTAACCAGCTCTTATGCAAGCCTGTAAAAAGGATTGCCAGCTTATATATGGGGAGGGAGAACCTCACTGTATCTAAGTTCACCTAAATTTAGCCACTTCCATGTAGATCTGTCACTTATAACATCCCAACCTAGTACTGACTTACATACTGGTTAGGACCCTTGTAAGAGAAAGAAAACCGATTCAAACCAGCTTAAAAAAAACCCCCAGGGATCTAGGTACAATGGAATACTACTCAGCCATAAAAAAGAATAAAATAATGCCATTTGTATCAACATGGATGGATCTGGAGATCATCATAATAAGTAAAGCAAGCCAGAAAGAAAAAGAAAAATATCATATGATATCACTTATATGTGGAAATCTTAGGGAAAAAAAAGGACACAAATGAACTTATTTATAAAACAGAGATAGACTCACAGACATAGAAAACAAACTTATGCTTAACAGAGGGGAAAGGGGGTGGGGAGGATTAAATTGGGAGCTCAGGATTTGTAGATACTAACTACCATATACAAAATAGATAAACAACAAGGTCCTACTGTACAGCACAGGGAATTATATTCAATACCTTGTAATGGCTTATAATGAAAAAGAATATGAAAATGTATATATATATATATATATATGTATATAAATATATAACTGAATCACTATGCTGTACCCTAGAAATTAACACAACTGTACGTCAAATAAAAAAACAAATCAAAAGAGTTTTCTTAAAAAAAAAAAACAACCCAGAAAAGATATTGGTCTATGTTCAGTAAGTAAAAGGAGTGTCGGTGTCCTTAGATGATCTTAGATCAGGAAGTTCAAGCAGCATCACTAGGAATCTGCAGATTTTTCTCTGTCTCTTGGCTTATGTGTTCTCAGGATTAGCTTCATTCTCAAATAGGCTCTCTGTGTGGTGGCGAGGTGGTCGTCTGCAGTTCTTGGCTGATGCAGTTCTTATAGTTGGTATTGCAGCAACTGTAGAATGCATCCTTCTGACAATTCCACTAGAAGCCTTGGGCAAGGCTCTGACTGCCCTGGCTTAGCTTGGCCACATGCCCATTCCTGCACGAACCACTGTGACCAGGGTCTGGGGTTCAGGTTCTCTGACTGACAGGCGGGGACTGTGAACCCAGACTGGAAAATTAGGGTAGCATCAGCACCACTTGGACCACAAGTACAATAAATAAAGGATGGTTCCTCGAAGAGGTCCCAGGCAAAAACAAGGGTCTTACAACAGGAGCATTCTGAATTATTTACATGGTCTCTTTGTCAAACACTTTGGAAGCTCTCTTTGTATTTGCCATGGGTAATTTTTTTTAGTGTACTTTAAGTCCAAATGCATTGGTATTTATGTTTAAAATCAAATTGTCACTGAGTGGTCTCATTAAGTGAAAGTGTTTAATTTTTAATGCTGTGGCTCTCAAACTAGATTTTGAGAGCATCCATAGATTTGGGGAGTGCGCATACACTTTTGTTTATTTTAACAGAGATTAAGTCATACATTATTCGCATTTGAAAAAGACTTCATACCCTCTCAATGTTGTATGGTAGAGTGCCATATGGAAACATATGGTTCCCAACGTTTCCAAATAAGATTTCTTTTTGACAGCCCCACATTTTGCAGTCTCCCACAAAATAGTAACAGTACGTATAGTATCTTAAGAAAAATACAAATGAGAACAATGACTGTGTAGTCAGTATTTTATTAAGCGCGATAGCACTGGTAACACTTGAAAAATAACAGTGTACATAGGAACTGGGCCTGCCATGTAATCAGGCTGCAGAAATTGCTTAGGGTTTTTTTGACTCCTCCGAGATAGCACTTACGAGAATTGGGCCCGTAGGTTAGGGACTAGTGCTGCAATAGTGAGAAATTAAGAATGTGGTTCAATCCCACCTTTGCCACTTGTGAGCTATGTGACTTTGGGTGTTTAAATCTCCAGCTTCCTCAAATGGGAACTGGCAGTAACATCCCCTGTCCCCTAAGGTTGCTGTGAGGAGTAGAGGTAACACAGGTAAAGTACTCGGCAGAGACTTAGACACATGATCAGCACTCAGTATGTGACAATTACAGTTACCACTTTATAGTTATCTATTTATTATAGATAATTATAATTAAGATTATAATTATCTAAAACTTACATAAAATTTTATATATATATGTGTGTGTGTGTGTGTGTGTGTGTGTGTGTGTGTGTGTGTATGTGTGTACTTAAGTCTCCTTGCAGGTAGGCATTTGTATTTTAGGCATCTTTATATTTTCAGCATCTAATGAGGTCTTGGCTTAGGCAGGATACGTCTATTGAGTGAATAAATAAATTATTGGAAAATTAAATGCAGTGATATATCTCAAGTGTCTAGCCCAGTGGCTACAGCATGGTGAGTACCTCTTAAATGTGTCTTTTTCCTTCCGTCCATCATCCAGGCTTGGTCCTCAAACTTTAGTGTCATTAAGAATTTCCTGTCGAGCTTGTTGAAACAGATTGGTAGCCCCGCATCAGGTTCCTGACTCAGTAGTCCTGGGTGGGACCTGCACAGTGGTATTCAGTATTATTTTAAAGCCCTCTTTCACCAAGGGTCTCTAATAGGAGATGTAAATCACTGGCCTTACTGGACTTACGCAACCCAGCTCAGGGCACCCGGACCTTCTGCCTGTTGTCAGCGGGCAACGCTGTAGGAACCATCTCCAGTAGGAAAGAACCAACATCAGGAAGTCTGGTCTTGTATTTCTTAATTGATTATGTACATATCACACACCACTCAAATCAGTTAGTAAATTGAGATTCGTCACAGGTGCAATATTATTTCTCCCAGGTCTGTGAGTACTGGCAAGTCTCCTGGACAGCCCTTTTAGTTTCATTCCCTCTGTGTGTGTGTGTGCGCGCGCGTGCGTGTGTGTGTGCGTGCCCCAAATTCAGTGACCTTGTCTTGAACTGTTTCCTAGAATTCATTTCATAGTCAAAGGATTAACTCAGTGGAATCACAGGGGTAGAGAGGGAAGAGTTGCTTTTCATTTTTTAGAAATCAACCACTTCTTCTCAGTTATAAAATCCTTTCAAGACCCTAAATCTGTAGTCATGGGCTTATTAAAAGCAAGTTACAATTACAAGCATGCTTGTCTGCTTCCCTCCCTCTTAGTGTCTGTGTCTAGTGCTCATTTTTTCTTTTTTTTTTTTTTCTTATGAACCTTTATACATGTTTAATGTGAATCTTAATGATTTGATTACGATGGCATAATTACATAATTGGAATGTATTGTGCATGCTGGTGGGAAGGAGTCTGGAAGGTGCTCGGTGAGTGACGTTACATAAACAGAATAATAATGATGGTGAGATTGAGAATGAGGCTAATGAGAAAATGATTAGAAAAACTTGGAAGAAACGGACACTTGTGGAAATGAGAGGGTAGCATTTCTCTTGCTGTGATGATTCAGATTCATTTCGTCTCCGAGACTGAGGCTTCTAAGAATCGATGCTCTTAGAATGAGGTGGGTTCAGATGGTGGGGTTTTTTGGAGGCCGCTTTGGAGATGTGTGATGGGCCCAAGCCCTACTCGTCTGGGCATGAAATGAGTCCGACTCATAAACAAGCTCTGATACATTGCTTCTTAACATCACTGAGGCAGGACGAGCGCAAGTCTCTTTCTCACCACTGCCGCCCTTGCCTTGAAATGCTTTATGTGGCCCATTTGCACATCATCAGAACATTGAGAGCTCCGTTAATGTGGAATGGAACCACCTTCCCCTCCCTAGTGCAATTCCACCATCTCTCACTGGTGACATATTGCTACTGAAGAGGAATGGCCCTTAGCCAGTCGTTTTGTGCTCCCATTTAATGACCACCATTACTGTGTCATTTGGTCTAGAGAAACATGTCCACTGCCTAGAGCTCTTCCCATAGTAATTGGCCTGGGCAGTGTCATTCTTATTTGATGTTTATTGTATGTTGCTATAATCACAATGATTATTTCCCCAACTTAGTTTACTATTAACGTAAAACAAATCTACTCAATGATTCAACAAACACGTATATTTTAAACACCTGATAGGTGCTAGTTGCTGTGTGATGCAGAAAAGTAGAAGACATGGTGCATATGGTTTAGGAGTTGAAACCTAGACAAGGCATTCATGAAAAGTTCAATATTGCAAGTACTTACGTGGTGGGTCAGAGAAATGATTCAGAATATTTTCAGTATAACTGTAAGGGAGCAGGCCCTTATGGGGCCTTCTCTGGAATGAACCCTCCAACCATGTCCTCCACCTGCCTCTTGTCTGTAGAAAAATTTTAGCCTCCTAGGCCTTCCCTGAGTTCCAAAAGAGTCAGTTTAATCAGAGAAGCAAGAAAATGCAGAAAGAAAGGAAAATAGTCAAGCAAGACAAAATAATAGTTTAGCCACGAAACAAAGTCAAGGACCTTTAGTTCCTCCTCCAGGGCTATAGATAATATTCCAAACCATATCCTTCGAGCTGTTTTGCAGATACTGAAACCCTTACCATGTGGAAGAAGTTAACTATGTGCTGCCCACAAGCACGTAAACCCCAGACCAGATGGAACCAGAAGGTTGATGATGTTGACTCCTGGTTACCTCACCACCAACCAATCAGAAGAATGTCCACGAGTTGATCATGCACCCCAAAACCCCTCCCTCACCTTATCTTTAAAAACCTTTCCCTGAAAGCCATCATGGAGTTCGGGTCTTTTGAGCACTAGCCACCTGGACTACTTGCTTGACACCCTGCAGTAAATGCTGCACCTTCCTTCACCACAACCTAGTATCAGTAGATTGGCTTTACTGCGTGTGAGCGAGTGGACCCAAGTTTGGTTCGGTAATGTAACCACGCATTCTTGCATCCATCAACTTAGTACTTACTCTGTGAACAGCTCAGAGCTAGGGGCAGAATACTGAGATGAATTTGATCAAGATTCTGCCTTCAGGGGGGTTTTAGAAGGCAATCTGGCAACATCTAGTAAAGAAAAAAAGTGGACGTACTCTGATCCAGAATTTCCATTTCTTGGTTTGTACCCCAGATGGACATTCATTCATGTCCACAGAAAGGGCATATACAATGACAGTAATGACAGTATTGTTTATAATATAATAGTGCAAACAACCTAAATGTCCAATAGGGAAGTAAATGGAGATTGAAGTCATACAGTGAAAATTACACAAAGGTTAAGAAGAAGGAGGAAGGTCTACCATAGATCTTTAGGATACAACTTCAAATTAAGTGGCAAGTAATTATGTATGGTGTCTTTCCTTTGTGAAGTGGTAAATGTCATAGAAATGGGTAAATAAAATTCTATGGGAATCCCCAGTGTCCAGTATATACTAGGAGTTAAATTATTTATTGAATTGAGCTAAAGTAAAAACTTAGACAAAGGGGAGAGTATTTGAGGCTGGAAGTTCCAGGGCAGGCTTTAATGAGGCAGATGTATTTGAGTTGGTCCTTAAAAAGGAGAGGTGTTGGGGTTGTAGAGGAAAGGAGCGTCATGCAGGTTCTGCAGTGTGAACATCGGTGGAAAAATTCCTATGTAAATAATCATGTCATCTATGAATAAAGATTTGCTTCCTTTTCAATTTGTATGCCATTTATTTCTTTATCTTGCCTTATTGCACTGGCCGGGACATCCAGTTTGATGTTAACAGAAGTGAGAGCAGACATTCTTGCTTTGTTCTCAGTCTTAGGGGAAAGGTTTTTTGTGGGGAGGTGTGGTGGTGAGAGGTCTGTTTCTTTTATTTACTCATGAATTAGTGACAGATGTTCTGTATCTGTTGAGGTGATCCTATGGGTTTCCTTTTTGTTCTGTTAGTGTGGTGAAGAATACTATTTATTTCATTCTTTTCTGTTTTTTCTATTTTTAAATCTCTCTCTGTACTTCTGTCTGAATATTTTCAATAGATCCACCTTTTAGACTATGAATTCTTCTTTTGTCAAGGTGGAGGACTGAAACCCAACCTCCAAACAGCCTAATCCCTGACTGCATTGGCCCCCAGGATTTAGCCCTTCATGCATCTCAAGTGAGAGGAGTGTCTTCTGTGGAGGGATCCTGGTGTTTAATCTCCCGTCCTCTCCCTGCCTAATGAGCCTGCCCAAAGCTCTATTTGTCTGCTGAGCATCTTCGATTCTCTTTTCTGCCCAACATGCCTTTTTTAGGAATTAGTAAAACCTTGAGTAGAAAAGTTGTGCAAGATGTTGGCTTCACTCTCTGCATTTCTTTTCTCTCTGGGTTTCTGGAATCATGTGTCCTGGTTACCTTGCAGTCCTGAACTCCAGTTTTTCCCCATATGTACCTATGACACTGCCTAAAGGTCTGTCAGGTTCTCAGGTACTTACCAGCTGCTTTCTGCTTGACTTGCTACATCACTTAAGAAGTGGCAAGTGCCTTGAAGGAAAAAGTGAAATAGAATATTAGAACTCACCTCAGTGAATTTCTCTTCTCTCCAGGTTCTTGAGCCTTTAAGTCCTAGGGCTTGATGTGTCTCTGGTGTCTTAAAATGGATTTTTCCCCTTATTATTTTTAGTTGCTCTTGGCAGGAGGGCTGCTGTGTTACAATAGAAGCATGTCTCTTTCAGTATTTATCTAATGTCGTTTTAAGATAGAGCCTGGAATTCTGAGTGAGGATCAGCTCAGGGACAGTCTCCTTAGAATATTGGACCCACCTGTATCCCACAGTATTGTCAGCCAGTTGAGTTCTTTTCAGAGTGTGTCTAGGCCTTTCTCAGAAACTGGGACTTGGCTCAATCCATGGAGCGAACTGCTTCTCTGAGAAGAGAAGGTGGTCCTCAAGTATTTGTATCTGAGTTTTGTGCTAGAGTCTTAGGGTCTGAATCCTCCTTTTGTCCACCTTTCAGGGCAAACATCTTAGCAAAAAGTCTGCATATTATATTGGGGGAGTTCTCTTGTGTTTCACTGTGTATCTTTCTGGGAGCCACAGTCAAGAATTTATTTATCAAGATTTAAACTTTATGAATATTTTATTCTCTTTTTTTCTTGAGTGTCAGATTTTAGCTGACATCCTTTCCTGAATTACAGTCATTTAATTCAGTCCTTGGACTCTTAGATCCTTTCTGTTAATTCAGTCTCACTATGTTGGGCCCTTGAAGAATCACAGCTATGCGGAGGGGCAGGTGAGTGTGAACATGACCAGAGGAGGGCCAGCACAGGTCGTGGGCCTGAAGACCCAGTTGGCGGAGAAGGTGATGCTTGCTTTACCCAGTAATCGAAGAGGGAAGTCCCTCCTCATATGAGGTGGTAAGAACTAAGGGTAAGAGATGAGGGGGGTGAATCCACATACTCTTTACAAGATGGGGAAATTCAGGGATATACCATAGAGTCACTTCACAGCTTAGGACCTTGTTTTGAGAATGGTTTCATCTAGAGTTGGGAGAGCAACCCTGGGCCTGGGTGTGTCTGAGCTCAGAGGTGCTGCAGGTTGGAGATATTTTCCATCCTTAGCTCTGGCACTTTACTATCGTCTTAAAAACCATCCTTGGCTAACCTGTAGCCTACTCTCTGAGGAAGGTTCACTTCCTTTGTTGACATGCAAGATACATGTGAATCTGAGTTTGAACTATTGAGACTGGACATGAGAGATGATTAAAGAGATTTGCAGATACTAACTACTACGTAGAAAATAGATAAACAACAAGTTCAAATTGTATAGCACAGGGAACTATATTCAATATCTTATAGTAACTTATGATGAAAAAGAATATGAAAATGAATATATGTATGTTCATATATGACTGAAACATTATGCTGTACACCAGAAGTGGATGCAAAACTGACTATACTTCAATAACAATATATATGTATGTATATACTTAAAAAAAAAAACCCTTTAGTACTGAATATTGCAAGGCTCTCAAACAACGAGGACTTCCCCAGAAAAAAACACTGTTCTCTGGGGTTGGAGGTGGTGGTGATGATCCTGAGCATTTCCTAGGGTCTGCTTAAAGGGGTCTAAATTGAGAGAGGACTGACAAATGTCCTGAGAAAAGGGTACTTCTATTTCCCATGGAAGCCTTGTCTGGAACATCTATTTTGGAGCTCAACTACGCACATCCATTGCTCTGTCTCCTATGTCAACCAGATGAACACCATTATATTAATAAAATCTCCTACAATTCTAGAAGCTAGACATGCTGTTTCCTTTTAAAAATTTATTCCAGGATCCCAAAGACTATCACTCCTGAAAAGGGAGTGGTGGCATTAGTAACTCAGGAAGGCAAGGCACCAACATTTATTTAATGCTGCCTATGTGCCAGGTGTGTTTTAGGCACTTTGTGTGAGTTTCCTTGTTAAACAAGACAAGGTCTGTGACATGTATGCTTTGCATCTGTACCATCTTGCCTCATGCTTGTCTTAAATATTGCCTTAAAAGAGCTCTGTGTTCTGCTCTTTTCAAAACTGTGTGTTTCAGAGACATGTGTCTGTGAAATTGTAAGCTGGCATCTGCTGTCCTCCTGTCCCCCACTGAGACTGGCATGGACTGGGTACTCTGTAAGCCTCAAATGAATGCTTGATGAGTGATTGGATCTCTGTGAAAATGAAGTTCACAGAGACAGAGAACTCCATCCTTCTGCCTCCTAGCTCCCCAGCCCTTCTGATCCCAATTAGGTTGTGTCTACAAAGATAAGCATCTTGAGGAGGATCTTAGCCAAGTCTTTCTCAGGCACGTTCCACCTGCATTGATGTTTGGAACCACTACAGAAAAGTTATCCTATTCACGTCAAAATCACAAACACTTAAACCAGGAAGATCATTATATGACAACAAAATTTAGACCTTGTCATTTAATATTTCAATGGCTTCCTTTGTCTAAAGAAGGGATTCTCAACCTAGTCATCAGATTGGAGGAAAAATGGGGCTTTTTAATAGTACAGGTTTCTGGTTTCATCTGATTAACTGGATCTGGGAGGGGGCCAAAGAATTTGTGTTTTCAAATATGGTACGTGCCTAGGGGATTCGAGATGATTCTGACCTGCTTTAGGCCTCAGTGTAAAGTAAAGCTCCTCAGCGTGGCGGGTAAGACCTTGCTCACCTCTGTAGATTCAGCTTCTGCTGCCTCTTGGCGCACACTTTTGCTTCTGCGCACTCCTCTGCCCTTCCACCAACACACACACACAGACACACACACTCACCCACACAGAAAAAGATACACACACAGACCCACTCACACACACACACTCAGATACACTCAGACATACACACACACCCACACACATCCCAACATAGCTCTGTAGCTTCCGTCTGTGCCTTTGCACCCACTGTCCCTTTGCTTGGGACATACTTCGTTTCCTCTAACCCAACTGTGATGGTCAGTTTATGTGTCAACTATAGTACCTTGCTATTTGAATAAATGAATCTAGGTGTTGCTGTGAGGGTATTTTGTAGATGTGGTTAACACCTACAGTCAATTGACTTTAAGTAAAGGAGATTATCCTTTTGATGATCTAAGTGGGCCTCTTGTAATCAGTAGAAAGACCTTAAGAGCAAAAATAAGATTTCCTTGGAGAAGAAGAATTTCTGTTCATGGACTTGGGTTTGTGTATTAGGTTGCCAACAAATGTTCCAATTTTATGAAATAAAGAATTTTGGAAAGATATATATATATATATATATATATATTTAATATTAATAAGTGTATATATATTTAATTTATTCTGTTAATTATATTTAATTGCCAATAATAATAGCTAATAACTAACAGCTAGCATTTATTGAGTGTTTACCACATGCACAGCTTTCTTCCAATGGCATTAACTCATTTAATGTTTACCCAACTTTATGGCTAGATACCCTTATCTCCATTTCATAGGTGAGAAACACTAGCATAGACACATCAGCTAAAGTCAGGATTTATACCCAGGCAATCTGACTCCAGAGCCCATGGTCTAAGCTACTCTCTTACAATTTTAAATAATATACTTATGTCTTTATTTCTTATAGCATCTTCTTCTTCAGTATTTTTGAGAGTAATTTCAAATATAATCATTTCTAGAACAACTTGGATAATGTTGAGTTACTTAGTAGAAAATCCATTTGCTTCACTTCTTCAAAATTCCAAACTAAACATTAGTTGAAATGATAGTAATGTATGGTACTAATCCTTCCATTTATGAAAATTGCTCTAAAACTTTTGCATAATCCTGTGCTTAGAAACTTGCCCTGTTTTTATCTTCATAATTTGTTAGAAAAAAATCATGTTATATTTACTTTTTGCTCTCTATGTTGTTTTATAGTAGTATTTGGCTGAAAGCAATTCAATTCTGGTCTGACCTTATTAATTCACACTTGGTGCCCCATGTGGGCTCCAGCGGAAATGTGCCAGCCTACAGTACAACATGGCATCCAGCCCAGTCATTAGTTAATCTCCAAAGACCATGTGTGGATCCACACCCTAAGGTGATTTGGCACCTAAGGATCTAGAAGAAGAAGCAATGAACACTCTAGATGTCTGTGTGCCCAGCTCTGCTTATAGGCTTGGAAGCCAGTCCCACATGAGCTCAGTGCCCAGAAAGTGGGACTCACGTGCAGGCCCCCTCTGTATCTCCCTCCCCGTTCAGGGTTGGACAACGGCCCCAGGTGCCCCCTGCATGTTTCCCAGCCTGGCTTTGTTTCTTAGCTGCCATGACCTGTGCACTGGGCTTTGCCAGTTTGCCATCCTCACCACCCCAGCTTGGGGTGTTGGGGCATCATCCCAGTTGTGCCCCAGCCTTATGAGGCAGCTGCTTCAAAGGTGGCCAGAGCACACACACTGGGTTTGACTTCCGTCTCTGAGATTTGATGGTGTGCAGTGTTGGTGTGGGTGGGTTCCTCAATCTTGCTGAGTCAATTTCCACATCTGTAAAAACAGAGCTGATGTTCCCTTTCCAGGATGTTAGGTTTAAATTAGATTAGTGCTGTGGGCTATCACGGGCTCCCATCAGGCAGCAGAGAGAAGTACAGAGCCTGGGGAAGGGTATCAGAAAGGTCTTCCTGGAGGAAATTATACTTAAACAGAGTCTTAAAAATAACAAATATAATTAGCCTGGCCCAAAATGGGCGTGTGTGTATGTGTGTGTGTGTGTGTGTACGTGGGTGGTCAGAAAAGGGATAGGGCCACCTGAGACAAGGAAGGACTTGGATGCAAAAAATATAATGACATTTACACAAGAAAGCCGTGCATAGGTCTGTGGGCTAGAGGGTAAAAGTTTGAGACAAAGAATAATGAGGAATGGGATTGGAGAAGCACCCAAGACTCTGAATGACATAAGCAGAGAGGCTGGGAACACTCCGATGTTCAGGTTTTAGTTCTGATAAAGTTGAATTTGCTATTTATTTAAATCTTGTATATCAGCATTAGAGGGACCATATAGATGGCCTTACCTTACAAAATAGAAAAACCGAAGCCCAAAGAGGGCCACTTTTGAAAGTGATATGGTTTGTTTGTGGCCGATCGTGAACCACAGCTTCTTGCCTCCTCATAGGTCAGTCTTGCCACGTCCACATTCTCCACTCCTTCCTCATTCAGACACATCTCTTTCCTGGTCTTGGTTGTGTCTGTGTAGTTTGTTGACAACTCGGACATACATACAGCCCATAGTCTGTATTCTTTTCTGTTTCATCAAAGTAATACTCGGTCTTGGTTTTAAGAGTCGAACGGTGCCAGGATGCTTGTAATGAAACACAGCAGTAGAGGTCCCCCGAGGGCAGTCTTCCCTGGGTATAAATTGACAGCAGGCTTGGTGATATGCCTCCTCCCCAGGGAGGGGATGCTCGGGAGGAAGTTGGTGAATGACACCTCAAATCTGAGTGTAGGATGTTATTAGGTACAGTGTCTGGGGCCAGACTTCCTGGGTTCAAATCTGACCTGCCACTTCCTAGTCACGTGACTTTGGGTACCACCAACCCACACTCCCCGTGTTTGGTGTTCTCTGCACAGTGCAAGGTGCTGCAGAGAATCCAAAGGGGGTTCCCGGATAACCCTGGCTCCTCAAGGAGCTCTCAGGCCATCGGGGGAAGGGAGTAAGAGGCAAACGTAGAGAAGGTCCCTGACAAGTGGAGAGAATACTTGTAATTACACCCCGGAGTTAGATGAACTGGGGTTCAAGTTCCAGTACAGCCATGTTCTAGCTGTGATGCCTCCAGGAGGTTACCTTCCTTGAGCCTCAGTGTTCCTTCTGAACAATAACGTAATGATGAATACCTCTTTCATTGAATCATTGTGAGGATTAAATAAGACAAATGGATGAAAGGAGGAGGAGGTAAAGGAATCCACCAAGGTGCTGTGAAACAAGCAAGGGATCTATCCTTAGCCAGAGTTTGAAAAATTCCTGGAAGACAGAAAGCAGATGGGATCACTCTGCAGAAACCGAAGGGCAGAAAAAAGTCATAGCCCACAACACAGAGAGCAGAAAACTACCATGGAAGGAATAGAAATTCCAGAAATATTTTAAGCACAGACTCAACAAATAGAGAGATCTGGAGGGGCTTTGGGGCAACCATCAGGTTAATTAACAAAGCTTCGTATTTGGAACAGCTGAGCCCTCCGGACCCCTTTCCCTCCCCACACCTACTGAGCAGAGTGCATGGGTGATGTTTAGATCCAGGATAAAATCTCCAGAAGGGGAGAAACAACAGAGGCAGAACAAGGAGAGGAAGAACAGAGCCCGAAGCAATCCCAGACATCCAAGGAATGAAGAAAGAAAAAAAAAAAAAAAAAAAAAAAGAAGGGGACTGATTCATGCCTGTGTCCCCAGAATAAACTTTGAGCACAGCTGTCTGAAGCAGGAGGAGTCCTGACCCAGCAAACTCAGATGGGTGGTTGGGCCAGAGATGGAGAGAAATGACTCTGGATGACTGACACTCCTGCAGAGGTGAGCCCTCCTTCGCAGAAGGCAAGCAAGCTGCTCAGCTACTAGTTTGCAGTTCCTACCCTCCACCTCCCTGTGCTCCCCGCCCCCCAACCCCAAGTCGCCCAAGGCAGCTGGAATCAGCACTTATGCACTCAGGCAAACAGGAATTTCAAATTCAAGTGCAAACAATAGTTAAGAATGTCCAAACATTTAACGAAAACAAACATCATTAAAAAGAAGAGCCCAAGTCAACAAATAAAATAGCTAACATCTATGGGAAGGGAGAAATAACTTTAAAATAAGTGTAATTAATATTCAGATATGAGAGGCTGGTACACCATCAATTAAGAATGAGTGATATGAAAAAGAATTCATTAGGATTCCATGATTACCAGCTAGTTTTGAAAATTTAATGGATGTGCTGAATAGCAGCATGGGCACAGATAAAGACAGAATTCATGAATTAGAGTTTAAAAAAAAAAAAAAAGAAAAAAGTGGAGACTAGGGTGCATGGAAGAGAGAAAATAAAGATACAAAAGGAGAAACCTTAAAACTGAAAAAACCCTGCACGTTTTCAGGTTAGAAAGGGTCACAGAGAGACATGAAAAATAGATGACCAAACACTCACAACCAGATACAACCCAGTGCCATTGTAGAACATGGAGAACAGAAGAACATACTAAAAGCTTCTGCAGAGAAAAATAACTATTTAGCTATGAGGGAGCAGGATTCAGGTGGGCATTTCATTTCTTTGCTAATCCTGGAAGCTCAAGGTCAGTGGTATCGAATCTCCAGTTTCTAAGGGGAAATATTACCCCCTATAGTTCTGCATTGTGCCGGTACCCATGGCCACGTCATCCCTTTGCCCATCTCTGGTTCCCCACCACTGCCCCGAGGCTGCAGTGGCGAATTGTCTGCGAGCTCACTGACTTCCTGCTACCAGCCTACCTCCTCAAGGTCAAGTTGTGAGTCTTCTTCCTGCCCCAGGATCTTCTCTGATGAACTCCTTGAAGATCAGCCCAGAGTGGGGTGAGTTACTGCCCTTGGGGGCAATCCTCCAACCCTCCACTGGTTGGTGATGGGAGCTGGTGGAAAACCGCCCAGCCCAGTGTTCTTCAGGGGCACGATCCCAGAAGGGTGTCTGTCCTACACACTTCTCAGTGGGTCCTGGTAGCGTGGAGCCGCCAACCTCTGGGAACTTCCTCAGTGTCACACCCTCATATTGACTTCCCTCCCCGCCCTGTCTGAGATCACCTCACAAATAAACTACCTACACCCAAGTCCTTATCTCAGGCTCAGCTGTGGGAGGAACCCAAACACACACATCTGCTACTTAGCTACGTTCAGGTGTCAGGGCAATGCGATGACACACTGAGCCGTGCTGGGACTCGGAGCATGTAGAGCGGGTAGACCGTCTCCCTCCCGCGCTGACTGAGCCCTCTCTCCGTGTACTGGCCACATAATGCTACAGTGGAGCATGTACCCCCCAAACACAGTCACCCCAAAGAGACTGTGCAAAGCAGAACAGAGGGTGAAAAGACACGTAAATTGGCAAATATTGGGTTTGGTTTCTCCTCCTCCCCACAAGATCACATCCCCCAACCCTGACCCGCAGGGACAAGAACTTTGTGGGAGATCCGAGAGCACTTCTTCAAGGGAAAGCTGTCAGCCTTTTGGACAAAGTACCACCCAGGTCCCATCTCCCAGGGATAATAACAAAAACAATAATTTTAATAATTATTCAAATTATTCAATTCTAATAATTAAAATTTTCTAAATATTCAAATTATTCAAAGAAAGCTAATTTGAGTAATAATTCAAAAGCAATGGCTGGAGCAACTGAGGACTGCAGCCTCTCCTGAGAGAGAGGACTGTGACTCAGAGACCAAAGCTGGGTTTGTGTTTGGGTTGTGCACACAGCAGCAGAAGAGGCTCAGGTCCTGAGTGCGCGGCCAGACACGAGGGAGCCCCCGTCTGCGAGCAAGCTCTGCAGCTCTGCTTTGCAAGGCACATGTATGACAGGGTGGAGGTGGGTGCTGCCAGGCTGGAGTCCTTCCTTCACTCAAGGGACCAGGGGAAGGGGGTACGGGGTTTGTTGCCATGAAAGGGGCAGGCATCAGCGTTTCCGGCCAGTTCATTTCTTGTCTTCCAGATTGTAATAAATACTTATCTGCGCAATCATTGAACAGATATTTTTGTTCTCACTTTGTGCAATTATAAGTGTTGTAAATTATTGTAACACTCTGGATTCCTGGCCATGCTTGCAGCTGAGGTGTTCTGAGTAAGAAATTATTCCAGCTAACTGAAAGTTTAGTCCTGTGATGGATTTAAAACATAGTCACACATTTTTTGACCCTTTTCCTCTTGAGACGTAGGTTCTATGTTCCCTCCCTTTCAGTCTGGCTGCTTTGACAGTACAGTGTCAGAGATGCTCTGTGACTTCGGAGACCAGCTCAGAGAAGGCCATGCAGCTTCTGCCTTGTTCACTGGTGTCCCGAGCCACCATGGAAGCAGTCTCCTTACTTAGGAGACGCCATGTTGACTGGCCATGTGTGGACCCTCAGGCCAACTGTCCTAGCCAAGCCCAGCATTTCCATTCATCCTCAGTAAGGTGCCAGGCATATGAGGGAACCATCTTGGCCCCTCCAGCCCATTCCCTGGCTGCTACTACTGATTGACTGGTCTCTGCTTGTGCAATGGAACAGTTGCCCAGCAAATCTTGTCCAAATCCCTACCCTTCAAAACCATAAGCTATAGTAACCTGGTGCTTGTTTCAAGCCACTAATCTTTGGGACTTGTTATGTAGGAAGAGATAATGGGAACAACTGTGGAAATACATTTTAGATGTTTGCCTAGACTCTAGTCTAAGTCACTTTTGGCCCTTCCTTGTTTGTGGCAGTCACGGAGGTGCAGCCCTTCCATCCCCTTCAAGAAAACCTCAGCTGCTGCCCCATGAACGCAGAGAGAGCAATCTGGACGGTGGGGCGCCCTCCTCAGGATGCAGTATGTATATCAAATCAGAGACCCCTATGTGATGCTGTGTCCTTAGTGGAGAGGGTACATGAGTCCAGGAACCAAGACCTGAGAGCAGAATTGGCTCCAGTTACCATCACTCTCTGTGAGCCCTCGGGGATTTTGTGCCTGGACCTGCGGGCTCTGTGGGATTAGAGTCTTTCTCCCCCTTGGAGGTAGGTCTTGTCAGGATGCAGAGTAAGGATCCCATTAAACTATAGGTTATCCTGTAGCCAGGACACTCTGGACTCCTGCACCCAGGGACCAGCAGGCAGGACGAGGAGTCTATTTGTACAATAATTGGCTCTGATCTGCAGGAAGGCTGCTTGTACATGATGGAGGCTGGGGGCACTACCTGTGGAACCCAGGTGATCCAGTTAGGTGCATCCTGGTACATCCCACTTACGAACGGACTTCTGAAGCAACTCCAGCGTGAAAAGGGTATGACTACCAGTGGTTTGTTCAGGCCTCTCCAGAACGAAGGTTTGGGTCATATTACCATGTAAGCCACCAAGGCTAGCCAAGGTAGTAGTGAGGACGAGGTGACTTTAGAATGAACAATGTAGAAGGGAGAGGATGAGTACCAGTTGTGGCCGGAGATGAACTGCAGTGTTGGGGGCTGTGGTTCATCTCACTAACCCCCTCCTTCTAAGTTTTGTCTTATAAAGAGAGACTCAAGGGGACCATGGCCTAGCCGCTCCTTGAACATGGAGTGTTCAATGATGGGAATGGAGAAATGAATCTGTGCGGTGTAAGATGTGAACTGTGGTGGCCGTGGGACATGCCATTCAGATGACCTCCATGTGAACCTGCTACAGGGGGATCGTTGGTTGACAGCTTTTAGCTGCTGCCCTTTAAATACTGGGTCTGCACCACTTCTGGCCAATGAACGAGCATGGCAGGCTCATTCCTATCCAATATGGAATTCGGGAAAGGAATTCTGGAACAGTGCCCACCCATTCTTGTCCAACGCAGAATTCCTCTGATGGGCAGCTTTGCCTGGAAACTCCATTGGCCTGAAAGAGAATTTCTCAGAAATGTGCTTTAGTTTGGGACTCTTCCAACTCAATACTTCCATCTCTTTCTCCTTACACAGAGGTCAGACCTACAACGTGGTCTGAAGTTCTATCTGCCTCCTCCTGCTCCTCCTCCCTTTTATCCTCTACAGGTGCTTCCCCTCGTGAATCTTTTACATGTACAACTCCATCTTGGTGTCTGCTTCATGGAGGATCTAGTGTTAGTGAACAGTGTTTATAAACATGATTTAAGCGTCTATTGATGACTTAATGACGTTATGAACATCAAAGTCGCAAACTAAAAAAAAAATATGATGACTTCATTGGGATCAGCATGTATTTCTCCAGTTCTTCAGAGCCTCCTCATAGTTCTAATGCCTTAAACCTTCCTCCACTGCAACCAATCAGATTTTCTTTTTTAAGAGGTTGGGAATCTGTTAGTCGTTGTGTCTGGAATTGAAAGGTCAAATTGTAAAAAGGGCTGGGAAGTCCACGTGGAGACATGTTAACGATGGTTAAAAAGAACTGCTTTGAATTAAAAAACAACAAAGTGGAGCAGTAGGCAGTGATGAGAGAGCAAGAGACAGACAGAGAGAGAGAACCCGAGGCTTACGGTTATATAGAGAAATCAGCTTCTTTTTATTAGTATGATATTTGCTTACTTTCTATTCTTTTAAAAACTTTCAAACTTCTTGTTCTTATATTTTGTGTGCCAATTGAAAAAGCACAGAGCTCATTAAAAAAATCCACTTTGGTGATTTTTGCCCTTTAGCTGATAAATTTAATCTGATGATGTCTGTAGTCAATACTGGTATGTTTGGATTCATTTTTACATTCCATTTCTCAGGATATTTCTTGGCATCATTGTTTCTCCTTTCTTTCCTTATTTAATATTGATGAATTTTTTTTCATTTCTTCCCCCACCAAATTTATATGGTCTATTTCTATTCTTTTAGTTAAATTTTAACTTGCATTCTTGCCTTAACAAAGCCATAGAGTTCATCAGAACGGCTACCTTCTTCCTTAATGCAGGGATCGCAGAATGCTCGGCCTAATCATTTCCCTCTGATCTTATATATTGTTCAGAGTTGTGGTTCAGTCTTATTTTTAACCCCTCCCACCACTATTGTTATTATTGTTTCATACTGTCGATGTGAGGTTTGATTTATGGCCATGATTACCAACTCCTTTGCTCACTATTCTTTCTTATATTCCATTCCTTCTGGGTTCAATTTCCTACTTCCTGAAGTTATACCCTTTAGAATTACCTTCATTGCAGGACTGTGAGTGTCAAACTCTCTAATTCATTCTTATTTATTTCATCCTCGTTTATGAATAGAAGTTAAGGATATAAAAAGCAGCTCTCGACATCTGGGACTGATCTAACTTCACAGCGAAGTCTCAATATTATTACAGACGGATCTGATGCTTACAGCTAAGCCATGCTGTCCTCCTGTTGGACATAAACAGTCTCACAGACATTCCACTCAGACCAGGTCCTTGCATAGCTCACAAAACACCAAATGTCTCCCTCTCTTGCTAAATGAGTGACTGCAACTTTTACCAATTCCAGTCTATCCTCACTCTAGACTTCCTTCCCTATAGATAATTACTGAGATCCACAGTCATAGAATTGCTATGACTTTCTGACAACGTCCGCATCCAAAATGAGCCCTCTGATTCCTTAGACCCTCCCCAGGAGGGTCTCCCCAATTACCCAGCCATAGCCCAAATCCTGTAATAGATTATTTCTAGTACCCTCTTACTGAGACACACCATGCTTCCCCCTTGCTGCAACAGGTAATAAACACAACTTGTTCCACTACAGATGTCTTCCCTGAGTCTTTGGCTGAAGAGCATTAACAAAGTTTAACATGGTCCAAAATTTTAAACTAGTGGTGATTTTCCTCTAGAACTTTGAAAATACTATTCTACTGTCTCTGGCTTCTATTGCTGCTGGTAAATAGTACATTTTTGCCTGCTTTTGGAGGTAACCTGCCTTCTGTCTCTGATTGTCCTAGGATAGTTTTTCTTTTTTCCTATAATTTTCCTTTGATAAATCTGCTTGTAGATTCATCTTTATTTATTTTGCTTGAAATAAATTATGCTTTCTGAATCTGAGGTTTAATGTCTTTCATCAGTCCTAGAAAATTTTAAGCCATTATCTCTTTGAATATTTCCTTCCCCTATTCTCTCTCTTCTCAAGTATGGTATTTTCAGGGCCAAATTAAATCTTCTCATTTCAGCCCCTATTTTTCTTAACTTTACTTATAATATTTTTACTTGTCAGTATCTCTGTGGTAGCTTCTGGGTGATTTCTTTAGCCTTATTTTCCTGTTCATTAATCCTCTGTATATCTGATTTGTTTAGCCCATGCTTGAAATTTTAGATTAAAAGATATTTTTCATTTCCAAAATTTCCTTTCAATTCTTTTAAAAATCTAGGATTTTAGAGTGTCTTGTCTTTTACCTCTTCTTAAAAGTTCCAGCTCTTATCTCTTTATTTTAGACATACATATTCTATAAATCTATAGCCCACACTTCTTAGTTGTCTATATTAATAGCTTGTCTAAATCTACTGCTTTTTATTTCTTTTGATTGTTGCAAATTGTGGCTTGTTTCCTTGCGTGAACTCATATCTGGCAGTACGTTGTATGTGGGGCTGTAACATTGCTACCTGTGTTAACAGTGTGTTCCTTTAGAGAGGTCTACACTTTGCTTCTGCAATCCAGAGTCAGTTTTTACCCCCTGCTAACTCTTGTAGAAGAAATCTCTTTATTATTTCTCTTAATGCAAGTTTGATAACCATGACTCCTCTTACTTTTTATTTGTCCTAAAGCACTTTTATTTTGTATTCATTTTTGAAGGAAATTTTCTCAAAGTTTGGAATTCTAGGTTGACCATTATTTACTTTTTTTTTTGGCATAATTGAAAAATCATTCCATTGTTCTTCTAGCTTTTATCATTTCTGTTACAAAATCAAATGTCTATCTTATTGTTTCTCCTTTGAAGTTAATGTGACTATGTGTCTTTTTTTCAGGCCATTCTGTTTTTTTTTTTTTTTTTTTTTTTTCGATTGAAGTATAACTGACCTACAATTTTATATTAGGTTCAAATGTACAACATGGTGATTTGATATTTTATACATTATGAGACAATCACCATGATAACTCTAATACCATCTGTCACCATGAAAGGCATTACAATATTATTGACTATATTCCCTATGCTGTATGGTTTATTCCTGTGATTTATTTTTTAACTGAAAGTTTGTACTTCTTAATTCCCTTCACCTGTTGCGACCATTCTCATCTCCCCTGCTTGCCACCCTCTACCCAGCAACCACTTTGTTCTCTGTAACTAAGAGACTGTTACTATTTTGTTACATTTGTTCATTTGTTTTGTTTTTAGATTCCATACATAAGTGAAATTGTATGGTGTTTGTCCTTTTGTCTTTCTCTATCTGACTTGTTTTATTTAGCATAATATCCTCTAGGTCCAACCATGTTGTCATAAATGGTAAGATTTCATTCTTTTTTGTAGCTGAGTAATATTCCATTGGGGAAAATATATATAATGTCTTCCTTATCCATTTATTTATTGGTGACACTTACATTGCTTCCTAAGTGGGTATTGTAAATAATGCTGTCATGAACATTGAATGGGTGCATATGTCTTTTCAAATTAGTGTTTTCGTGTTCTTTAGATAAATACTCAGAAGAGGAATTGTTAGATCATATGGTAGTTCTACTTTTAATTTTTTGAGGAAGCTCCATACTATTTTCCATAGTGGCTGCTGCACCAATTTACATCCCCAACAGTGCACGAGGGTTCCATTTTCTCCACATCTTCACTATCACTTATTATTTGTTTTCTTTTTGATAATAGCCATTCTGACAGGTGTGAGATGATATCTCACTGTGGTTTTGATTTGCATTTACCTCATGATTAATGATGTTGAGCATTTTTTTTCATGTGCTATTGGACGTCTGTATGCCTACTTTGGGAAAATGTCCATGCAGGCCTTTCCTCATTTTAAAATCAGATTTTTTTTTTTATATTTTGTTGTATGAGTTCTTTTATATTTTGGATATTAATCCCTTTTCAGACATATCATTTGCAAATATCTTCTCATTCAGTAGGTTGCCTTTTTGTTCGGTTGATGGTTTCTATTGCTGTGCAAAAGCTTTTTAGTTTGATGTAATCTCATTTGTTTATTTTTGCTTTTGTTGCCTTTGACTGAGGAGACTCATCCAAAAAAAAAAAAAAATACTGCTAAGGCTGATGTCATAGAGCTCACTGACTATGTTTTCTTCTAGGAATTTTATGGTTTCCAGTCTTACATTGGTCTTTAATCCATTTTGAGTTCATTTTTGTATGTGGTGCAAGAAAGTGTCTAGTTTCATTCTTTGACATGCAGCTGTCCAGTTTTCCCAGCACCATTTATTGAAGAGACTGTCTTTTCCCTTATTGAATATTCTTGTCCTATGTTGTAGACTAATTGGTCACGTAAGCATGGGTTTATTTCTGGGATCTCTATTCTATTCCATTGATGTATGTGTTTGTTTCTGTGTCCATATCATACTGTTTTGATAGCTGTAGCTTTGTAGCATAGTTTGAAATCAGGGGAGCTTAATATCTCCAGCTATGTTCATCTTTCTCAAGATTGCTTTGGCTGCTTGGGACCTTTTGTGGTTACATACAAATTTTAGGATTATTTGTTCTAGTTCTGTGAAAAATGCCATTGGTAATTTGATAGGGATTGTATTGAATCTGTAGTTTGCTTTGGGTAGTATGAACATTTTAACAGAGAACCTGTGCTCTGAAAACTACAAGGCATTGATGAAAGAAATTGATGATGACACAAATAAATGGAAAGATATATCATGCTCTTGGATCAGGCCATTCTTAAGATATTCTCTCTCTCTCCAGCAGTCTTACTATAATGTCCCTATGTGCACTTTTCTTGGACTTTTTCCTTTTAAGAATTAATAGAGTGTTTAGAACCTGTGAATTTGTCTTTCATCACTATGGGAATATTTTGGTCATTATCTCTTCTTGTAATGCTGTGTCCCATCCTTTCTCCTTTCCCCTCCATTTGCATGTATGTGGAACATTCTTACCATTTCTCTAATGGTCTTTTATGTATTTTTCTAACTTTTTAATTTATGTACTTACACATTTTCTATTGATCTGTATTTCATTTTTTCAAGTTGATGTTCTTTCTTTCTCTTCAAACCTTTGTCTTATTTTATACTACTTTATCTTCTAGTTCAGTAGTATGCTCTTCTGCTGTGTTTAATCTTTGGTAAATCCATCTAATGTGCTATTCATTTTGAGATATTATATATTCTGATTTGACAATTTCTATTTAATTTTTATTAATAGATTACAATATTCTGATAAATGTATATTGATGTTATCATTCTCCAAAGGATATACCTTCTCTGATAGGCGATAAAGTGGTGGCTGATCACCTTAATAAAATCAGGCACTGTACTGAGTTGCAAACAAGTTGCATATATTTGATATTAAAAGTGAACTTAAATAAGTATATTAGCCACAAATTAGTTATTAACATTTTAAATTGTTAAAGAAAATATTATATTAAGCAATACTAGAGAAATATACTAAATATTTAGGTATATCTTTAGGTATACGTATCTTTTGATCTAAGCCTAAACACATTCACTGTCTGTATAACTTGAAGTTTTCTATCGTACTAAATAGTAATAATTTTTATTCACTTAGAATATTCATTTATTCATTCATTCAATCAAGTATATATTAAACTACAGTGCCATACACTCCTCAAGTCACTACAAGTTTAGAGAAGAAAATGACATACACACAATTACATTTCAGGGTAAAATTCAATTAGTGCCAAAACGCAGGGCTTTCAACTTCTTTCCTTTTATATTCCCACCATAGGCTTATTTCCTGGACATATATAAGGCAGAGTGTAGCAAAGGGCAATTCCAGAGTAACTGGCTGTCTGTCCATCATTGTCCTTGTACAGAGGACAGACTGGATCACAAATGTTGCAGGCGCTGGTTATCTCACAATGGTTACATCCTCTCTGGGAATGGCTTGGAAACATAAAGAGGGGCCTCCAGGGGTCATGTCTGTGCTATGTGGCTCTAGCTACTCCTCTCTCTGCTCTCTGGATGAAGCCAGTCTGTAGTAAGAGAAAAGAAAGCCAAAGAATTCATCTTACAAAGAGAAGCAGAGTGTCCTGGCAGCATTTGAGTCCTTACTTCCCACAGTTACACAAAATAGCTCAGTGTGGTTTAAAGACATGTCTGCAAATTATTTTGGTACTCTTCCCACTGAGAAGTAGGGTATTTTCCCCTCCCCTTGAATCTCAGTGGACTTGTGACTTGCTTGTAACCAATAGAACACAGCAGATGAGACATGAAGTGACTTCCAACAGTAGGTCATAAAAGGTGATACAACTTCAACCTTGTTAGCTGGAAAAGTCGCACTGGAGCCCTGAGCCACTGCGTAAGAAGCTCCATTACCCCGAGGCTGCCATGCTGTGAGGAGCTCAGACCAGATGGAGAGGCCATGTGTGGAAGCTCTAGTTGACAGCCCCAGCTGAGGTCCCAGATGACAGCTAACATCAGCCACCCAGGCATGAGAGCAAATAAAGTTCCGGGTAATTCCAGCCCCCAACCATTGCGTCACTCCCAGTCACAGAGTCTCCCAGTAGAGGCCCCTGACTGCACGGAGCAGAGCCATTCTCATGGAGCCCTGTCCAAATGCCGGACCCATACAATTCACGAGCTGGATAAAATGGTTGTTTTAAGCCACTGAGTTTGGAGACAATATGTCACACAGCAATAGCAACTGAGAGAATCAACAACCTTCCAACAAGTCTCCCTTTTGGTCTAAGCTAGTTTGAGTTAAATTTTGTCTTTTCCCATCGAGACCTGGCTAATAGAGGAGAGAAAGTGATGTCATTGTGGAAATGACCGTGGTCTCCTTTAATTTATATTAAGAAAACATACACTTAGGTACTTTAATATTAGTAGCAAAATGCTCTGTACTCACCTGATAACTGACAGTATCTACTGGCTTATGGTGACACAGGCTGAGAACCACTGCCCCAAAGATGAGGCAAAGTGAGAAAGTTCTGGGAGACAGTGAGAATGGAAAGGGCGATCCTGTCCTATGGGCCTGGTGGGGAGGGATGTTTATTTATTGTCCAAGCAGTTAGAGCACCAGGTCCTTGCCACATGCCAGTCTGGTTTCGTGTTCAGCCTCACGCTTCTGCCTTGCCCGGCTGGTTCCAGCTCTACAAGGAGCCTGGTCTCTGGGAGGCATGAGCATCCTGCTTGTTTGCCCAGCATAGGTAAGACCTTTGCCTCCTGCCGCTGCTCTCATTGCGTTTCTAGGTTACCAGCTCCCTGCCTGTGGCTCTTATTCCCTCCAATTCCTTAGATGGTTTCTCTGATCCTTCCTTGTCCAGAAAAGAAGACTTGATGGAGAAAAAGATCATGCTGTGTCTCCCTTCAGCACTGTGCAAACTTGTCTCCAGCCTATCAGCGATTTCCTCCAATCAGGATGGGCTTCTTATGGGAGCGTGAAGTTCGTCACTTTTGGGTCCACCGTCCAGAACTAAGAACTCTGCACGCATGCTCAGGGTGACTAATGAAATTAGCCTTAGCAGCTGAAGGTTTCCCTTAAGCTAGAGTCCTTTGCAGTGCTTTCTTTCTGATCTCGACAAAAACACCTTCAATCCCCACGGTCAGCCTTTAAACCTCGCCGCGTGACTGCTGGTGCCTGGCTTCCAGTGTGGCCCTAACCTGTCCTGCAGGCAGGAAGGCTGTGTTAGCCTGGCTCCCCTCACTGAAACTCCCCACTCACTGTGCTGCTCTCACTGTGGCTTTTTCCTCCACCTTTTTATAAACTGGATCTCCAATTCACGCTTCCGCTGTTGCTATGATCGATCTTGCGTCCACCTATTTCTCCTCCACTTTATCCATTTGCCTTTTTATTTTCCATTTGTAAACTTTTTTTTTTTTTCCTGAGCCTCTATGTCTTCAGTTTAGAAAATGAGCTCTGTGGCCCTGGATGGATTTCATCAGTCAGAGGGTTCAAGGCCTGCAGAAGAGGTTCAGAGAAATGAATCTCCAGGCTTACAGACTCTCTCAGGCTCCGAACTAGGGAAACAAATCACATGTTGACACAGGCTCCCAGCATCCCACAGACATGATTCGTGAGAGCAACACTGGGGATACACCAGAGAGCTGTACCCCCGATTCTCAGGGCTCTTTTGGGCTCCAGCAGATGGGCACTGAGCTCACACACCTGGGAACGCCAGAGGTGGGGCTGGTGGTTTGGTGAATTCTCTTTGAAGACAGCCGAGAGCAGCAGCACTGGTAGGGAAGGTGGAAAGCGCTGACCGTGAGGACCACTCATGTGGGAAGAGGGCTAGTTGGAGGGCTTCAGCCACAAGAGTGGGCCAAGGGTAGGGAAGCAGAGAGAACAGATCAGGCCACAGTGGAGAGAGAAGAATGTGGGTCTGGAGCAGGAAACTGCCGGGGGCCGCTTAGTGGCTTTTCTCTGGGAGTCAAGAAGATGGAAGGCTCTCTGGAATTCTGACTGCCCATAGAACCATCCCATCTTTCTCCCTGAGGGTCTGCCTTGTGCCAGGGCATTCTCTCCACTTCTAGCATAGGGCAAGGAGATAACCAGGGCCAGGAGGTAGCCATGGCTCAAGTTCGTACGTCTTTGGTTCATATGCATTTTGAATCTTCACATGCCCCTCTGAAAGGGGGGCTGCAGGCACTAACCCCAGCTCACAGGAAAGGACGCAGAAGGTCAGGCAGCTGAGCAGCTGTGTCCTTGTTTACACTATTATGGAAAAAAGTTAGTGTAAGTCCCCCAGATCTTTGATCCAGCTTTGATGAAATTAAGTTGCTGCCAGTGGACAGAATTTTTTAAAATAGAAACTGAGAGGATGAGAAGTTCTTGACATAAGTGTTTTTGAAAACGTCAATCATGGGTAGACAACAGCTCTTCATTCAGAAAGAAAGGTAAGAAAATGAATATTCATATACCAGTTACCAACATGTTGCAGTTAATCTGGACTGACTTTGTATCTTATCATAAACTTGAGTTTCTCAGTAAGTTTATTTACTAAAAGAGGCAAAACCTAGCTTTCCTATTATGTTAAAAGATTTGTTCAGTTGTCCTAGGGTCTGCTGACTTGTAACTGGTAACCTTGAAAAAATACATATATTCATTTAGAATGTTAGTGCATTTACTGTAAAATATCGAATTTGTTTCTTTAGAGTTGTAATTTATGATTGCTATAGGAAGTGGATTTTATTCACCAACCTTGTGATAATTAACCCGTGACCATGACCTTATTGATCAAATTATAATGAACTCAACCACTATAAAAGGTTCTCTTAGAATCAGGAATGTGCCTAAGGGCTTTTCTTGTTGGAAACATCTTACGAGTGAAGAAAGGAAGACTGTCTGCTTGGTTAATTTTCAGACACACGCAGAATGTTGATTTTTCCATAAGGCCATGATATGTCCCACCCCTGGGCCTGGGGGTGTTTGGTTTCCTCCCCCTCTTCTGGCTGGTTCTTGCATGTCTCCAAGCTTACGGGCTCCAGTTCCTCTAGGAAGTCATCCTAGACCTCCACTCAGGAGGCCCAGGGCCCTGCCTCTGCCTCCCCACAGTACCCTGCGTTCCCTCTGTCTTTTTCTTTATCAGAGCAGACTGAGATGGGCTGCTGACTTGAATACATTTCCCACCTCACTTTGAGACCCCAGCAGACCATGACGGTGTCCTTGTCCTCATCTCTGTATTCTGTGCACTGCATCCCACGGCCAAAATATTTATTGAACTGCAGTGGGAGTGGAACTGAGACTTCCTGGGACAGTGATCTTTCCATCCCTGCCCCAAGCTGTCTCTTGTGTTTACAGCCCTCGGGGGAGAAGTGTGTGTGTGTGTGTGTGTGTGTCTGTGTGTGTGTGTGTGTGTGTGTGAGACAGACAGACAAATAGAGAGAGCTGGGGAGGGAGAGAGTACAGAGATGAGTGGAACCCAGCTCTGGATGCTCTAATAAGACAGGTGAGCTGGACTGGGTGCCAAGGGACCCCCAGTGCCTGGGGTGATAGGCTGATCTCGCTACTCCCTTGAGGGCAGGCAGGTGTCAACCCACCGCCAACCCCCATTTATCGAGTACCTTCTGTGTCACTAGGTGACTTACAAGTATGCATGTTACCTCTAAAGCTTTCCCCTCTGCTAATTAGAGGGCTAGGGTAACAGGTGGAGCCTGAAATGAAATCCACCAGCCGACTCCAACTCCATTCAAGCCATTCATTTCCGCCTCCTCTCCCATCCAACCTACTCCCAGCGAATAATATGCCCTTCCTCTCCCTGCCCCAGTCTGTCTTTTTGTAGAGCTGCTAATGAGCAGGAAGAGGCCAGAGGAGGCTCTTGAGGAGGACTGGAAGAGGAGGAGGAGGAAGGGGCGGGGTGGGACAGGCAGCTAAGGGCTTGGGTACTCTACAAACAGGGTCATTTATCTTGCGTGTCCCGGAGTGGGTGTCCCAATTACTAAAGGTATTTTAGGTTCAAAGATCTGTCAAGATGCCTTTTTCTAAAGGACCTGCCGTATGCCCTATATCTGTCTTGTTTCTCAGCAGGAGATAATGATGTATGGTGCATAAATCTGTGCAGAGTGCCAATGAATGCCTGGCCTGCTTCTTTGAAGTGATGTGAGGACTGATTGTTCAGGCTGGGTTCTGCTAGGAAGTCAGAGGCAGGTCTGCTCCTTTGGTCACACAAACTCCAATCAGCTGAGAGAGACGGGGCTGGAGAAATGCTACTTTTTCAGGGTGACTGGTCTGCAGAGCCAACATGCCCAGTCAATCGCGGGGAAGCCACACGGCTTTAGTTATGGTCATGGGGACAGACCCCATTAATCAGGAGCCTAAGCAGCTGGCTCTGTGATATGATGGTGAGGGTGGCCATATAATTTATTGTGCAATCTAGGATACTTTTGAGCCTGAAAACGGAGGGCTATTAATAATTATGTCGGGAGAACAGGTGTAAATTGGGATTGTCCCAGGCAAACCAGGGCATGTGGTTACCCTAAGGTAATATCTTAACTTTATCAATTAATTCTTAGAAGCCCATGGAATAGACTTGCTCCACATGTCATTCTTCCAGGGAAAGCAGGTGTCAGTTGACGTCACCCTCCCACGTGTCTCCACTCTGTGTGTTGAACACACATACAGTATTTTGCAGGCTGATGCTTTGAAAGAACAAAGTTGTCGGTGCTAAGAAGGCCTGCATTTGCATTCCCGCTTTTCTCCCTCCTGGCTGGCCTTGCAGGGTAACCAACCATCCTGATTTACCCTGAACTGTCCCACTTCTAGCACCGAAAATCCCATGACCCAGGAAGCCCTTTAGTCCCAGGCAAACTGGGACAGTTGGCTACCCTATTTGGCAACCTCACTGAGTCTGGTGTGGGCGTGGAGAGCTCTAAGCAGTCCAGGTTGGGTGCCAGTCACGTGAGGGTCATTCAGATAGAGCAGTGACGACCTGCTGGCACTGGAAGGCTTAGAGCAAAGGGGATCCAGTGGCAAGTGGAGAGCGGCCTCCAGGAGGGACTGTGAAAGAAGAGATGGCCCAGGGGTTTTACTGGTCAAGTGAGCCATTGGTGGTGCAATGGGCAAACAGACAGGATCAAAGCAAAGAGGAGAGTGACCCCAACAATGGCCAAGAAGGAGGGTTGGAGCAGCAGCTGGAGCGGAGGGCAGGGAGAGGCACAGACAGCGCATAAATTAGATGTGAGAACCCCCCTCCCCTCACCGAGGTCACCCGTGAGACACAAGGATGAGCACTGAGTTTCTGTCACTTGAAAAGGGGTCCAATAAGCAAGTGGACTAGGGACCAGTGGCTGCCATGCAGCGGGGCTCGGGACCAAAGTGAAGCGCCTGGCAGAGGGGCTGCTCAGTAAGACTGAATTTGCTTTCTTCTCCATCTTGTCCTGCCCAATATGCTGTCTTTTACATTTTCCTTTGCAGAGATGCTGTTTTTCCCCAAAGAACATATTTAGAGGTGCGATGAAGAAGGAAAGAATGCAAGCATCAAAGCAGCAGCAGCACCACCAGAACCCACGCTGGTGCCGGATGGGTGAAGCCAGGAAAAACACACTTACTTCTTCGTTTCTCTCTCGCGTGTATCTGGCTGGCTATCTATCTGTCTATCCATCCAACCATCTTCTCTTGTGTCACTGTATTGCCTAGGGCAAGTAACCTTGCCTCTCTGAGAATCTATAAAATGTGAGGGTTCATCTAGTTAATTTCTGATATTCCATTTGACTCAGAATTTCTGATTCCCAAATTGCATGCTTTCTGAAGGAATTCTCTTTGTATCTTCCCTGTGAATTTCAGAAGCATCCTCAATGGGACATGAATTAAGGGTGAAGGTAAAACTCTGGCCCAGGGGGGCATCGGCGGGACGGCTCCATCCTCATGGGGGGGGTACACCCCCTAAACTGGTCTTGCTCAGGGAACATCAGCAGGAGGCTGCCTTCTGCAGGAGCACCCCCAGGACTGCTGCATCCTAGAAAGCCCCAGCCAGCCCAGGTGGGCATCGGTGGAGCCGGCCAGGCCCACAGGAGCAGCGGCAAGACTGCTGCCGTCCAGGGGAGTGCGCTCAGGGCTGCTCTGCCTCTAAGCCCACTGAAGCCAGACCAGACACACTGGGTGTGGGGAATTTGGTGTCCTGGCTTTGTTCTCCTTTGAGGCAGGAGAGTCCTCTCCTCTCCTTTTTGATCATTCCAGGGCTGACTTCCCAAGGGCAGTGTTATTTATAGTGAGGACAAGGTAAGCTGGCCACTTGGGCCTGATGGACAAGGGGCTCCCCGGTCCAAAGGCCTTTCTATGGGTCGAGAGAGCACGTTTCAGGGTTCAGGAGCTTCCTGGTGGAAAGGGACAACTTCTTCCCAGACCCTGACTCAGTTATGGCCTCTTGTTGCATCCCTTTTTGACATCAAAGGTGAGAATAAAAAAGAAGAGGAAAGAGAGCTACAGGATTACAGACAAAGAAGAGATTTGGTGAATCACACGTCATGGAAACTCTGGGTCTTAGTTTTTGCACCTGCAAAATGAGGAGGCTCCAATACATCACTCGTTCTCAACACTTTTATTTTCTTTTTTGTTAGAAACTCCTCTGAAAAGTCATTGAAAACTGGGGACACTCACCCCAGAGTGGTACATACCTGTGTGTGTGTGTGTGTTTGCGCGCACGCGCATATGGGGATAGCTTTTTTCATATGATTTTGAGAAATTCATGAACGCTTGGAATCTGTCCATGGATCTTATGTTTAAAACCCCAACATTAGGTGATGTATCCCTCCCTTCCAAA
Source organism: Camelus dromedarius (assembly GCF_036321535.1). Taxonomy (NCBI): domain Eukaryota; kingdom Metazoa; phylum Chordata; class Mammalia; order Artiodactyla; family Camelidae; genus Camelus; species Camelus dromedarius. The sequence continues at coordinate 16,473,431 of NC_087437.1, read as the reverse complement.
GTTCAGCTTCTCTGATTCTCCTATAGGGAAAGGGTGGGAGGCATGGTGGAAAGGAGGGCTGGTGGTTGGTGGGGTGACATGACCCACATCACGATGGAAACCGGTCTCAGTGGCCAGAACCCCAAGTGCTTGGCCCTGGCAGTCACGCCACCTCCAAATGAGTTACTGGAATGTAAGAATGTAGATTGATGAGAGCAATAAAACATTTTCAGATTCTCTGGGCAGGGGGACGGCAGGTGTGCAGAGCAGGCAGCCTTCTCTGCCAGTTTTGGAGGAAGAACGCCCCAGAGACCAGGCATGCACCAGTGTTGGTGCAGCTGAACCAGTGGGGGGGAGACTGCCTGCCTCTCATCAAAACTATCTACTGCCTGCATCTGGGGCCCTCAAGGTTCCTGCATGGTGCGCACCTAGCAGCTGACACTTTGGGGCTCCAAGGGACCTTGCGTGGGCAAAGCTATGGGGACGGGAGTAGGAGGACACCTAGGACACCCACAGGGCTGTCATCGTCAGGGTCGTGGTCATTTAGGGCATGGAGGGCTTGGCGGCTGAGATGAGTGGTAGCAGTGAGGTGGACCCCTGGGAAGCAGAAAGTTTCCCAGAGGCACATCCTCAGGGGTGTAGCACGTCATACCCCTGGGATGTCCATCTTGCCCCAAAGGTCAGAGAAGGATGGATCAGGTTAGAATGCAGCCTCTGCTTCCCAACCTCCCAGATTGTTGTCAGCCAGGCTGGGAAAACCTCACAAGGCTGTACCCCTAGATGGGTTTCCTCAGGTGAGACTCTGGCCTCCTTCCTTCCTTCCCTTCTTTCTTTCTCTTTTCTTCTTTTCTTTCTCTTTTCTTCCTTCCTTCCTTCCTTCCTTCCTTCCTTCCTTCCTTCCTTCCTTCCTTCCTTCCTTCCTTCCTTCCTTCCTTTCTTTTTCTTTCTTTCTTTCTTTCTCTCTTTCTTTCTTTCTTTCTTTCTTTCTTTCTTTCTTTCTTTCTTTCTTTCTTTCTCTCTCTCTCTTTCTTTCTCTCTTTTCTTTCTTTCTTTCTTTCTCTCTCTTTCTTTCTCTCTTTCTTGCTTTCTTGATTTCTTGCTTTCTTTCTCGCTTTCTCTCTTTCTCTCTTCCTGCCTTCCTTCGTCCAGAAATGGAGAGAAAGGGTGTGTTCCACCGCCTTTCCAGGCACTGACTCCTCTCCCAGGACACTGGTGTGGTGCTCTGCCAAAGAGCTCTGCCTGGCCCACCAAGAGGCACCTGAGGAGCCAGGACCAGGGGTGACCAGAGTGAGGGGTAGGGGAGGAGGTCAGGTAAAGCTGATGCTGGGCCAGAGACCAGTGCGGAAAGCAGGGGTCAATGTCAAGGTATCAAGGTCAGACTCAGACTTGGGGGCCTGAAGACAGACATCAAGCCAGCCTACAGCAGAAACCCCTGACTCTGCTTCCACGGCAGGACAAGGGCTGCGTGAGCCACTTAACGTCTCTGAGCCGCAGCTTCCTCATACTCAACCTGGGACTAGTAACTTCTACCTGGCAAAGTGCTTGTCAGAGTGGACAATGAATGTACAGATGGTTCCCCACTTACAATGGTTCCACTTATGGTTTTTTGACTTTATGATGGTGGTACAGCGACATGCATTCAAAATTGTCCTTCAGATTTTGAATTTTGCTCTTTTCCTGGGCTGGTGACATGCATACAATACTCTCTGATGCTGGGTAGTGGCAGCTGTGGCTCCCAGGTGGCCACATGATCATGAAGGCAAACCATCGATACACTTACAACCATTGTTTTTCACTTTCAGTACAGTATTCAGCCAATTACAGGAGATATTCAACACTTTACTATACAGTAGGTTTTACGTTAGAGGACTTAGCACAGCTGTACGCTAAGGTACATGTTCTAAGCACGTTTAGAAGTTAAGCTATCTAATGTATCCAGTGCACTTTTCACTTACAATATTTTCAACTTACAATGGGTTTATCAGGATATAACTCCGCTGTTTGTTGAGGAAGATCTGTAAGTCATTTAACACATTCGTGGCACAAAGAAGCAGTGTAATTCACAGTAGGTCATTATAATCACATTTTGGCTACCAAGCAAGGTCCTTGGACAGGTGGGGTGGGTGGTTATGAAAATGAGTAAGATGAACCCTCAGTTCTCATTTTGCTCATAACTTCACAATTATCATGTAAGTCAGACTGTGATGAGTGCTGTCACAAATGAAACCACTGCTGCTGAATTTCTCCTGTGACCCCATAATTGCTCACTTGTGATCACCTCTCAAGTGATCAACTCCCTGCCCCCACTCCAGACAAAGCTATTACAGAATCAGGCTTCCAATGACGGTCTCCTAACTTGGATTACAAATGTGGGTTAGAATTTCTCAGGGTCACTGCCAACTGTCTCTCAGGTAACTGGCACTGAAGGCCATGCACAATGGCATTCTCTAAGGATGGCTTTCAAACTTTAAGGTTATGCTCGAGGGAGGACCCTTTTCTGCCATGGGCCATTGAACCACAATGGGAAAAAAACTGAGGACCACAGAACTAAAGAGAAATCAGACTTTTTTTCCCCCCCAGAGAAATACAAAGCTCTTACTTATTCGCTTTCCTAATTAGAGCAGCTCCCTAAGTAAGTTCAACAAATGGGAAAACAACACCCCTTTGTTTATATATAACCACTTATTAATGGAAATAGATAAGGCAGGGGAAGGTAGGGAGACACTGAGCTGGGGTGGTGGGGGCAGAGATGGAAAAGTAAAGACTGATGGGGAAGCACAAGGACTGGGAGATACAGAGAGAGACCCAGACTAGAAGCAAAGATAAGTCAGGGCCCCGAGAAAGGAGGACAGGAGTGAGTGAGTGTGTGTGTGTGTGTGTGTGTGTGTGTGTGTGTGTGTGAGATGTGCAGGAATGAGAGCAAGGTGGGTATTCTAAGCCATATCCTCTAAACCAGGGTCGGAAAAATTTTTCTGTAAAGAGCCAGATAGTAAATATTTTAGGCTTTGTGGGCCATATGGCTTTTGTCGCTGCTGCTCAACTCTGCTGTTGTAGGGCAAAAGTGGCCATGGACAACATGTGAAAGAATAGGCATACTGTGTTCCAATAAAACTTTATTTACAACAGCATGTGGCGGGCCAGATTTGACCCAGTGGCCAGTCTGTGACCCCTGTTCTAAACAGTCAATAAACAGTGATCTCTCTTCTGGACTTTCAAGGTGTAGTACCTCTAAATAGCTCTGTTAAGTCCTACAAGGACCAAGGCTGCCAGGCCACCCTCTCCTCCAGACTACAAAAGCTGGACCACTTTTCTCAGAAAGATGGAGGCACCAGGAAGGGTTGCTTCATCTTGGGTAGGCGGTGGGGTGAGGTGGGTGGTGAATGCAGGCAGGCCAGCCAGACCCAGCCAGCCAGCAAGGGGCAGGGTGGCAGCCCCCGCCCCAGAGCTCGCCTGGGCTTCCTTGGGAACACCTCCCTTCCAGGTGCAAGGCCCCCCTCCAGCCCCCAGCCCTGTCTTTCGTCCCAGCCCATAATGATTCTGACCTCTGGCATTTCAAGAGTCTGCTGTTCCAAAAATGTGGTACTCTAATCCATCTGTTGTTGAAATTCTGGAAAGAGAAATAAATAATTTGAGGCACATGGTGGATTCATCAAGGAAAGCCCTGGGAGAGAAGCAGCAGAAAGACGGCAGAAGTGGAGAAGGGAAGAAGGCTCTCGGGGAGTTATTTATCTCTCTGCTCCTCTTCCTGAGAGGACAGCAGGGGCGGGGCCGTGGGTAGCTGCTCCTGGAGCCTCTGAGACACCAGATGTGGGCTGACCTCATGGCGGTTTCCAGCTCTGGCTGTCTAGGCTGCTTAGGTTTCCCGACATGTAGATTTATATAATGCTGTGCCCCTGCAGAGTTCAAGGCATTCGGTGTGATATATTGGAAAAACGCTGCCTTAATTGTTGGGGGATCTGGGACATCAGTCTGGTTCTGCTGGGTAACAGAGGTTGGGCTAGACCAGAGTTTCTAATTGTGCTCTGAGAATCCTGGGAGGAGTGTCCTGTGTCCGGCGAGCTTGGGAACAGCGGTGCTGAACTGCTTTTAAGCAACTAAGCTAAACAAGTTCTCTGACTGCAGAGTCTCGCACATCCCTTAACGTGTGGATGCGCTTTGCGATGACCGGGGGCCACGACCACAGCGTGTCTGTGATTGTTGCCCATCCAGTCCTCCACACACTTTTCTCCTTCCCAGGTTTCAGGAGCACAACCAGTCCCAGTTCCTCTCCTCTCAGACAACATTTCACATCTTTTCCTCTGCTCAGCCTGTATCTGTGCGAGTGACTAAGGGTCTGAACCTGGTTCTCCATTCTTTCCCACGTGCACTCTGTGTGCACATCATTCTCAGGCTTGACCCAGAACACCCACGCAGGTTAGTTTACATCTCTAGCCTTGACTTCTTGCTGGGACTTAGATTTCCGGAGGACTTTTCCCTGCAGACATCCCTCTATCCTTTCAACAAAGAAATGTCCAAACCCGACTCATCCTCTGCCCCTCGTCCTCTGCATCCTCCCCTGGGACTCAGTCTCAGGCTCTGGCTGCGTCATACCACACGCCTGCCCATCATTGGAGGAGCCCCTTATTTGTAGAATTTCTGGCGAACGACTGCTACATGCATCCTTGTTACAATCTCCCTTGAAACATTTTTTCAAGAATATACCATGTCTTCCTTTTGCCTATAGAACCGAGTGCAAACTTTATGCTTGGTTTCTCTTGGTCCAGGACTCACATCACCTAGACCTCTCCGTCCTACAGATTGAGATAAGACCCACTTAGGACTTCAAATCCCTCTCCCCTGAGTAGTTCGTATAGGGGGTGCCCCTTCTCCCCGACTGGTTAGCACCGTCACACAGCTGGGCATATCCACTGTCACCCATAAGGACCCCTGCCCCTAACTACCTAACTAGGGTATAAACTTGGGGAAAGGGCACTGTATATTTCACAGATCTTTCATGTCCCTTGGAGTCTAGCAGGGGCAGGAAACTCTTGGGCATCCAGTATATATTTTGAGGTTGACTGATAATTTTTGGGTGGCTAATTATGCTTAAATAGTAGCAAGAGCTGCAAAACTGACAGCAGACATCAGTGACAGCATTTTGGGCTCAAGAAATCAATTGCTGGGCAAAGTTACTGCTCTGTCCTTCCAGGAAGGACACTGTATCAGGGTTCTCCAGAGAAACAGTCTGTCTGTCTGTCTATCTATCTATCTATCTATCTATCTATCTATCTAGGGAGAGAGAGATTTATTTTAAGGAATTGGCTTATGTGGTTGTGGGAGTTAGCAAGTCTGAAATCTGTAGGACAGGCCAGCAGTTTAGAAATTCAGGGAAGAGCCGATGATGCAGTCTTGAGTTTGAGTTTTGCAGGGCAGCAGGCTGGAAACTCAGGAGGGTTCCAATGTTGCTGTCTTGAGGAAAAAAAAACAACTCCTTCTTTTTTAGGAAACTTCAGTCTTTGCTTTTAAGGCCTTCAACTGATCGGGTGAGACCCACCCATAACTACGGAGGATAATTTGCTTTATTCACAGTCTACTGATTTAAATATAAATCACATCTTAAAAATGTTTTCACAGCAGCACTTAGACTGGTGTTTGACCAAACATCTGGAACCATAGCCTAGCCAAGGTGACACATAGAGTTAACCAATGCAAGTACTTTTGGCAGTCTGCAGGCTCCTTGAAGGCACGTTGTCTGGCTTCCTTTTGGTCTGGACAGGACTTCAGAACACCTGATCAGAGGGAGTGGACTGAAGCCCAAGCCTGCTGCTTGTCATCCTGAGGAGCAGGGCACTGGCCTGGACTGTACCCCTGATGAATGATGTGCCCCAATTTCTTTGTCTGTAAAAGATGACGACTAAGTTTCCTTTAGCTCCGACATTCTACCCTGAGTATCAAGTAGGGTCAGCATCTATAAAATGGGAGTAGTAATACCGAACATGTAGCAAAAGTTGATCATGAACTGGGCACTGTTGCATGACTTCATGGGAAATAACCAATTGAATCCTCCCAACAATCCAGTTCGATAGCAGCTGTTCTGTTTCCATTTTACAGATGAAGAAACTGAGGCATAGAGAGATTAAATAACTTTGGCCCAATTCACACATCTAGACAGTGGCAGAGCCAGACTTTGAACCCATGCAGTCTGGATCCAGAGTGTGAGCTCCAACCATCACAGCATGCTGTCTCTCAGACGACCTCACAGGGCGATGTGCAGAATGATGGATTTGCAAATGGATTTGCAAACATTCTGTGCATACTGAAGACATATATGGCCCTAAGGTATCATGACTGTTAAAGGTTTGTCCCTTGGGTGCTTCCATGAGCAACCCCTGGGGGATGGATTCTCCTAACTGAATCCTAACTGAGCTCCATCTGGCAGCCCCTTGCACACTGTCAGCTACACAACAAACTCAGCTGATGTGCAGTAAACACTGGGGCAGTGGGCTGAATCACAGGTGTGCAAACAAACCACTGCTGGATGCGACCTCAGTCTTCAGTCCAGTCCCTGGTGGGTGTGGATGGAAGGAGGCAGCCCTATGCCCCTCTTATCTTTGGGCAAAGAATCAGAAGAACAACTCTCATCAGTTCATATTTACCTGTTTATACCCCTTTGTCAATTTCTTGAAAAATACAGCACTCCCTGCGGTTTCTTTCTTCCACGCACAAACAGCCCGTCTCCCTGATGACAGGTGGCCCCAGGTGCATTTGAGCTGTTGGGCTTGAGAATACAAGGCCATCCAGTCGCCCCCCACACCAAGAGAGGAGATGAGAGAGCTACTATCCTTGAGAAGGCCGCCCACAATGGCTCTTACACTTCCGAGTCCGCCAGGAGGAGCCCATCCCTGGACTGGCAGACCCTCAGCTTCAGACCTTCTTCTGGCCAAATGGATGTTTTGGTCCAAGGATCTGAGGAAGCCAAGGGGAGGTCAGAGGACTTTGAAGTCTTTTGTTTAATGATTCCCTGTGCTTTGGTTTTTTGTCTGCTTTTCACTATCATTTGTATCCACCAACTCGATGCCCTTCCAGGCCTGCAGCCCAGCCCCAAGGGCACTCTCTAGGGAAAGGGGAAGGGCTCGCAGACTTGGGCTATTGCTGTGACTTTCCAGCCCCATCAGTGTCTTCACCATCTCTGCATCTTCCCCACCTCTGTAGGCTGATTCAGTTGGGTGGGGAGCAGTACATCCAGGATACAACGTTGCTTGTGGCCAGGGTAGACATCTGGTTCCCAGGTGCGTGGGCCCAAGCTTCCAGAAGGCAGTGTTCACATCACAGCTTTTGTTTCCTCATCGCTCACTCCTTGCTTCTAGCAGACAATGGCTCTAGAAGCCTACCTGTGCTCCGACTGACATTTTCTGCTGTTTTCTTCATTTCTCATTTCCCTTGGCACCTTTGAGTACTCGCTCAGTGCCAGACATTGCTAGTCATCTGCTCAGCATCTGTGCTCATCTTCTTCCCCTTACTGACACATCCCCGATTAGTGCAGGACGGCGATGTGTCTAATTAGATGTATCCCTTCAAGTAAAGGTGGCCATGGGACCCAGTTCTAGTTGACGGGATGTAAGCAGAGTCCGCTGACTGAGACTTTCAGGAAAGCTATTGTATTCTGACCAATGGGGCCAACAGTTGACCTTTCCCTGTTGCCCCTCCCGGTCTTTCTGCCTGGAATACAGAGATTGCACTGCTTCCTATGGCTGTGAGGATGCAAATCATAAGGTAAGACCAGAAAAGCCAGAGGCCTGAAGGAGTCGGAGTCCTTGAACACTTCCTTGAGCTGTCATGGCAGCATTGGCTTGTCCCCTTTTGGACTCCTTGTTTCCTGAGAGGAGGGTTCCCATCACGTGCAGCCAAATGTAATCCAAACTGATAAACCTCTTAAAGAAGGAGAGTTTAAGACAAATTCTCATCTTTCTTGATCACAGTGATGGATTCCTTGCCTGTCTGTCCTTGGTTGGCTCCTCTTCTTCCCACCACCACTGACCAAGCTAAGTCAACACCTCCCTGAAGCCGCTGCAGGCAGGCTGCCCGTATTACCATAGGCACTTTTCTGGGCTTATCTGTCTTGCTCTAATCTGGGAAGAGATTTGTGGTGGTTCATATATGTTGGGGATAACAACATTCTGGGAAGAGAAGTAGCATCTCAGTCCCATGAATGCCAGGAACCTCTACACAGCTTGTGTGTGGCTACCTTACTTTACCCAGGCATGGACACGCAAACCAATAGTCTTTTTTTTTATTAGCTAAACTTTGAATTTTGAAGACACCTGTTCCATGTCACTCTCCAATGGTTGGCATCCTGGATTTGGTCATAAATCTCTGAATATCCTAGGACAGAAATGCAAATATCTGTTTTTGTTTGTTTGTTTGTTTTAGTTTTTGTTTTTAACACACCATTCTGCATTCTACCTCCTGCCAGAAATCATGACTTGATCACATTATTCTTTTATTTGTTGGTTCATTTTGAGCCCAAAGCATTTCAGAATCTTGTTAGAAACCTTGTTCAAGGAAGGCATTCTGTATCTCTGAGTTGGCTTGCAAAATGAGCACTTGGGCGCGATTTTCTGTGCTTCTTCTAAAGTATCTCAGGGCTTCGTTACGTCTGGAACGCGAGGATGCTAAGCTTTTGGGGCTCCCACGTTACATCTCTTGGGATAAGAGCGAGGCAAAGTTGCTCGGGCACACCAAAGGAAATGAGGGGATAATGGTATTCTCTTTTCCAACTGCCCCCTTTAATCTTTTGATCTAATCCTCTAAACCCCCAAATGAAAGCATCTGTGTCCACCGTCCTGAGCCGAAGTAGGGAGATGAGGGGGATGGAGCGGAGGGGAGGCTCACCAGAGACAGAGCCTTCTGAAGATCGGCAAAAGGGAAGTGTGACAGCCAACTCCTTGGAAGGGGACAGCAGAACTGTAATTAAATTTTCTGATCTTGTTAGCCAATTTCTTCACTCACTGCCCCTGAACCAGCGAACGGGGAGGGAGGAAGGACACTGTTGCCTCAGTGGCGGCGGGGAGGGAAATGAGCTTTTCACGGATTATTGGGTTAGTTCCACTTCTCCCACTTTTTAATTTATTTGTCTGCATGTTCTCCAGAGCTGAAAAGGCTCCAAGTCCTTTTCCATTTTCTTTTAATTAGATCTGATTTTGGAGTCTGAAACCTTGGGAGGCACTCAGGTTACAATAGCGAGATGACAACAGAAGGCCCTTTTCCCCCTGCTAGAAATCTTTTTTTTCCTTCAGAATTTACGATTCCTAGTGTTGAGTTTCTCTTTTCTTTGCATTCCTTTCTTTCTTCTGTCTTTAACAGTTGTAGCACTGTTTGCATTGTTTATCACCTTATCCCATTTTGCCATCTTATGGTTGAAAATCGTGGACATTCCTCACGGATTTCAAAAGAAGAGTAAGCGTTTGTTTCCACAGCCCTTTCCCTCCTATTCCTTTTTTGGATAATGGGACCCAGACCAGGAGAGTTGGCTGTGGTCCCCTCGGTGTTTAGGGGGAGTAACACGGACTTTACCTCTTCCCTTCTTTGAAGCACAAAGACAGAAAGACAGAAACTGGCCGGAAAAAGAGAGCCGAATGAGGTCATGGTGGATAGCTTGGCTGAGCACTTAAAACCACTCTCGACTACATCTTGGGGTTAAGAGCACCTAAGGCCCCAGGTGAGAAAGCTAAACATAGAATACTTGATGGCTTGTGATGTAACATGAACCCATTACTCTGCTGCAGCCCGGGGGCACCGGACGGCAGAGGATGTTCTTTCTTGGGGATGATGCCAAGACGGAACATCTGCCTGCTGTCGGCAGAGGCTTTCCTGGGCCCTCCGCCGTGGAGAGCTCTTGTTTTGTAGTTCACCCAGGCAAGAGGCACTCTCTGGAGTTCTGCTTGGTGGCTCAGAATTTGTGCTGCTTCAGGGCATTTTGGGGGGATGGTCTGAACTAACATCGAGGCTACAGAATATAAGCAAAGAGCATGTTTGGGAAGTTGGGTTTGGGCCCTTCAAATCGATGTGTAGCCACCCTCCTGGGTATTGGAAACTGAGGCTCCGAAGAGGCCTGTGTGACAGCTCACTGGGAGTGAAAAGACATGTGTATTCAGCAATTCTGGTTCAAAGAAAAGGATTCCAATATGAGCCCACATTGAAAGCCACAAAAGCGGAAACCGAATTTGGGTTTTGTTTTGAAGTCAAGTCTCTCCATACATGGAACGATCCAAAGGAGTCTGCTCCAGGATCAGCAGAGCAGGGGTCGAAACTGCCTTATTTTACAGACAGTTCACCAGCTCCTGAGATCTCCAGAGAGCCCAGCTGGTATTCTTTGTGGACTGTCATGAAAATGGCAAGGTGTCACATGTGAGGACAGCACGCAGTTGAGCTCTGAACCCAACAGCAGTGTTCAGCCTGGCCTGGGTGGAAGGAAGAGCTGTTCCTGGACATCTGGTGAGACTGCCATTGGCCTGTGGAAGACAGAGCATTTGACTTGGACCTTGAGAGATGACCAAAGTTGACACTTGAGGATGTGGGGAAGGAGGAAGGGCATTTTTAGCAGAAGGAACTCTGTAAGTAGTGGCATGGAAGGAGAGAAATATGATAGATATGTGAGGAATAGAAAGAAAGTTGGCTTGGGAAACACAAGGGTCTGTGATGGGAAAGGTCTGGAAAGGTAGGTCGGAGCTGAATCACAGAAAGCCCCAAATGGGCATCTTGCAATTATAGATTATGGCATCTGCAGGAAGCGTGGGTGTGCCAGGCTGGAGAGCAGGGCAGGATGGGAACAGGCTTCAGGAAGAATAAACTCTCTGAGCCTCCGTTGCTTTGTGAAATGAGGGTGCTGGGCACGTTTTTCTCCCTTTTTGCTCAGCTTCCCCTCAGTGGCTGCAGAAAGAGAGAACAAACGGCTTACAAATTCTGGCCACCTTTGTTCTGGACAACTCCCTGTCTTCTCCCTTTCCTCAGAATGATGAGGGGTCAGGGAGGGGAGGGGAGACCATCAGAGAGGCAGAAAGAGAGGGAAAGAGGGAAGCAGGGAGGGAGGGAGAGAGGGAGAGATTGCAAAACTAAGGAGTTCTAGAATCCACAGATTCATAGACTCATAAAGGACAAAAATCCTTCAGAAATTCTCTGGACAACAGATCCTTAATCGCTATTATTTTTGTCACCACTTTTGTTGATAAAAGCGATGCTGCTTAAGTATTCTTACTGAAAGAAAGCAAAAGGGATCCTGGCATTTTGAAGACAACTTTTGGAGAGCTGTCAGAGTTAGAGAACAGTTGGGAAACAGATCTTCTGAATCTCCAATCCACAGAAACATCTGATGCAGTTTGGTTAAGATGCGTGTAAGTTAACACAGAGAGCACACGCGAGTGTCAAACTCCACACTCCCATCACCTCGCTACAGCTGCCACTGCAGATTCTCCTGGCTGCCTCGGCCCCAGCCTGCTCTCCATCTGCCCTCTCCTCCCCGATAGAGAGAAGATGACAGAAAAACCTCCTCATCTCCCCTCAAATCACAGAATCATAGCATTTTGAGGCTAAGAGGAAACTCTAGAAAGCCTTCCACTATTTTACAGATAACAAAATAGTCCTGTGAATTCAAACTGTGCTAGGAAAACAGGGACAGTGAGAGACATTTACGTAAGTTACGTAACCAACGTGGGAGGCAAGAATAACGTCTAGATGTTAATGATGGATAAATCTTCCCCAAAGTGTTTTCCGTGAGATGCTGACCCTAACCTCCCGCAACCTCTGTGGGTACCAATGGGCTTTAGGACTCAGAAACTGAGTGGATCTGAGATTCTGGAATGAGGTGATGTGAGAAAAGTACTGGAGGGGGCTGACACTTGCTCTCTCAAATGTGTCCAGTTCCATGTGGACTAAGATGAGGGCGTTGAACTTGAAGGACACCTCCCCTCCCTTCCCAGAGCCTTTCCTCAGAACGCTGAACACCTCAGACGGCCTCATTGGCCTCCACCCACATTGCTCTGCCCGCCCTCAGACTTGGCTGCCCCTTGTGGACAAAGACCAGGGAGGGAATGGCAGGAATCTCCTGCCTGATCAGACCTGGAGATGGAGAGATGGCTGAACAGAGCCCCAGGGCTTCTTGCCCTCTGCTGCAGTCGGTCACAACCCCAGCCCAAAAGCAGTACAAAAAAACTCCTGGAAATCAGTGTGTGTCGGTATTGCCTACTGTGGATATCAATCATTTACTGTGGGGATTAAGTTGAACGAAAGCATGAGTGAAAACAACAATGATTTTTGAACAAATATTAAACATGTAGCTTCTGATTTCAGATTGATATGTTACAATAGCAGGGCTCAAACATCACAGAGCTAATAAAGACATTTCGGGGCTTTCATTAGAGCAGATATTAGAATGAAAGTACGTACAGCTTCAACACATTTTATACAGTGAAATATAGTATGAACAGTTCTTTCATTAGGGATGGGGAAATCAAATTTTAAAACCAATGTCTACTTAGAAGTTTTTCTACTGATCATCAATTCAGCACTCATTTCCAATATTAATAACTCAGCTAAGCACCTGGCAGGAGGCTTTGCTCTGCTGAGTTAATAAATTTTTTTCTGTGAACCTTCATTTGATTGATTACATCATAGTAGGTGTGACCATATGAGAAGTTGTTCTGGAAATACAATTCTCTGAAGCAGCAGTTAAAGAGCAAAGAATTAAGGAGAATGAATAAGTTCTATTTAAAATTATTTATGACAATTCTAAGAAAAATGAAGTTAAAGTAGATATAGGGGAAGCATCGGCAGAGTTTAATAAAAAAAATTAAAGATTTTTTTTTATGTGTGTATTACCCATTTGGGGGGAAATATTTTGACCTTAAATAATCCAATAGAATATTCTTATCTAGCCGGGAAAGTAATTAAAATGAATAAATATAAGCAGGAAAGTTAAAGGTAAGACAGATCAGCTTCTTTGTTCTCCACTCAAACTTCAAAGTTTAAGAGTCAGATGCTGAAAATGACTCCAGGTTCACAAATGCCAGAGGGAGGGAGGTGGTGCTGAGCTGAGGGTGTCCCCTGGAGGATGCTTGTATTTGTTCCTAGGAGGCCAGTGAAAGCAATGGACTCTTAGAATGTCCTTGTTGGGCAGAAACTTAGCATTACCCACCCTCCCCCAGTTCTCCCCATCTTATACTATAAATAGACCAGCTATGTAATTTACAAAGCTCCCAGAATGAAAATGCAGGCAGGACTCCTTATTCAAAAATTATTAATGGTTTCAAGAAGGGAACACAGAGCATTGAACCAAGTCTTCTGAACACAGGGCCCTGTTCAACTGCCCGTGAAGCCAGCCCTGACTATAAATAGGGAAGCAGGGACCTCAGTGACTCAAAGGTGTCCTCCACTAGACCTCTCTACTCTTCACACTGGTACCACCAGCCCCTGGGCACCAAAAAGGGTGGGCAGAGGGGAAAGGAGGGAAAAGCACATGCAGAAATCACGTCATGCCCTGTTTTGTCCTTCCTTCTCAGTTATCCCTTAGTCAGCTACACATGCAGGGGTCTCCTATGACCCCAGGATCCTCTATTTATTCATGTGATCTCAAACATTGAATGAATGCAGTGCCGAACACTGTGCTGGAGACTGGAAACGCAGAGATGAACAAGACAAGGTATTCGTCCTTGAGAAGATGAGAGAACTTGACTTTTATCTGAGAAATGGCAGAGTTGCAAGACTTTATGCACTAAAATAGGGGAATGTGAGTTGTCATTTTTAATACAGAATAAAATATCAGCTCAGTTGACATCAGTTTATCATTTTTCCAGGAGGAAGACCACAGGAAAAGGCACAAATCCTTTAGTAAGAGAGCTGTCTTTATTTCTCAGTGGTTTTTGGTGGGCAGGGAAAGGTGAATTGACCATAACAGGTCAAGACTCTAGGACTTGCAGGGGAAGGGGCCTCTGATGAGGAACGGGCTCAGCGACTTCCTAGAACTTGACTCCTAGCACTTGTGCAAGATGCCTTTTGTGAAATGCGAAACAATGGCCACCAAGTGGCCTCCTTGGGGTGACCTCCTCCCCGGGCAGCAGTCCTGGGGGCTGGGTAGGAGTGTGGGGAGGGTAGTTTTATGTAAATAGGCCTATATAGGGAAATGGCCCAGTCAACTTGACTTGATCATAAAGTGTATTATCAGACAAGCCCTAGAAGGGAAAACGGTCCATTTTGTATCTTTAACAAGTCCTCAGTTCCTTTTACCTCCTTTTCCTGAGGAAGGGGTGTATCTCCAAGTCCGCGAAGAATAAACCTCATGGTTTCTGGCTTCTGTTTTTTTTTTTTTTGCTTTGTATTTCATTGTGACAGACTTCCTCTTTCCCCTTCTGCGAATCTTAACTAGAATACAACAGATTTCTTTTGGGTATGGTTGAAAACATTCTGATTTTCATCTTTTCTGTAAATATTTTGAAGGGGGGCGGTAAAGACCATCTTTAAAGGCTGCTCTTAGAAATATTTTCTCTTAAACTATGTTTAAACATATTAAACTCAATAAATCGTCTAAGGACAAAGCTGTTGGTTTTTCTACATGAAGAAGGTCAAATAAACGGTCAAGTTGCAGGTTGGAATATAGCATACGGGTTTGGTTTGCTGCATGACCTGGATAAGTGGGGGTTCTGGTAACAAACGCACCACTCCATCCATAGTGCATTTCAACATGATATGCAGATTTGTTTTTCCCTGGCCTTAGGTGGAATTTTGAATAAATTCGTACTCCTTTTATTTTTTTTTTAGGTCACTCTCAGATGACCATGTGTCCTCTGACTAGTTTTAGTCTCCAGGAAGTTCTCATTTCCGTAACTAAAACATCCGATCCAGTGCCCTAATTATGTAATTCCACACTCTCATCAAGCTTAAACATCTTCCCCCAGGCTGCTCTGAGCTGGGGCGCCTGGAGTGGGGTTGGGGACCTCAACTGCTTCTTTTCTCTTTGCATTATTGGGTTGTTGCTATGATTATGTGGACTGGTTATCGATCACGATTCTGCACTCCTTCCCTCTGCCATGTGTGTTCCTTCAGGGCCTTAGAATGGACAGAGTGTCCTTTGCCCCCCTGTTGACCTTGGACTCGACAATGGAACTGTGGTAGCTATGACCTAAGCGGAGCTCGATAGGTGCCTGAGTGGTCTGGCTTGGTCTCTTGCACTCTTGTGGTTGAAGGTCATGCCTCAGTCATCCACCATCCCTGCAGCCAGAATGTAGGCAGATTAATGATAGCTTAGCACACCTTACCAAAGCCTTGGATGTCAGCCTTTGGATTGCGAGGATAACTGACATTAAATGTGTTTCTCTTCTCTCTTTGGGACCTCAGGATGAATTGAAATAAACATAATTCCATTTTTACATCCTGATGCATAATATGTAATGTCTACTGTGAAACTGAGAAGAAGTGTAGAGGCACACTGCACATGATTTATGTGCTGCACCCTGCCCCGTGCCGGGCACGTGGTGAGCACCCCATACACGGAAACCTACTATGGTTATGAGTACTGTTGGTTGACACTTTTTTCCTGCAGAAATGGAAGTAATCAAGGACTTTTTTGAAGCTACAGTTTGTGAGTAAAGAGGATGACGACGAGGGGTTTCCTAGCTTTGAAAACTATTCTGAGTACCTCAAATGCTGCTGATTGCATTTCTCACTGGGCATGAATCCAGAGCTGAGGACTGGAGAGATGGAAGGTGCGCACAGCCTACAAGTGGTCAATGCTACTACGGTGAGGGTTTTTGTGTTTTATCTGTGGGCTCTTTGTTTATTCCCAGAACATCCAGTACGTGCCTGAGTTGGATACCTTCCCTTTGCCCCTTCAAATCCACTCTCTGCCCTTTTCAGTTTTAGTCTTGATCCAGGGAGGCTGACCTGTATGGGCTGCATCAGCTGGGCTCCCTGTCACTGGGCTCTCAAAAGGTTCAGCCCCTGGAGATGATTCAAGGCAAGCAGAGAGGGTGTTTATTTCCCTGGCTTTCTCCCTACTGATCTGGAGTCTGCCTCATTCCTTTTCTAAAGACCACAGCTCCTGCCGGGCAGTTCTCATAGAGCTGCCCTCCCTCTGTTTCTATAACCACTGCCTCCCTTTGCCCCTGCAGTCTGGGGAGCGCTAAATGCTCCCTGCTTCTGCTGGTCCCAGGCTACCGCGTTGTCTCTTATGATTTCTCTGAACCAGCGCTTCTCAATCCTGGCTGCACATTAGAATCATCTCAGGATGTTTAAAAAAAACCACTTCCAGCCTGATGCCCAGGCTGTGCTCTGGACCGGTGCTGTACAATCTGTTTGTAATCTTAGATTTTCAAGTAGCTGCATTATTAAAAGTAAAAAGAAATAGATAAAATCAATTTCTATATTTCATTTCAACAAGAAATCATTCTATAGATTAATGAGATATTTTGCATTTTTTTTTCTACCTAGGCATCAAAATCTGGTGCACAGCTTACACTTAAAACACAGCTCAGTTTGGACTAGCCACATTGCAAATTCTCAGGAGCCACATGTGGCTACCTTATTGGGTGGTAAAGCTCTAGATGAACCGGATCAGATTCTCTGGGGGTGAGGCTTAGGCAGTGATAATATTTAAGACTCTCCAGGGTATTCAGTGTGTGGCAAGGTTGAGAACCACTGGCCACATCTTTGTAAACAAGCCCTTTATTGAACTCTCTTCAGATCGCCTCACTGGAGAAGGCCGTCTACTTGGTGCTTCTGCCCAGCCCGGGCTGGGACTATGCAGACGCTTATGCCTGCCCTGTGGGAGCCTCCAGTGCTGAGCAGAAGACAAGTCACCGTGAGGGGCAGGGCTGGATGATCCCATGGGCAGATCAGACCCACCTTTAGAACACCAGCAGAGGGGGCATCACCGAAGTGAGAAAGTGGGGGAAATGCAAATTTCATTGGAATTCCTTACACTTTATCTTTGGGAATCCTATACTGTGTGTAAATGAGTGCAGCACAGGGTGGAGGGCTGGATACCATAATCATTTTTTGTGCCTAAACGCTGATCCAGTCTGGGCAGCTGGTTACATAGTCCATGTAAATGAATCAGTTGGCCTTTGGTTGGTAAGAAAAGGCTTTTGTGAGTTGGCTGGGGTGAGTCAGACCCAGGACTACCTTTGCAGCGCTGACAATGCTGAGGCTCTGATCCTGGTAACAAGGCACAGCCTCTGGGATGTGTGAATTAATCCTCTGATACCTGCCAGAGCTCTGAAGGGGAGAAGCTTGTGGGAACCCGCAGGAGGGAGGGCACCTCATCTCCTTTTTCCAGTTCACACCAGTAATCGGTCAGTTTGAATCCATGAATTTCTTTGTCTCACTTGGCCCCTGTGCCCCAGTTGGCTCCAACACAGAACCCTCAACTCCTCCCCACAATCTTGTTATGTACTTTCTGGGCCTATCAGTTTTTAAAAAATCACTCTGAGTCCTTGCAATCTCTTAGGGAAATCATTTTCAACCTGACTGTCTGGATCTCCTCTGGGCACAGATCTTGGTTTGCTAAGCACCAAGTATGTCTAAGCGAAAGAGACTTCTTAGGGTGATCAGTTTATCCTGGTTTGCTGGGGACTTTCCTGGTTTCAGCACTGCAAGTCCCATATCCAGGGCATCTCATCAGTCCTGGGCGAACTGGGACAGTTGGTTCCCCTGTATGGCACCCACTTCCTGGCCGCTCTGTCCTGTTTCACCTGCAGCAGCCAGAGGGGCACGAGGTCCTGAGATGCTCCGGGACAGTGAGCAGGGAACAGAGGTCCTCTTCTGCGGCAGCTCAGACTTTGATGAGGAGGTGAACCAGGCTAAGAGCCACTGGCCAGAAATGCTGTGGACTCAGCCAATTGGTTGACCCCGGCCCTCTGGCTGGTTCAGATGCCTCTCCCTCCAGTGCTCCCATGATGCTTAGCCATGGTGGGCGATGCTGCAATGGTCTTTTTTTCTTTGCAATCACAGCAACCAGTGAGTTCTGTGAGGAGACTGTTCAATATTTCTCTCTCTTAGTTTTAAAAGTGGGATCCAGGGCCAGGGAAGCTCCAGAGAATGTTCTGAGCCCTGGCTGCCTATCTGAGCCACCTGGGAACTTTAAACAAGTTCTTAAAGGTAGAGGGTGACAGTTTGATCAGAAACAGGGTATTAACACAATCTTTAAGTTGTCTCTCCACAAGACACTATGATATAAAGAGAGAAGTAGAAACATTACAGTGGAGAAGCCAACGGGCACCACCTTAACCAGGTGATGAAAGTTAACATCTTGGTATGGGACAAGTTGATGTCATGGGCCTCCTAATATGACACCTGAGCAGGACACACCATGGTTTCTGTGATATTTCTGCCCCCCAAATGTGTAACTTGAATCTAATAATGGGAACATCAGACAAACTTCAATCTGAAGGACATTTTGCAAAAGACTTGGCCTGTGACCCTCAAAAAGGTTGATGTTGTGATAGACAAAGACAAAGAAAGATTAAGGATTAGAGTGTCTCTGGCCTCATCTACACAAGGAGGAGGTGAAAACAGATGACCCATGCGTTGTCCCATTTGAAGGGAAGGTGTCTCAGAACGTATGTAGCAGAGTTTAAAAGTGAGGGGTGCCTCTATGGTCGACTCAGGTCAGGCCAGCTCAGTGTCTGCGCCACTTGGTAGGTTTGTCCCCAGAATCCAACAGAGGCCCCTGGCTGTCCTAGCCAATGAGCCTACCCACTCCTGCCTCAGGGCCTTTGCACCAGCTGTTCCCTCTGTTTGGAGTGCCCTTCTCCAGACATTTGCACACATTGTCAGCCCCATGTTCAATCTTCTCTGGCCACCCACGTCATTTAAAATTGAGCCCCCACCTTGATAGTCTCTGCTCTCCTCAGTATTCTTCCTTGTAATCCATCACTTATTTATTGTCAGTCTATCCCCGTTAGAATACAGAATATCACATTCTCCTCCTACAGTGACTGGCATACTTATGGACATGGATTCCAATCAGAGTCACTAAGAAAAAATGAGGTTTTGCTGGAATATTGTGAGACAGACACATTCTATGTTTCAGTTGATCTTAAGCCGAGGCTGTGAGCCTGGCTTTGCTGAATATCCTAATGCAGCTCATTTAGCAGAAGCCAGAGCCAAAAAGTAGTGTGGCTCAAGCTGGAAGGCATGATTTGAGCTCCCAGATCAAGACAGACCTACAGCCAGACCCACTCAAATGCGCTATGTGAACCAATACTACCTTTGCTTCGGTCAGTTTGAGCTGGACTTTCTATTACTGGTTCTACCTGATATATAGAGCAACCCACTGGTTCTAATTTGTATTCCCATGTCTCTGCTTGTAGGAAACGAGCACTGATCGAAATGTCTGGGCAGCTGGTTACATAGTAAATGGATTGATTGGCCTTTGGTTGGTGAAAACAGGCTTTCGTGTGTTGGTTGGGGTCATTCAGGCCCAAGATCACTTTTGCAGTGCTGACAAGGTTGAGGTTTCTGGTCCTGGTAGCAAGGCACAGCCTCTGGGGTGTCAGCACTAATTAAGGCCCATGGATGCATGACACAATGGGAGGCCTTGAGTGGCCCTCTCTGTAGTCATCTTTGCAGTAGGCATTTATGCCTGGAATACACAAATGGTGTGTAGATTGATGCCAGGCTGCCCGTATTAGGCTCATCAACAGAGATATTTAGTGGATTGATGGCAAAAATGTCCCCAGTGTTCACCCTATGTTCACCCATGCTTCTTGCAGTGGGACTTCGCAGCTCCTCCCAAGAAGAGGTAGAGTCTGTTCCCTTTGCCCATGAATCTGAGTTGGCCTTATGACTTGCTTTGCCAGTAGAATGAGATGGAAATGGCCGTGTGCCTGTTTTAGGCTTAAGCTTTAAGAAGTCTTGCTTGCTTTAGCTCTCAAAACTCTGTGAACAAGCTCAGGCTAGCCTGCTGGAAGAGGAGAGAGCATTGGGACAGAAGCCCAGTAGTCCCAGTTAAGCTCATCATAGACCAACCTTAGCGAACCCATCCCCCCAGATGAGAGGGCCCACTCTAGGTCAGCAGAACCACCTACCCAAACTACAGGCGTCACAGACGCAGGAGTGAGCTGGGCTGAGGCCAGGACGACTGCTCAGCTGACCTGTAGATTCATGAGAAAGAATAAATGCTTACTGCTTTAAGCCACTGGGTTTTGGGGTGGTTTGTTATGTAGTAATAGCTAACTAATATTACTTGTTAAAAGCTCTTATTCTCAGGCCCTCTCATCTTGAAATTCTAATTCCATTAGCTTGGGGTAGGACGTTTGAATCTGTATTTTTAAAAAATTTTGATGTCGTTGCCCACACAGGCTCTGGAAGCAATTATTAACACACCTCCCGCCTGGAAGTCCTGCAGGTGTATTATGTACATGGGCCCCCAGCGTTTTCAGCCAGACTTTCAACAGCTTGTCCCAGGCCCTGTTTTGAAATGATTGGTAAGCTCCAGCAGTGGCAGACTTCGTGGGCGAGGAGGTCCTGAGATGTGGGCGAGAAGGGAGTCCGGGGAATCCCTGCAGCTGCCGCAGAAGACATGGAGGGAATAAAAACAGCATCAAGGTTTCTGGCCACTCAATTTGAACTCTATTAAATGAAAGACAGGTCCTTTGAGAGAGGTGTTTGTTCTGGATTTGGCTGGGCTCTGCTCAGAGAATGGCCTGTGGGGACAGATCTGTCACAGGCAGGCAGGTGCCTGGTTTGAGACGGAGGACACTCTGCAGCCTGTTTGCGTGCCAGCCAATTTCCTAATTGAAGGTGAGCCTGATCTGAGAACTCCTGGTCTCTGCAGGGTGGGCCACTCAACCCGGTCTTTGCATGAGGTCATCACCGACGGTGTGTCTGCCTTCCTGCACACTGGCTGTGCTTGTTTCATTCTGGCCCCTTCCATCTGGCCCAGTGGGGAGCCGAGGGATGATGTCAGGGTCCCCCACATCTGTGCAATGACAAACAAGCAACAAAGTAAAGCTCCAGTTCACAGAGGCTCGCTGTCTGTCTTTCCACGGGGTTTATTTCATTCCGAGACGGTTCTGACCACACCAAAGTTCCTGATGCATTTAATGGTGGAACCCTGCAGAAGGCGATCGGTGAGCAATGCAAGAGAAAAAGGCCATCCCTGTTATTTCAGCATCGATCTAGAAGCATCAGCTAATGCAATTACAAGAAAAAAAGAAATAAGTATCAGTATTCGAAAGGAGAAAACAGAATTATCATTATATGCCATTGATACCATCATGTACAAACCAAAAAAATTGATAGGAGGAGTATTAGAAGCAATCAAAGAATTATATGATGGCTAGTTATAAAATCAATATATAAAAATCAATTGCTTTAATACCTTTAACTTTTTATTGTGAAATGTATCACATATACAAAAGTATATGTGTGTATCTATATAATTCATATATATATATACACATAATTTAAAATTAAGGAAGTGACCAATACTCTGATCCCACCCCATCCCTGTCCAGAAATATCCCATTAATCATTGCCTTGCTTTATTGCTTTACAACGTTCCCACAACTGCCTGGGTCCCACAACTGCCTGGGTCCCACATGCGTGTATTACTAGTTCTGCTATTTTTGATTAGCTTCTTCCACTTATCATTACGTTTCTGAATCATCCAAGCTGGTTGTGTAGCTATAGTCTGTTCATTTTCTTTGCTCTATGTTATTTCATCATGTGATGTATGGCATCCTTTCTCTGAAATTCTGAAAGTAAAAAACGTGACATGAACGGATGTTTGTGGCATTTATTGATCCAATTTAGTGTGAAAACTCATACTTTTCCTTCAGAAAATGTTATGTGTTTGAATTTGGGGCGTTGCATCATATATGTATATGTGTATATGTATATACATGCATACATGTCGTATGTGTATACGTTTATACATGTGTAAATATACATATTCTATTGTCTTTTTAATTGAAATTTTAAAAACTCACTGTGAGTCTTTTGGATAAAAGATTATTGATCTATATTATAATTTATTCATCCATTCCCATGTTGGTGGATATTTGAGTTGTGGACCAGTTGCTATGAATATTCTTGCACATGGCTTTTGGTGCATGTGTGCAAGAGTTTCTCTAGGGTATAGATCTAGGAATGGAAATGCTGGATTATGCACATGTTCAGCTTTGAAAACTCCATGGTCAAAGACGACAGAGCCAATTTTCACATCTACTGACAGTATACAAGAGTTCCCTTTGCTCCACATTCTCATCAGCATTTAGTGCTATTAGACTTTAAAATTTCTTCAGTCTGCTGAAGGAATATTTGTATATCCGTGGGGTTTAAATTTTTATTTCTCTGGTTACTAATGAGCTTGGGAATCTTTCCACGGGCTCATAGACCCTTGAGAGTTCATTCTTCGTGAAATGTCTGGTGCATCTTTTGCTCATTTCACCACCAGGTTTTTGCCTTTTTCTAATTTATTTGTAAGAGTACTTTGTATATTGAATATACAAATCTTTTATTGGTTATATATTCTACAATTATCTTCTTCCACTTGTGGCTTATTTTTTCTTTCTTGATGCTATCTGTTGATTAACATAAATTTATTTATTTCAATTTATTTAACTTCAAGTTTAGTTTTCTTTTGGCATCTTAATAAATTTATTCCTACCTGAGGTCATAAGACATTTTTCTTCCAAAGTTTTATAGTTTAACTTTCCAGTTGGAATTTTAATTTACTTGGAAATCAGTTTTGTATGTAGAATGAATTCAATGTTAAATTCCTTCCTTCCTTCTTTCCATCCTTCCTTCCTTCCGTCTTCCCTTCTTTCCTTTCCTTTCCATGACGATAACCCATTGATTCTGCTCTATTTATTAAAAAATCTTTCTTTTCCTCAGTGATTTACAGG
Source organism: Camelus dromedarius (assembly GCF_036321535.1). Lineage (NCBI taxonomy): Eukaryota > Metazoa > Chordata > Mammalia > Artiodactyla > Camelidae > Camelus > Camelus dromedarius. Next base: position 16,450,575 of record NC_087437.1, on the reverse strand, counting down.
ATTACCTCTGTCATAAAGAATATATATATATGAATGGGTCTATTTCTGGGTTTTTGTACAGTTTCATTAGCCTATTTGTCTCTATCTGCATCAAAACCACATGTTATAATTATCATAGTTTTGTAATAAATCTTGATATTTGGTTCTTCTTTAAGTGTATCTTAGATATTCTTGATTATTCTTACTTTGCATAAACTTTAGAGTCACATACACACATACACACACACAAACACAATGGGGAGAACTGAAATCTTTATAAAACTAAGTCTTCCAAACGATGAGTAAAGTGTCTCTTTTCATTAATTTAAATCATATTTGCTGTCTTTCTATACAGTTTTATAATTTTCAACACAGAGATCTTAACACATTTTGTTAGGTACCTGAATTTTTTTTAATGCTATTGTAAGTAGTTGGTGTCTTTTAAAAATTTTAGTTTCTAACAGTTTATTGCTGGTGTACAGAAATGCAAATGATTTTGTAAATAGTTCTTTAAGCAACACAATGAACAGACTTGACTTAATATAGATGTGTTTAGAAATCTTTACTAATTAATTGGAAATGCATCTTTTCCTCAAACACACACGAGCATTTACAAATATTGATACCATGTTCTAATTTGCCAAACAACTCAGAAATACCAATAAATCTATCATACACACAACGTTATATGTCCACAACTTAAACTTAGGATAGAAACTTGTGTCTTTGGAAAATTAAGACATATCTAAATTGATTGGAGGAAATACCATAAGGGAAACAAAAACAATGCTACGTTGTTTAAAGTACAACATTGTGGTAGTGAAAATACTATATATCAAAACTTCTTAGATAACTCAAACAGTACTTAAAGAGAAATTATATAAACATTAAAAAAACTTATATTAGAAAAAAGGGTTAATTTTAATTATCTAAATGTCAACATTATACAAAATTAAGAACTTGGAAAAAGAACAACAGAACAAATACAAACAAAAAACAGAAGTACTGAGATAAAAATAAATAAATAAATAAATAAAAGCAAAAACGAAAGAAACAGAAATCCTGAGCTACAGACTCAGGATTTGAATCCAGGCTATCTGCCCCCAGAGACCACACTGCAGACCACAGTCTTCATTATGTCTGACATATAGCATACCTCCTCCCACAAAATTGCCCAAAGAAAATACCAAACCATTAATAATGGTTTCTTATGGGCTTTGAAGATGAATGTAATTTTTTTTTTTATTCTGTATCTGTGCTGTCCAATATGGTAGCCACTAGCTACAAATAAATATTTAAACTTAAGTTAATTAAAATTAAATAAATATGAAAATCAGTTCCTCAGTCTTGGTAGCTGCATTTCTAGTGTGCTCAATAGCCACAGGTGGCTAATGGCTACGTTATTGAACAGAGCAGATATAGAACAGTTCCATCATCACAGAAAGTTCTATTGGACAGTGTGCGCTCTAGGGTTCAATAGTGCTTGAATTTTTTATAATAAATATGTATTCATGATGTACTTCTATAATTAAATAAGAAGGATCGATGATAGAAAAAGAAAATTGTTCAAAGTGGAAATCTTTATTGCCCCCCTGTTAATTGACCATACTGTTTTTCCTTCTGCCCTCTGTAGTTGCTCAGGGTCTACCTCTCCTACCAATTGTCTCTTCACGTATTTAAAAGCAACACAATGCATGAATCAGTGAAAGGCTCATTAGGATAAAACCATGATGGGTTTCCTGGAAATGTAGTGGGACCCACATAGAGCTACATTTATCTCTTGACTGAGAGCATTTAAATTGTGCATTGTTTTCAAGACCTATTAATCAAATCACGTGCATTTTAAAAAGGCTTTCTTAGAAGCATGTTGGCAAAATATTGATAATATATTTTACTAAGGGTCAAGCTCATTGATTGAATATTTCTGTTAATTTTAAAGACGTCAAATGGGAAATTTTGTTTAAAAATTATCATTTCCATTTGTGGGATATGCAAAGAATCACAGTACCTTTGGACTAGAAAGAATGTCTTTATCACAAAGAGTCAGAATAGCTTCAGTCTCATCTAAGTCTTACAATAAAGTAAGAACTGGCAACGCTTAGTCTAGACATGACTAAGCATCGAATAAATCACGCTCTGTCTTGTGAGGTACAGACTGGATTGATATGAGTGGCTACGGGTGGCAGGACCAGAACCAGTAGGGGAAAACCAACTGAAAAATATTTTAACAGTTTGAATTCCAACAATGAAATGAATCAACACACAATCTAATGAGCTCCCTTCTCTGGTGCCCTTTGGGATTCAGGTAGAATTTCAAAGATTCAGGGTGCTGGGCAGAGGGTTTCTCTGTTGGAGAGGAGGCTAACAGAATGAACTTTTAACTGTTATATTCTCAAATCCTATGACTCTTTCTGAATTGTATACCCATGAAACTGTCACTAGTCATACTTATTATTCAGCTTAGGATAACTTCTTGTCTAATAATAAACAATCCTCAATCAGTGGCTTACTATTTTCTCCATCCACATGGGGGTCAGTTCCATTGTAAATTAGCTATAGCTCTGCTCCACATTGTCTTCTTTTGGGGATCCAGAAAGAGGAATCAGTTCCTATCTGGGACATCACTGATCTTATGGCAAAAAGTAAATAGAAATATGGCTGAGTCACATAATAACTTAGAATTTTCAGCTCTAAAGTGTCATATGTATGTCTCTTCCACTCACATCTGAATGGACAAGGCAAGTCGTATGGTCAAATCTGATGTCACTTGGGTGGGAATTATAATCCTCCTATAACGATGGGCAGCATATACTTGGGAGCAATAATAAAATCTACCACACAAGTTAATGGAAAGGAGAAGTCAAATGTTAGTGGAAAATGAGTTGTGATGATAAAGGCACAAGTCAAATGGAAGTGAATGCCAGGATTAATTCCTCCCATTCTATCTATATTTCTCTTTCTTTCTTCCTTTCTTGCATACTTCATCCTTCATTCTTTACTCCCTCAAAGCACATCCAATTCTAGATACTGAAATAAGTCTTGAGGAAACAGAGGTAAATAACATGAATACTTATCCTGGGTGAATTCAGTCTACTGCAAGTGTTATAAAAGGGTAAATTCATAGTTCTCTGAGTGTACAAAGGAAGGGCATCTAACACAGAATTTTGCAGAGAGATGAGTGATTTACAGAAGGCCTCCCAGAAAAGACCTTAATTGCAAACTGAGAGTGTAAAAAAAAATCACATTCCAGATGGAAGGGAACATATACAAATATACAGATGTGGGAGAGGGCAGGGCTCTATCTGGAGACGTATCACTAGACATCTATGGCTGACGGCTACCATATTGGACAACACAGAGACAAGTTAAGTGTGGATGGAACCTGGACCAGAGAAAGGAAGATTGAAGAAGAGCAAAGACAGATGAGGTCTTATATGATGACAATGTGGCCATGATGGCACAGTAGGAGCTCAGCTCTTCCTATGGGTACACCAAAATTGCGACTGTTTACAGAGCAGCTATCACTGAGAATGACCTAAAAACTAGCAGAAAAGTTTTCCCACAACTAAAGTTTAAAGAAGGAACCACACAAGAAGGGTAGGAGGGGCATAGATGTGGTATAGTCAGGAATCACCCCTGGGCAGGTGACTCACAAACTGGAGGACAATAAAATTATAGAGGGTCTCCCCAAGGAGCACAGAGTCCAACCCCACATCAGACTCCCTAGCTCATGAGTCTTGCATCAGGCAGATGATCCCTCAGAATATCGGGCTCTGAAAGCCAATGGGGCTTATGTACGGGAGAGCTGGAAGTCTGCAGGAAACATGGACTCCATGTTAAAGGGCATGGACAAAATATCACAATCCAAGTCCCAGTGCAGAGGCAATAAATGAAAGGAGCCTGGGTCAGATCCACTTATTGATCTCGGAGAGCCTCCCAGAGAGGCAGGAGGCAAATGGGACTCCCCCTGGAGACATAAATGCTGGTGGCAGCCATTTTTGAGAGCTCATTCTACCATGAGGACACCAGTACTAACAAGTCCGTCCTCTAGTCCATTAGTGCCAGGGACTTACCTACCCACCAGCCAGTTGGCAGCAGTCCTGGGACCCTTCAGCCCCTGCAGCCAGTCACCCCAGGACCTGGCCCTGCCAACCAGTATGCTGGAAACTACAGGTCCATGAAGCCAGCTGTCCTGGTACCTGACTCTGCCAAGCACTGGGTTGGCCCCAACCAGTTCCCACTGATAGATGCTCTGGGACCCAACCCTGCCTACCTATGGGCTGGTAGAAGCCCTGCAACCCCTGGGCCCGTACAAGCCCTGCAACCCCTGGGCCCTGCATCTAGATGTCCCAGGACCTAACCCTGCCCATTAGTGAGCTAGCACCAGCCACATAAACCCCTGGGGCCCACAGCGAGCTACACTGGGACCCAGCCCCACCCACCAGTGGCCAGTATCAGATCCAGGAATCCCTGGCTCTGCAAGCAGCTGCCCCAGGACCTGGCCCTGCCCACCAGCAGCCAGCAGCCTCTGCATGAGGCAGGGCCTTGCAGCCAATATGGCTGGGGTCCAACCCTGCCTACCAGTGTGCCTACAGTAGTCAGCCCCATTATAACAGAAGGGCCAACACAGCCCACATAGAGGGCACCCCTGGAGCATATAGCTCTGGTGATTAGAGAGAAGTGTTCTGCTGAGCCCCATAGGCCCTCTCCTACATAAGGCCACTTCTCCAGTATTGGGAAATGTAACTGACTTATGTAATACATAGAAATAACAACAGAGAATTAGGCAAAATGAGGTGACAAAGGACTATGTTCCAAATGAAGGAGCAAGATAAAATCCCAGAAGAACTAAATGAAGCAATCTACCCAGTAAAGAGATGGAGGTAATGATCATAAAGATGTTCAATAAACTCAGGAGAAGAATAAATGAACACGCTGAGGAGTTTAACAAAGAGTTAAAAAAATATAAAGAAGAACCAAATAGAACTGAAGAATCCAATAACTGAAATAAAATACAGTGGAAGGAATCAACAGTAGATACAGAGGGATAGCTCAGCAAACTGGAAGACAAATAAAAAAAGCTAAACAGAAAAAAAGTAAAGAATTTATAAAATGAGGACAGTTTAAACGATCTCTGGGACAACGTCAATCATACTAGCATGGCGTTATAAGAGTTCCAGAAGGAGAAGAGAGAGAGAGAAAGGGGAAGGGAACTTATTCAAAGAAATAATAGCTGAGAAATTCCCTAGCTTGGGAAAGGAAACAGACATCCAGGTCTAGGAAGTACAGAGAGTCCCAAACAAGATCACCCCAAAGAGAGTCCACACCAAGATACTGTAGTTAAAATGGCAAATATTAAAGATAAAAAGGAAATCTTAAAAGCAGCAAGGGAAAAGCAACTAATTACATATGAGGGAACTCCCATAAGACTATCAGCTGACTTTTCAGCAGAAACTAAAAACAGGAAGTCTCTGGACCAGGAGCAGTTGAAGGTAAGAGTACCATTGTGATTACACAGTGATTAAGTGAATATTTCCATATTGAATATTGAGATTCCAGCCTCCCCTTGCACTGGCAGCCAGATTCATCCCTGCCCTCTCTGTAGATTCTGCTTATTCCAAAAAGAAGAACCAAAACATAGCAACATCAGAGGTGCCTCAAGAAATGGTCCAGCCACATTGTCATGGCTGGCTGGGCCCAGCCAGAGCTTCCATTGCTTTTTAAAAAATAATTAATTAATTAATTAATTATAAAATTGAAGTACAGTCAGTTACAATGTGTCAATCTCTGGCGTACAGCACAATGTCCCAGTCATGCGTATACATCCACATATTCATTTTCATATTCTTTTTCATTAAATGTTATTACAAGATGTTGAATATACTCCTTGTGCTCTACAGAATCCTTTGGTTTCTGAGTGTTCCACTTCCACTGAAATCTTGGTTTTGCTGTCACTGTGCTGTTATTGTATTCTCTGAATGTCGCTTTTTCATAGCCTCCTATTCTTTCCTTATCTCTGTGAGAATATTAATAGTAATTTCCGCCAAGCTTTCATTTCTCAAATATTCTGCTTCCTCCTAGTAGCTCCAGGTTTATATGTTTTGATCCCAGTCTGTCACCTTAGACCTCCTCAACTGACTGGTATTTCTTAGCTGTTCATTCATGTTTATTTCCTGGAACAAAGGGCAAAACACAAGATGGGAAATAAGAAAGAAAAAAAGAAGAAGATTAAAGGATTGTTCATAAAAACAACTCGAGTTCCAGAAAGGAAGGATAGAGAATTGACAGGAGGGAAGTCATCAAAGGAATAATTCAAACATTTTCCAGAATGAAAGGAAGTGAGTTTCCAGACTGAAAGGGCCTACCTAGTGCCCGACCAACAGGATAGAAACTGATCAAGGCACACTGTGAAACTTGAAAACACTAGCGAAAATGAAGATCTTTCAGGCTCCCAAGAAAGAAACATACAACCCCCCCAAAATGACCAACAGTCAAAGTGGCATCAGACTTTCAACAGCAAGGCTGATAGAAGACAGTGGAAAATGCCCTTGGACTTCCAAAGGAAAACAGTTTCCACTCAGTCTTAACAAAGAATTATTATCAGGATAGAATAAAAACATTTTCAGAGATGCAAAGTCTCAAAAAATGTACCACTTTTGTATTTTTTGTTGAGATGATAGTGGACTATGTGCTCCTTTAAAATAAGAGTAAATCAAGGAAGTGAATGACATAGATCCTGGATAGGGGTTTTGAGCACAGTACAGAAGCCAAAGGACCCCTTTTGCAGCAGGATGGTGGCTGTGCAGCAAGCCTAGAGAGCAATCAGGTCAGATTGGAGTGGGTCAGCAGGCTTCTAGAGCAGTGTCTCCAAGTGGGTACAAAAGATACCTTAGTATGTTCGAACATATTATACACCTGCTGAAGAATCTGTTCAGGTAGCATTAAGAACAAAGATACTGTGCAGAAGCTGGTAAGTTTAATTATGTCCCATTTGTTTATTCTTGCTTTTATTTCTATTGCTTGGGAAGACTGCCCTAGAGGAACATTTTTGAGATATATGTGAGATAATGTTTTGCCTATGTTTTCTTCTAGGAGGTTTATGGTATCTTGTCTTACGTTTAAGTCTTTGTAAAGGGAACCATAAGCAAAACAAAATGACAACTTACAAAATGGGAGAAAATTTTTGCAAATGATGAAACCGACAAAGGCTTGATCTCCAGAATATACAAGCAGCTCATAAGACATAATAAGAAAAAAAACAACAACCCAATCCTAAAATGGGCAGAAGACCTAAAGAAGCAATTCTCCAAGGGAGAAATACAAATGATCAATAGGCACATGAAAAAATGCTCAATATCACTATTTATCAGAGAAATGCAAATCAAAACTATGATGAGGTATCACCTCACACCAGTCAGAATGGCCATCATTCAAAAGTCCACAAAGAGGCTGTAGAGGCTGTAGACAAAAGGGAACCCTCCTACACTGCTGGTGGGAATGGAGTTTGGTGCAGCCACTGTGGAAAACAGTATGGAAATTCCTCAAAAGACTAAAAATAGACTTACCACATGACCCAGTAATCCTGCTCCTAGGCATATATGCAGAAGGAAACCTACTTCAAAATGACACCTGCACCCCTATGTTCATAGCAGCACTATTTACAATAGCCAAGACATGGAAACAGCCTAAATGTCCATCAACAGAGGACTGGACAAAGAAGATGTGGTATATTGATACAATGGAATACTATTCAGCCATAAAAACTGACAACATAATGCCATTTGCAGCAACATGGATGTCCCTGGAGGATGTCATTCTAAGTTAAGTAAGCCAGAAAGAGAAAGAAAAATACCATATGAGATCGCTCATATGTGGAACCTAAAAAAAAAAAGAACATAAATACAAAACAGAAACAGACTCATAGACATAGAATACAAACTTGTGGTTGCCAAGGGGGTGGGGGGGGGTGGGAAGGGACAGAATGGAATTTCAAAATTTGTAGATACTGACAGGCATATGCAGAATAGATAAACAAGGTTATATTGTACAGCACGGGGAAATATATTCAAGATCTTGTGGTAGCTCACAGCGGAAAAAAATGTGACAATGAATATGTGTATGTTCAAGTATAACTGAAAAATTGTGCTCTACACTGGAATTTGACACAACATTGTAAAAGGACTATAACTCAATAAAAAATATTGAAAAAAAGAGCAAAGAACTAGACAGCTGAACACAAAAGGCAATTATAAATGCAAGGGAAAATAAAATGTATAGGAAAGAAAAAGCACTCATAGTATACTATATGGCTCAGCTGAGCATGGCATTTAGATGTTATGATAATGGAAACACTGGATATCGATGGAAACACTGGATATGGATCTATAGCCGAAATTCAGTGGAACTGCATGGGTCAGATGCAAAGACTAACAAAGGTTGGCAAACTTTTCTGCAAAGAGCCAGATAGTAAATATTTTAGGCTTTGGAAGGCATACATCTCTGTGGCAACTACTCAGATCTGTTATTGCAGCACTAAGGCAGGCATGGAAAATCTGTGAACAAGTGGACATGGCTGCAGTTCAATAACAACATTTTGTAAAAAAAATTTACAAAAACATGTGCTGCCCCCGTACTAGAAATACGTTCGCAGGGAAGGAGGTGCTGTGAAAGCGAACTAAGGCCGCACGTTTTACAGTGGAAGCCAAGAGTTCATGTCTGAAATTGAAAAAAAAACCTCAAAGTAATGATCTAAGTATATTTTTTCTGGATATGGAGAAAAATATCAAATGAAAGTGGGGTTGATGGTAGTGGGAGATTCAGAGATTGCTGTTTATTGTATGAATACAAGCATTGTAGGACTGTTTCTTTAACCCATGTGTCTGTGTAACTTGGGCAAAAATAGCTAAATTACAAAGTAAGGGAGGAGGGTATGTAGCTCAGGGGTAGACTGCATGCTTAGCAAGCATGAGGTACTGGGCTCCATCCCCAATACCTCAATTAAAAAAAAAAAATTGAAAATAAATAAATAAACCTAATTATCTCCCCCTCGAAAAATGAAAAAAAAAAATTAAAAAATAATTATAATTCATGTGGGCAGCAAAGTGTAGTCCATGTGTGCTTAGGTGATAAAGAAAGGTGAGGTCCCTGAGGGTCCTGGGTGGACTTAGGACACAGACATTCAAGCAGAGGTTTTGCTGCCTCCACTGGCCCCCAACCCCACGCCCCAGGTGGACACCCTGAAGCACGTGGCTGGGGTGTGTGTCTGGCAGCTGGAAAACATCTCCTACTGGGCTCGTGCCAGCAGCTTCCAGGTCTGCGACCCGTCATGGTGCTATGGTGACTGGCACAAATCCCATGTGGCTGTCACTTGTGGGTGGGGTGGGCGTCTGTTGTGAGGTCCTCGGGAAAGCCTGGCAGGATGTTCCTCTGCTGTCCCACACGGGCAGGCCAGGTGCGCTGCGGGTCGGGAAGGTTCCCGCAGAGCAGAGCCGGCGGCCTGGAGGCAGGTCGTGGGGAGACCACTCAGCTTGGGTAGATGACGTGAAGGGACCTCTCAGTGTCACCGAGGTGCGCAGGACCAGGATGCCAGGCAACTGTGCAGGAGGATTGCTTGAGCTGGGCTCAGGCAGGAGCGATACAAACGCTGAGGAGATTTGTGGGTCTGAGGTCCCCCGGAGGCTCTAAATCAAAGCAGAGGGCTCACAGCAAATTAATGAAGCTAATTTCTGACTGGAATCATCGTTTGTGAATCATCGTGTCTGTGCTCATTAAATAAATTCGCGGTGTCTTCCCAGTCTTTATGGACGCATCATAAATGAGGGCCTTTCATAAATAATTTGTTTCTGCCTGTGTTTAAAGGGACCTGGGGTCACAGGGGAGGAGAGGGGAGGCCAGGGGACAGGAGCCTGGAGACCCGAGCTGTGGATGGAGGTGGCCGAGGTGGGAGGAAGCAGGGATGAGCAGTCAGTCAGGCCTGAGGAGAGGGCCAGGCAGTTTGGCACTGCCCTGGTCCCCAAGTGAGCAGGACCCACCCCTGTGCCCTGATGCCCTGTCACTGAATTCAGTTCACAGAGTGTATAAGGTCCTCCGGGTTTGCCGCCTGCCACAGGTGGGCAAAGCTCCCCGTCAAGACTGGGCCTAAGACCCCACACTCACTGTCTCTGCGCCTTCACGTCAAGCCCACAGGCAGCTAGGACCTGTGTTGTAAGGATACCCAGCAACTGATTTGCTGATCCCCGGGGTCTTACAATGGCTGCAAGAAGACCAGAGGAAAGGCTGAGGGTGGATGATAAGGAGGGAAGAAAAAGTAGGCCAAAGCAAGGGAGGAGGGGAAGGGTGGAAATAAGGGTAGAGGATTAAGACATATGAACTATTACGTATAAAATAAGCTATGAGGATATATTGGCCCTATTGTACAGCACAGGGAATTATTTTACAGTAACTATACATGGAGCATAACCTTTACAAATTGTGTAATACAGTGCTGTATAATAACTTCCATGCATTTGCCACATAATCTTTTGCTTATAAGAATTATTATAGTATGTTCAAATGTAAAGCAAACAAATCTGAATTTTCATGATAATTTCAAACTTGAAAACAAAACAAAATATAGTTACATGGTTCAAAAGAAAATTGTGAATCACTATATAGTACACCCAAAACTTATATAATATTGTACATCAGCTATGCTTCAGAAAGAAAAAAAAGTGACACATTAAAATAAAAAAGCACAAACAAAAGAAATCACCGCGTTCATTTCTTTACCCTGAACTAGTTACACACATTTGCAGCCCTCTGCTGAACCCAGGCAGGAATTAACTGGGGAGATGAGATAGTCTCAGGTGAAGAGACACACAGCATGGCAATGGGATAGCAGAGCGGGACCCAGGTTGAAGAAGCAGTCTTTCTGATTGGTTCTGGTCATGAGTGAGGGGAACCCTTTCAAGCTGAGGCTGTTACTACCAGATTTGCAGTGATGGGTGGGCCTCACACTGGGATAGCTCTCTGGGGGTGGAGAGCCAGCCAGGAGCTGGAGCTGCAGGTACAGGATGACACTTTCTCATTGTTTTGTGGGCCTCCTCTCCTGCAGCCTCATCCTTCTCCTCTCCCTTTATTCCAGTGGACATTCCCATAGATGGGGGACAGTCCTAAAGAGTGGGGAGGGGCAGGGGCTGGGCTGACACCTCCAAAGTACATACTTCATGAGACAAGAGCCTGAAATTGAAAAAGAGCTGAAAGAAGGAGAAGTGATTTGTCCACGCTGTTTATGACAAAGGTCAATATGAAAACAGATGAAGTGAAGGATACTTAATGGGGAGGAAGGAGGAAAAAACCCCACAGCACTTCTGCCTCTGAGCCGCGTTGTTAGCAGCTCCATGATTCGTCCTGTCAATGGACTTTTGTGAAGATAGAGTAGTAGTTTCCAGAAAGATGAGGTGGTAGGTGGAGGATGGATCCCCAGGGCAGCCCACAAAAGAGCGCTGGCCTCAGCATGGCCCAGGTCGCTGGCTGGTCCTGGGATGCAGGCAGGTGTCCCCAGGGGCTTAGAAGTAGAGGCACAGAGGCTACCCTTGGAGAGACGCCTGAGCTCCATGGGGGATACCCCTGTAGAAAACAGTGGGCAAAGAAGCTTCCTGACCTGGTGGCTTGATCGAACATATTAAACCTGTGTCTAGAAAATGACCCAGCTGTTATACGGGCTCCTGGTTAAAAAAGCAATCCCAAATGAAGAGGGGCCACAGAGGTTCTCCTGGGGTGGGGGGTGGGGCACAGTCCAGCGCTGCGTGGGGACTGGGGCCCTGCCTCCCTGACAGTGACGCCATCTGCCTGGCAGTCATTCACCCTGGTGGGTGGGGGGTGTGTGTGTGTGTAGAGGGTGGGCATCCCGGCCATAAAGCCTTCTTCTTTGGACTTCCCATGTAGCAAGTACGCATTCAGTAATGTGACCCCCCACAGGAGGCTCCGCCCCGATCAGGCATTCACGAGCATCTGACAGTTTCACAAACTGACGTCTAGTAACTTTATGAGTCTCTGGAGGTGGGGTTGGCATCGCTGCGTCAGACCTGCTATCGGTGTGGTTTCCAAGCCCTCAGACCAGCTTGCCCTCCTGGGCCTTCTGCAAACTTCACACTTGAATCCGCATGGTACCCATAGCAGGGCTGTGTCCTGGGAGGCAGTGGGGACATACCCAAGAATGTAGGGAGCAGAATAAAGGCTTCTTTTCCTTTTGAGGGTGCAGGGCTGAGCTTAGAGGTGGTTGTAGGTGGCGGAGCACTTTGTTATGCAGTTGCCTTCATGCAAACCTGCATTTGCCCCCAGGGTTTCTTGAGCACTTACTCTGTGTCGGGTACCATTCTGGGTGCTGATGTGACCTGTTCTGATGGAGTTTACACCTTCTTTGTGTTTATGAATGAGTGGTGTGTGTGTGTGTGTGTGTGTGTGTGTGTGTGTGTGTGTGTGTGTGTGTGTCGGGTGTACAGAAAATAAATATGCATATAAGTCAGACAACTCTAAATTGTGATGATTACAGTGAAGAAAAGAAAGCAGGTGATATGATGGAATGATAATTTGGGTTTGTCAGCAGTGGCCTCTCTGGAAGGGGATATTTAAGCGTAGACTGAGTGATGAGGAGCCAGTCAGGGGAGATCCAGGCAGAGGGAACAGCAGGCACAGAGCCTGAAGGCAGAGGAAGCCCGGAGACAGGAGGCAGGCCAGCGCGGCTGGGTTTGGGAGCACAGAAGTGGTATTTGCCCAGGCTGGGGGAGATTTTCCAGGGTCTTCTGGTCCATATTGGGAGTTCAGATTTTATTCCAAATGCAGTGTGAATGGAAATCCATGACCTGATCTGCATTTTTAAAAGCTCCCCTAGTTGCTAAGTGGAGACTAGACTGTAGAGGGTGAGGGAGGAAGTGAGAAGCAGGAGTTAGAAGATGCAACGGGGAATGACTGAGTTCTCTCCGCTCTCACTTTCCCCCATCTTTTCCAAATAAAACCTCCAATCTGTAAGCACTGTGCATCTCAGGTAAAGGTTCGAAGGGAAGAAAGCAATCTCCTTGAACAAATTCTCCTTAGGGCTGGGCCATTAACCCACTCAGAGGAATTTGCCTTTTTAAAGGCTTGTTAAGCACAATGGATTTCTGAGTGGCAGAATTTCAGGCGGGGTGGGGAAAGAACTCTGGCTCACTGGGGGATGTTTTGGTCACAGCTGACATTTGCACCGATGCTTCTCAAACTTCACTGTGTTAAAATGCAGACTTCTAGTCAGGAGGTCTATGAGGGGCCTGAGATTTTACTTTTCTAACTTATTCCGATGATATTAATGCCACTGGTCCACGGTTTTACAGGACTTTGCTTTCCATGTTAAAGAAAGGTCTGAGTATTAAGTATTGCTTTCTAGACATTCATTCATCATTTGTTCATTTGTTCTGAAGGGTATCAGAATATGTCATGCCAAAATATGTCCCTTTGGCATAAGAATTATCTTGAGCTGGAGGCAATTGAGAAAAAGACACAGGAAGATTTCTCTGCCCTCTTCTATCTGCCTAAAAGCAGGGCATAAATTTCCCTTTGTGAAGGTGGCATAAATTCTGCACCCTGCCCCTCTTCCCTGATTTTCTCCAGAATGAAAGGGTGACTCTTATCACCAGAGACAGAGCGCCAGCAGCGAGATGAGTCTGCATAAGCAAACCTTACTAAATAACCCTTATCTACCACTACTTTCCCCTATATATTTACCAGTTCTAGATACTTTTCGCCGTAAGCATCTTTGCCGTTAGATATCTTTGCCGCAAGCATTTTTGCCACAGACGTTTCCACTGCATAACTAATTGGCTATAGGGCAATTTTGCTGTAAAAGATAAAATGATGAAAAATAAAAGAGGGACATTAAAAAGGGCATAGTGAAACATGAAAAATGAGTAACAATGTGAAAAAGACTTTATTGTGAAATACAAAATATTTGAATGCTTTGCCAATGTGTGTAGATCCATGGCAATTCTGCACAAGTAACTGGTTTTATTTCGTGGGTCGTACCTAAGCCCTTGTCTTCCAAATCTTTCATTCACGGTATTAGGTATTTCTTTTTTGTTGTTGATTTGTTTCCTAGTTTGACATCACACTTTTTCTCTTTTGCTAAAATTTTATACTTCATTAAAAGATGTATCAGTTTCCAAACACTAAGATGCATAATTGTAACTGAGCTTTCTGTTGTGTTGGGAAAGCCTCCACATTGCTGTGTGTTCTCGGTGTATCGTCAAATGTCTGTTGGTAGATGTTCCAAAGTTCTATGGGAAATGTGAATTTGTGCTTTGAGGCCCTTGGCCTCTTTCTCCTCCAGCGCAATATGTTTCAAAATAAGAAATCAACTCTTGGCGGTAAATCATTGTTATCTGTCAACTCAACAAAGCCATCAATGGCATTGCTAACTGGAAGAAATGGTAACACATTTCAACCTGTTGAAACCAAATTGTCAAACCAAACTACCAACCAGTTATTTTATCTTTCACTGTAAAATTGCCTTACAGCCAATTTGTTATGTGGTAGAAATGTTTGTGGCAAAGATGTTGACAGCAAAGAAGCTAATGGTGAAAATACCAGACACAATTTTTACCTTCCCATAATTTATCTCTCCTAGAAGCCCAAACCCCCTTTCCTTTGTCTAGTCACTTCTCCACAGTTTATCATCCTT